>NW_027361699.1:10112500-10712500 GCF_039654945.1 Dendrobates tinctorius
CACAACTCACATGTTGCCCAAATGGAAGCATGCTCCTGTAGCTTTGAAATTCTACTGCATCCCCATTATTCACCCTACCTCACATCATCAGACTTCTACCTCTTTCCAACAATTAAGTTATTTTTGAAGGGCTAGCATTTTCCAGATGATGAGACTCTGATTTCGAAAGTCACAACGTGGCTTTTGGAACAACCTGTCGACTTTTGCAAGCGAGGTGTTTACAGTTGCTTAAAGAGATGAGAGAAGTGTGTATTCCTAGGTGGTTCCTATGTAGAGAAGGAATAATAACTGTGACAAGTTTCATTGCTCGCAGTCCACAGGAAGTGGGTCAGGGGAAATCTTTAATGAACGCCCCTCATATCTGATGTGACACAAGGTCCGGGGAATAAAGTATTATGTCATCAAGAATGCTCACATCAAATATACCTGCCAGGTGACTAAAAATGTAATTTACAAAGTGCTGAAAGACGGCAGGAGCATTAGTCATTCTAAATGGCATCACAAGGTTCTCATTGTGTCCCTCAGGCATATTGAAGGCTGTCTTCCACTCATACCCCTCGTTAATATGAATAAGATTATACACCGCTCTGAGATCCAGTGTAGAAAACCATTTTTCACCTACAATCTGGTTAAAGAAGTCATGGATGAGAGTGAGAAGATACAGATCTCAAACCGTGATCTGACTGAGTTTGTGAAAATCTAGAAAGGGAGTAACATCCCATCTTTTTTCTTCATGAAGAAAAACCTCGCAGCAATGAGGGATGAGGATGGTATGATATGACCCTTCCTGCCTCTCTGGTCCAGAAATACTATATAGTCTGCTCTTTGGAAACTTGGCCCCAGGAATGAGATTAATGGTGCAGTTATAAGGACGGTGGGGAGGAAGGTCTTGGCACCCCTGCTCCAAAAACACATTTACATAGTCATTTAGGTATTTAGGTACAGAGTGGGTATCCACCCTGGCTAGCCGGGATCCTAAACAGTGTCCTAGACAAAGTTCGTTCCACAATTTCACCTTCCGACTTTGCTAATTAACCACAGGGTTGTGCAGCATGAGCCAAGGTAGTCCAAGAACCACAGCAGTCTATACATTCTGAGTGCATGGCCCCTACCTTGAAACGTATCCCTCGGACGACTTGAGTAAAATACACCTGGCTCAAAGTTGCGGCATCAATTGCAACTATGGGTATATGTCTAGACAGTGTATGGGGTTTGAGGCCCTGGACCTGGATAAATCTAGTGTCGATCATATTAAACCCTGCTCCACTATCCAGAAAGGCACAAATATACACCTTATTTTTTTGTTAGAAGAATCTCAGCTGGTAGGAAAAATTGCTAACGTTTCTGCCTCCGCCTCCCCAGGCTCCTTCATTTTCCAGAGGCTGTTTACGGTGAGGTAGGGAAGGGCAAGCATCCATGAAATGACCCTTCACACCACAGTAAAAACATACTCCCCTTTTACACCAAACTACAGTTTGATCAACTAAACAAGTCGCCCCACCCAACTGCATAGGTTCGTCAGACGACTCAGACCCAAGCTCCCTTGACTCCAGAACCACTGCAAATTGGAGTGTCTCTTTATGTCTCTGGCGAAGACAGCATTCCACCTGGATAGTCAGAGACATGGCCGCTTCAAGAGAAAACAAAGTCTCATACAAGACAAAAGCATCCTTCACCCTTACAGATAGCCCTTGACAGAACTGGCTATGGACTGTGGGGTCATTCCAATTAGTATCAGTGGACCACCTCTGAAACTTAGAGCAAGTCTCCTCTGCTAGTTGGTCTTCCTGCTGCAGATAGCCCTTGACGGAACTGGCTATGGACTGTGGGGTCATTCCAATTAGTATCAGTGGACCACCTCTGAAACTTAGAGCAAGTCTCCTCTGCTAGTTGGTCTTCCTGCTGCAGCTGACAAAGCGTGGACTCAGCCAGTGAGACGCGCTCGGGGTCGTTGTATATATGACCCAGTGCAAAGTAGTAGTGTATGGCTATACACAAACCAGACTAACAAGGTAATACAAACAGGGATAAAGGAAAATATCAATCATACACAACATGCACTCACAACATGCACTCACAAACAACAGAGGGAGACAGGGTAGTGAAGGATGGGAAAAATCAAAGTAGGAGGAGAGGATTTGCAAACAACCAGAACCTATCAAATGCCTTCTCAAATAACACACCACCAACTCTTGAACCATGCTGTATGAAGCTAACACTGTCAATGCTTAGTTGCCAGAGTCCAGTTTATATTGAAGAGGGGAGTGGCAAACAGTGACCAGCTGGTAAGCTTCCAGGAACTCTCAGCTGAGTAGATTAACTAATGCACTGCTAGAAGAAACCTGCACTGTTTAATATGAAGGTGAAGTGCTTCTAGTCAGTGCAGGAGTAAGAGAAATCAGACGTTGGGTCTTCTGGCTCTTCTCTGCTGCAGCAACCTCACCCTAAGTTGGACTGGTTACCCTGTGGACTTTGTGGATCACATATGTTGCCTCTAAAGGTTTGCCAGTCACTGTGTTGAAAATGGCCAGCACCTTTTCATGCAATGACACTTGAGGCCAGGTTTCAAGAATGCCTTTCAGTCTCCACATGATTATTGCGGCCTCTATGTTCTTGGTCATCAAGAAGTAAAGAAAGCTTGCAGCTGTGTGCGAGACTTCTCAAAGTCTTTTTCAAGGGTAAAAACTCTTTTTGCAAAGATCTCAAGTCTCAGTTCAGATGCAGTAATTCTATTCTCAAATATCACCATTTCTTCATCTATTGCATTGAATGCTTGTTGGTAAGAATGCTCAATTCTGGCCACTACAGAATCCAGATCATTTTTTTCTGGGAAGATGCTGACAATGGCCAAGGAAAAACACTTACTAGTCAATTACCTGAACCAAGAACAGTTCAAGCATTTATAGCTATGGCCACTTTCACCTTAATTTTTAAAGGTGTTTTCCACTTTTTTAAAAGTGAACCCTAAATGTAATCTAAAATCACTCTACCTCTCTCCAGCACCTGCTGTCCGGTAATGTTCATTGTTTTGACTTCAGTGGTGATGTCCTATTGACAGTTCACATCAATGCTGCAGACAATCATTATTCTCAGCATCTTGGGTGGTGCAACTAAAACAATAAGACTGAACTAGCGACAGAAAGCAGACATTGGACCCGGGGAGGGTGAGTACTATATGATTATGTTATTTCACATTATAGGAATCAATTTTCTAAAAGTGGAAAACCCTTCGAAAATGAAAAATAGAACAAATTTGCAAATTAACATGATGAAAAATGTTTGTTAACTGACACCACTTTCACCACGGAGACTATTACTTCTATATGGGTGCTGTAGAAACAAAACCATGGGATGATTTTAAACAAGTCTAGTCAAAATGTGTCTGAACTAAAGTTGTCATTAGGAATGCAAAAATATTTGCACACCTATGAAATAAAATTAAATAAAGTCCAGCTCACCGGTTAAGACATCATAGAGATCGGAGCACAGTCATGGCATAAAAAGTTTCAAATAAGAGGATAATCCAGCTCCACGATAAAGTGAAAATCCAATTCTTTATTCACTCAATAAATTTGCAAAATAGAGGATAAAAATATCAGCACAGGTAGCACCAAGTAATGCGTTATCAACGTCAGTGTCACAACACCCTAAGTCATGACTAAGAGTGCTGTGACACCTGAAACGCGTTGATAACGCATTACTTGGTGCTACCTGTGCTGATATTTTTATCCTCTATTTTGCAAATTTTTTGAGTGAATAAAGAATTGGATTTTCACTTTATCATGGAGCTGGATTATCCTCTCATTTGACACCTATGAAATGACTAAATATTTCCAAGAAACAGGTTGCAACTTCTTGGACCTGTTGGAACCTGGCACATCCAAAAATGTTTTTTCTGGTTATAAGATCCCAATAATTGGAGTCAGTTTATTATTTAATATTAAAACTATAATGTTAAAATAGGCAAATTTTAAAACTAAAAACTTTTTCACTATGTCCTGGTAACTTATACACACGGCATAACAGGAGTAAAACCACACATTGCGCTTTATTGTATACGTGGTTATGGTACTCTGCTAAATTTTGACAAAGTGCGTCAGATAAAATGTTAACTGCCACCAAGGATGATGATAATGTGAAAAACATGCTATAACTTGGGACATCTGGACAGTATAGTTTTTCTCTGTACTATAGCTTCTATGGCATATTCAGTACATATCAAACAGTAATAAAGTATATGTACCATGCAAAGTTGTAACACATCTATAAAGCATCCTGCAAATACAACTAAATGATCATGTGATGCAAGCCACACTTCTCAATGTATTTTTATATGTTTTTTTTTTTATCTTAAAAATAGCAGCTTTTACATAGTTGTGAAGTAGGAAAATGTGCATAATTAAATGCTCTGCCAAAAGTTTGCTATACATTTTGGAAAGTGTAAGGAAATATGTGCCAAATTTTCAAATTCAGTAGAAAATTGATTCCTTATATTAGTTAATTCTTTCCATTTCCTATCATTTTATGACTTTATTCCATTTCATCACCGTTCTGCTACAATTTCATTTGTGTGCCATGTGTGTGCCAATGTCATTATGTCAGCCCAGTCTGCTTGTGAAACGGGAGATTTTTTCACTAGATGTACGTTTTTTATTTGATTTTATGATATTTAAAACTTACCAAATGTCATTGTCTGAAAAATAGTTCTCCTGTTACAGCTAAATGTTTATAAAAAAAAAAAATTACTCATCTGTGATCAATGGATCTCTGGCTCCAAAAATGTTCATAACCACGGTTATATAATGCATTTTTTGGGCTCAAGCACGAATTAGCTGTATGCATACAGACTGAGTATAGGTGGACATTTTCTTCAACTATCATTACTACAATGAAGTTGTCATAAATTTATTGATGAGACAAATGTGCAATGAAGAATGATGTTCATTAAATTACCAAAAAACAACCAATAAGTGAAAAATAATATGACAGAGCCAAAAGCTCCGTGGCACCCAAATCTTTTTGCTTCAGTAATTTTAACACCAATTGATGGTCTTGGGACATATGACAAACTTGCTAAACATTATAGACTGGCAGTAAGTGAAAGATTCTGAAAAATAAGAGAAAGCACAAATTGACAAGAACTAACAGGTTTTCAGACTCTAGACATAAATGATAGTGATTTCATTCTGTAGCAGCAAGCATAGATCGAAGATAAGAAATTGAAGCATAAGGGTACCGTTACACCTAGCGATGCACCAGCGATCCCGACCAGCGATATGACGCGGTCAGGATCGCTGGTGCATCGCTAGGTGGTCGCTAGTGAACTGCCACACAGGCAGATCTCACCAGCAACATAGCTGGGGACGGGGGTCGCTACTTACCAGTCAGACGCGGCGATCCTGACGTCCTCCCGCCCGCGTCCACGCGGCGCTCGTCGGCGCCACAGGAAGCCCAGCAGGAAGTGGCCGACGAGGAATGGTCCAGGAGCTTCTCGCGCGATCAGCGATTACCAGTGGGGGAGTCGGTCGGAGGTAAGTATCACATGCAGCGATATCGCCAGCAATATCGCTGCAACGTCACAAAATCGGTGACTTTACAGCAATATTGCTAGCGATATCGCAGTGTGTAACGGGGGCTTAAGGCACAGTGAAGTCTCTCAAAATTTGTTTAAAGATAAGCCAGGAGGTCAAATATGACCAGATTTAGTGCTTATTTTATTCCCACGGGTTTTTTTTTTAAAGTATTTCAGTTTTTGTTTCCTTTAAATCTGTCATATGGTTACAGAGCTATTCGCCTTTTTACTTAGTACAAATTGTTATGATTTTTACCAAGAGGATCTGGATCACAAGGTAATAATACAGAACCACCTAAAGACACCCCCCAAAGAATACTGTTAGCCCTGCCCAAATGGTAAAGACCATAGAAATTAACATTAAATAAAAAGGCCAATATCTCTGAACCATATGGTTTATATACCCCCACCTCCCACCCGTGAGGCAGTGATGGGTATAATATGTGAGGGATGGTATGTATCCCCCAGGATGCGTATGGAGTAGTGTTGAGCATTCCGATACTGCAAATATCGGGTATCGGCCGATATTCGCTGTATCGGAATTCCGATAACGAGTACCGATATTTTTATAATATCGGATACCGGAATCAGAAGTTCCCATAATGCAAAGAGCCAGTGTTGTGGCTGTGATTGGCTGCTGAAATGATGTCATCATGATGCGCGGTCTGTGCGCATCATGATGCGCGGTCTGTGCGGGCCTGCCAGGGGTCTGTGCGGGCCTGCCGGGGGTCTGTGCGGGCTGCTGGGGGTCTGTGCGGGCTGCCGGGGGTCTGTGCGGGCTGCCAGGGGTCAGTGCGGGCCTGCAGGTGGTCTGTACGGGCCTGCCGGGGGTCTGTACGGGCCTGCCGGGGGTCTGTGCAGACTGCCGGGGGTCTGTGCGGGCCTGCCGGGGGTTGCGTGTGTGTGCAGGCATAGTCCGATGGGACTACAAGTCCCATCGGGCTATGCCTGCTACAATGACAGTGATTGACACATTAGCCAATGATGGGACAGTAGTAGTCCCATCATCCGGCTAATGTGTTGAATGTAAAAAAAAAAAAAAACCCATACATACTACATACAGTACATACTGCATACATGCTACATATATACAACATTCATACAACATACATACTACATATATACTACATTCATACATACATACATACATACATACATACATACTACATACTGTATATGCTACATTCATATAACATACATACATACTACATACTACATATATACTACATTCATACAACATACATACACACATACTACATATATACTACATTCATACATACATACATACTACATATATACTACATTCATACAACATACATACCTACTACATACTACATATATACTACATTCATACAACATACATACATACATACTACATACTACATTCATACAACATACATACATAATACATATATACTACGTTCATATAACATACATACATACTACATATATACTACATTCATGCAACATACATACATACTACATATATACTACATTCATACAACATACATGCATACATACATACTACATATATACTACATTCATACATACTACATATACAGTATACTACATTCATACAACATACTACATTCATACAGCATACATACTACATACATACTACATACCTACTACATACAATGCATTCCTACATTCATACAATACATATATATAGACATACAGTACATATAAAATAGAGTACATACTCACCATCACTTGTCACTTTGATCCCCGAAGCCAGTGTCATCTTTAAAAAATATTAAAATAACAAACAAGCGATATACTCCCTGATCCACAGAAATCCACGAGTGTCCCACGACGATCTCCTGCACTGCATCACTGAGAGGTTACTATAGTTCACTGGTCTCACTTTATTGCAAAAGCTGCGTGGGAACTTTCTCACACAGCAATGCAAAAAGTGAGACTAGGGACTATTTTTTTACAGTGGCGGAGGAATACAGTGCGGAAGGATACCTACCTCCCGTCATTGCATTCCTGGAGCCCCTAGAGAGCGGTGGCATCAGCTCATGCTGCTGTTCTCCACAGGGAGATCGTCGTGGGACACTCGTGGATTTCTGCGGATCAGGGAGTATATCGGTTGTTTGTTATTTTAATATTTTTTAAAGATGACACTAGCTTCAGGGATCAAAGTGACAGGTGATGGTGAGTATGTACTCTATGTTATATGTACTGTATGTCTATATGTATGTATTGTATGAATGTATGAATGTATTGTATGTAGTATGTATGTAGTATGTATGTTGTATGTCTGTAGCATGTTTTATGTATGTTGTATGTATATAGTATGTATGTAGTATGTACTATGCATGTATGTTGTATGAATGTAGTATATATGTAGTATGTATGTTGTATGAATGTAGTATATATGTAGTATGTATGTATGTTGTATGAATGTAGTATATATGTAGTATGTATGTAGTATGTATGTTGTATGAATGTAGTATATATGAAGTATGTATGTAGTATGTATGTATGTTGTATGAATGTAGTATATATGTAGTATGTACGTAGTATGTATGTTGTATGAATGTAGTATATATGAAGTATGTATGTAGTATGTATGTATGTTGTATGAATGAAGTATATATGAAGTATGTATGTAGTATGTATGTATGTTGTATGAATGTAGTATATATGAAGTATGTATGTAGTATGTAGTATGTATGTATGTTGTATGAATGTAGTATATATGAAGTATGTATGTAGTATGTATGTATGTTGTATGAATGTAGTATATATGAAGTATGTATGTAGTACTGTATGTATGTATGTTGTATGAATGTAGTATATATGAAGTATGTATGTAGTATGTATGTATGTTGTATGAATGTAGTATATATGTAGTATGTATGTAGTATGTATGTATGTTGTATGAATGTAGTATATATGTAGTATGTATGTAGTATGTTTTTTTTTTTTTTTTACATTCAACACATTAGCCGGATGATGGGACTACTACTGTCCCATCAATGGCTAATGTGTCAATCACTGTCATTGTAGCAGGCACACACACAACCCCCGGCAGGCCCGCACAGACCTCCGGCAGCCTGCACAGACCCCCGGCAGGCCCGCACAGACCTCCGGCAGCCTGCACAGACCCCCGGCAGGCCCGTACAGACCCCCGGCAGGCCCGCACAGACCCCCAGCAGTCCGCACAGACCCCCGGCAGGCCCGTACAGACCCCCGACAGCCCGCACAGACCCCCGACAGCCCGCACAGACCCCCGACAGCCCGCACAGACCCCCGGCAGCCCGCACAGACCCCCGGCAGGCCCACACAGGCCCCCGACAGCCCGCACAGACCCCCGGCAGCCCGCACAGACCCCCGGCAGGCCCACACAGACCCCCGGCAGGCCCGCACAGACCCCCGAGAGGCCCGTACAGACCCCGCCCACACACACAGACACGCACAGTGTCCGCCCACGCACCACCCACACTCTTCCCCCCTTCCAAACTGGATGTACAAGTAAAGAAAGGGTTTTTTTAATTCCGATATTTCTGTCCCATTGACTTGAATGGGACTTCCAGTATCGGAATCGGCGATACCCGATACTTTTTGGGTATCGGCCGATCCAATCCGATCCGATATTTCTCAATATCGGATGGTATCGCTCAACACTAGTATGGAGGCGTATTAAGTCCGCTGGAGTGCATTGAAGGCATAGATATATCTGTGGTTGCAATGCAGAATAAAAGTAAGTTTGGTCTTGGACAAGCTATTTGCCCAAGGCAGATTTTAAAAAACTCTGCATGGGCTTTTACTTTTGGAGCAAACTACAGGATGGTAGTGGGGAGGTTTTCTCCATCCAGGCTGGGTCTCACAACTGGCCCATGGCCACAGGTTCCATTTAAAAACCCTGCAGCAAAGGGTTGGGTGTGTCAGTTTTGGTTTACAAACTGCAGAGCAAGTGGCTCTACAACATCTGGCTTAGGTGTGCAGTAACACAGAGCCAAAATAAGCGAACACCTGGCACCCTCTCAGCATTACACGGAGATGCTGTCGCCCACGGCAACCGGTCTCGAAAACGGACTGTCTTGACGCCCCGGCTCCGATTTGGAGGATACCATTTATTTTCTATTTGTGGGTTTCTTTGGACATTAAAGACGTTTGCTTTGAACTTTTATGTGGTCCCTGCCAATCTGTTGCACTGCACCAACCCCGCTGCACTACATATGGTTGGAGAATATGGGCAGTGTAAAAGGAGGCATACACAAAGCCTGCATATAAGTAATTAAGCCTGCAAAGCTACAGCTCAAGCCTGCAGCAGCAACGGCAGCAGGAGCAGCACCAATTACAGCAGCACAATCACCAGCAGCTGCTGCTGTATCTGCAGCAGAACACTAATGAGCCCTGCAACAGATTGCTGCTCTCACCAGTGATCCTGATCCATTCTGAGGCTCGGTAAAAAGTGTGGTCAACGCTGAGGAAGATGAGTCCTGAGGAAGATTTGGAGGTTTTCCTCACCATGTTTGAGCACACAGCAGAGCGGGAGAGCTTGCTGATGTCTCATTGGGCTGACGGAAGATGCCCAGAAGGACTACCTGGACCTCAGTCAGGATGATGCACTGGACTATGAGAAGCTGAGAAGTGAGATCCTTGCCCAACTAGGGGTTAATCCATATGTGCTGGCTCAGCTAGTATACCAGTGATCCTTTGCGGAGTTTCACCCTGCCAGGTCTCAGGCATATGACTTACTGTGGCTGGTAAAAAAATGGCTCCAGCCAGAGACCTTAACCCCATTCCAGATGGTAGAGAGGGTGGTGGTCTACCAGTTGGTGAGGGCTCTGCTCACAGCCATACAGCATTTGGTGGGGCAAGGGGACCCAGGGACTCTGGACCAGGTAGGTGGACTGGATGAGAGGAATATGGCCACTCAGAACTTTATACGGGACACTGCTTCACTTCGGCTGTCATGTCGGGCACCACCAGCCCTGTAGCCTGGGAAAAGTCTGCGACCCTCTGTTGGGACCAATCAGAACTGAGCCCTTAAGGCCTGTTTCACACTTCCGTTTTTGTGTCCGCCAAACGGATCCGTTTCCGTTTTTTTGACGGAAACTGATGCAAACGGATCCGTTTTTTTAAAAACGGATCCGTTTTTTTGACGGATCCGCGGTAACCGTAATGGAAGTCTATGGGACAAAAAAAACGGATCCTGCAAAAAATGGCGGATCCGTTTTTTTACGGAAAACAACGGATTTTGACGGATTTGAAAAAACGGAAGTGTGAAACAGGCCTAAGTGAGAGTGACAAAAGTCCCATTTCCCCTAAATTGGTCCCAAGATCTGGTTGTACTATTAGGTGTTGGCGGTGCCAAGGGCCTGTACATGTGGCTGCCAACTGCCCCCTGTTGGATGAACCTATGGACTGCGGGTTTATGCGCAGAGTCTCTATGTATGCCCAGCCAGTCTGCACCGCAACTACTGGCACTGCAGGCAGCGAACATCAACTGTGCCAGGTACTCGTTAACGGGTACCAAACGGAGGTTCTCTTGGAATCGGGGAGCTTAGTGATTCTGGTCCATGGGTCACTGGTTGCCGGGGACAACACCAATGGTCAGAAAGTGGTGGTGATATGTATACAAGGGGAACTCCGAGAGTACCCGACCGCAGAGGTTACTTTTTCCACACCATGTGGAGAAATAAAACATGTAGTGGGAATGGTGAAGACCCTTCCATATGGGACTGTGTTGAGAAGAGTCTTGCCCCTGTTCTGGACCCTGTGGGAGACCAGGGTTAACTCTCCCAGGGTAAAGGTCATTCCGGGCGTGGAATCCAAAGATCCTGAGTCAGGGATACCTGCTGTAGGGGTCGCCAACCTAGGGACAGAGTGTAACTCCAATAAATTTCCCCTAGAGGTATTGGTAGGACCGATCCCCGAGCTTACGGTATGCCCTGGTACATTAGGGACAGCTCAGCTCAAGGATCCCACTCTGGCCCGGGCACGAGTGGCTTAACAATGGGGTGTTGGGGCAGTTTTTCCCCGAATGGCTATCCACCAGGATTTGTTATACAAGGTGGATAAAATCTGGGATGAGCTGGTAGGACAACTGGTAGTGCCCCAGTGCTCAAAATGGCTCACACCCACATGCTGGAAGGGCACATGGGGGCCAAAAAGACACAGGAGCGCATACTGCAGCATTTTTTTTTGGACTGAGGTTTATGCTGAAGTCTAGAGGTAATGTGAAACATGTCCGGAGTGCCAGCTAACCTCAGCCATCGCAAACTACTGGAGTCCATTAGTACCTCTGCCCATTATAGAGGTACCTTTTGAGCGGATTGTGATGGATCTGGTAGGGCCAGTAGAAAAATCCACCCACGATACTAGTGGTCATAGACTACGCCATCCGGTACCCAGAGGCCATACAGCTTCTGCACTAAGTTTATAGCCCGGGATTTGTTTAAAATGTTCTGTCGCCTTGGGCTACCAAAGGAGATCCTTACTCATCAGGGGACTCCTTTTATGTCTAAGGTGATGAATAAACTGTGCAAGCTCCTCAAGATAAAGCAGTTGCGCACGTCAGAGTGTATCACCCCCAGACCGAAGGATTAGTTGAATGCTTCAATAAAACCCTCAAGTCCATTCAAAAAAAGGTGGTCTCCAACGACGGGAGAGATTCGGTCATGTTACTGCCCTATCTGATGTTTGCTATCCACGAGTTACCACAGGCTTCCATGGGTTTCTCTTCTTTTGATCTGTTGTATGGCAGGTATCCGAGGGTGTTGCTGAATGTAGCTAAGGAGACGTGGGAACAGGAGCCGACAATGCATAGGAGTGTAATCGAGCACGTGGCAAATATGCAGGACCGGATTGCGTCAGTCAGGCCCATAGTAAAGGAGCATCTGATAGATGCACAGAGCCACACATATAATAAAAGAGCCACGGTCAGATCCTTTAAAGAGAAGGATCGGATGTTAGTGCTAGTGCACACCGTGGAGAGTAAATTTATGGCCAAGTGGCAAGGTCCATATGAGGTTTGGGAAAAAGTGGGGGAAGTGAACTACCAAGTTTACCAGCCCGGGAGAAGGAAACAATTATATCATGTGAACCTACCAAAAGCCTGGAAGGATCGGGAATGTTTGGTCACAGAGGTGACCCTGGTCATACTAACAGGGAACCCTCTGTCACCAGCCAAGGGTGAGGCTGGGAGATAGGTAAAAATAGGAGACACGCTCTCGTAACAGCAGCATCGAGAGGTTCTGAAATTAGTCCAAGAGAATGCAGTTGTATTCTACCCGTTCCTACCTCTGTCATCCAGCATTACATTGTCACTGAGCCTCACGTAAGGGTGCGAATGAAACCATACCAGGTACCTGAGGTCCAGAGACAAACCATCGTGAGTGAGGTAAGACAAATGCTCCTGCTTGGAGTAATTGATGAATCCTGGAGTGACTATGCTAGCCCATTTGTGCTAATCCCAAAGCCGTGCATATCATTACAGTTCTGTAATGACTTCCGAAAACTTAATGCGGTGTCGTAGTTTGACCTTTAGCCAATGTCCCGGGTAGACAAGCTGATCGAACAACTGGGTCAGGCCCAGTACTATACCTCACTCAATCTGACCAAGAGTTATTGGCAGGTACCTCTTACGGAGTCGGCAAAGGAAAAGACGACCTTCATACCACCGAAGGGTCTATACCACTATGTCGTCTTGCCCTTTGGACTACATGGGGCCCCAGGCACGTTCCAGAGGTTGATGGACATAGTGCTAGAATCCCATCGGAAGTACTGTATGCGTCAGCGTACTTGGATTACATCATCATCTTTAGTACTGAGTGGCATACCCCATTGTCCCGGGCACAAGCGGTAGCAGTTTCACTCAGAGCCATGGGCTTGATGGTGAATCCCAAGAAGCGTGCGATAGGGCTCGGGGAAGCCCAGTAATGAAGATACGTGATCGGCCGTGGGGTTATCAAACCCCAAATAAATAATATCGAGGCCATTCAGAACTGGCCCCAACCTGTTACCACCAAACAGGTGAGAGTGTTTCTCAGAATCATCGGGTATTACCGGAGGTTTCACCCCTAACCGATCTCCTCAAGCGAAAGAAGTCGGTCATGGTTCGGTGGAACCCCGAGGTGGAATAAGGGTACCAATCCATGAAGGTGGTGCTGTGCGGACAGCCCATTCTAATTAGCCCCAACTTCCAGAAATGCTTCATCATGCAGATGGATGCCTCTAACATGGGCCTGGGAACAGTCTTGTCACAGCAGGTGAACGTAGGGGAATATCTAGTCGCCTACCTAAGTAGGAAACTCACCCCGGCTGAGAAAAATTATAGCGTAGTGGAGAAGGATCATTCACCCTTGGTATGGATGAAAAATGCCAAGGAGAGGAATGCTCGGGTCACCAGATGGTTTCTCTCTCTGCAGAATTTTAATTTCACCGTGGAACATTGGGCGGGGAAGTCGCAGGGAAATGTTGATGCCCTGTCACGGGCCCCCTGTATGGTGACAAATGTTCAACCCCATAAGTTTGAACAGGGGGGTATGTGAGGTAGTGAGGAGTGTCATATGTGAGGGATGGTATGTATCCCCCAGCATGTGTATAGAGGTGTATTAAGGCTGCTGAAGTGCATTGCAGTCACAGATATAACTGTGGTTGCAAGCCACAATAAAAGTAAGTTTGGATAAAAGGACTCACCAGAACACTGATTGTGTTTTGGTTGTTAAATTCCCACAGATCAAACATCGATGGCATAGCTTAAAGAATAACTATATTTTCATCTTCGTTTTTCATATTTAGCAGCCAATTAAATTGCCTAAGACTTTTACCAATGGTGCAATAGACCCTAGAGAAATGTGCAGCTCAGGAGACAGGAGCATGCACACACATAGTCGAAAGCACAGCCTTAACATGATGGTCTACTGCTTGAATGGTGGGGTTCTCAGAACGTGGACTCCCCACCAAACTGCAAAGAATGCAAGTGATTGTTAAGGCTAAGTGCACACGTACCGGAACTCTCGCGGAAATTACCGCGAGAGTTCCGGAATTCCATTCCTCGGGAAAATCGCATTTTAAATTCCCGCGATTTTCCCGCGGAAAAACTAGCATTTTGCAAGCGTAATTAGCTTTCAGAATGCTAGCGTTTTCCAAGCGATCTGTAGCATCGCTTGGAGAACTGATTGACAGGTTGGTCACACTCGTCAAACATAGTGTTTGACGAGTGTGACCAACTTTTTACTACTGAGGCCGCCTATGCAGCATCAGTAGTAAAAGATAGAATGTAAAAAAAAATAAAAAATAGTATTATTCTCACCTTCCGACGTCCTGCGCATCCGTTCCCAGTAATCCTTTGCGAAAATGCCCGCGATGGTGTCCGTTCTCGCGGGATCGCGATGTCTCGCAGTAATTCGCGATCCCGCGAGAATGGACGTCATCGCGGGCATTTTCGCAAAGGATTACTGGGAACGGATGCGTGGAGAGAGGTGGGAATGCTGCCACGGGACGCCGGAAGGTAAGAATAACAATATTTTTTATTTTAAATTCTATTTTTTACAGGGATATGGTACCCAAAGCCCGGAGGACAGTCTCCTCTCCTCCGGACCGTGGGTACCATCCGCAATTGTTCTGCTTACTTTCCGCATGGTGTGCACAGCCACATGCGGGAAGTAAGCGGAACAATGCATTCCTATGGGTGGGGGATCGCCGCGATTCCGCAAATTAATGAGCATGCTGCGTTTTTTTACCGCGAAGCGATTCCGCCACGGTAAAAACCGCAGCATTAGCACAGCTTTGCGGAATCCCATAGGAATGCATGGGAAGCTTATTTTTCGCGTTTTCGCGGCAAAATCGCGCGGTTAAAACCGCCGCGGAAACGCGAAAAAAACGCTACGTGTGAACTCAGCCTTAGAGTTCAGGACTACCCTTTTAAGTGGAGTAGTTAGTGCAAGCAAGTTAGGGTATGTCTTCATAAAAGGTGCAGAACTGAATTAGATGAGCACTCCTGTCCAAACAGCATGAAATGAAAGCAGCACAATCCTATTCACTTTAATGAAGTAGTGTTATAGGTAATTCCCTGCACATTGATTGAGGACCAGGAATCAGTGGCATAGAGTGAGTTGACAGCTCCTAGAGCAAGGGACATGTTGCATTTGTCTATTACCTGAACCATTAGCACGCTCTGAGTCCCTTCCCTCAGTCTAGTATTGAACCATTTGTCTTCCAAACACATGTTATATTTTAAGAACATACTGATGTAATTACAGCTATCCCTTTGAGCATCAATTTGCTTTTGCAGACATTTGACACAAATTTTAAAACAAAGTTATACATTGTTATATATTTTCCCTTTTTTATTTAATTGCACCAGCCCCACTCTCTGTCCATAGCAGTAATCCTAACCCTAATCCTAGTCCTGGCCCTAATCTTGGTCCTTACCCTAGTCTCAGTCCTAACCCTAGTTTTAGAAAATTTTAAGTGAAAACTTAAAGTTTATTATAATACTGTTTTTTTTTTCTTTTAAAAGGGACACTTTATAAAAAAAAAAAAAAATTGATTAGCATCTTAAGGCCATGTCCATACGTTCAGTTTGTTACTGGGATTGGCAAAGATTCTAGTGGTCAGATCCCAACCAAAAGTGAAGCAGTACCATAGTGATGTGCTTTCCATTTTAACGACTGTATTATGCCCATACCTCTTTTTCCATGTCAGACTTATATAGAAGAAGAGAAGTAATAATAGAACAGTAAAGGATGAGAACTTGTCGAATCTCAATAAGCAGATATAATATCACAGTTTATCAACAATATCTGTCAATCATCATAGATTAAAGTAAAACTAATCCTGTAATTGTTTACCACAGCTGAACCAACGAAAAGAAGGGCCACATTGCAGGCAGTTGTGTATATGAGCGGAGCTCATTTTATTAGACTGGCCTTACTCCAGCTGTGTCAATAATAAAAGAAAAGCCTATGAGAATGAAAAGCAATAAACAAGTATTACCCATTAATAGCTATCCTCCAGCTGATAACAGCTTGGAATTCATAAATATACTGGAGAGAGAAAATTGCTTGTAGGCTGTTAAATTATTATTAAACTACATATATTCATATACTGCTCGATAAAAATGGGAAAATTCTACATTTAATGGGCCGTTTTCATACAGAGATGATCACAGTTGCAATAATGATGGAGTCACAGTTCAGTAGCACTTACAAGTCATTCATTGAAGAAATAAAAGTAAAAATCTCCAGTTCTAAGTATAGATGTAACTTGATATTCTGGGGTACCAATGTAGAATCTCTGAAAAAGCCGCTCACCTGTCATATCAGTGTCTTCCTATGTGACAAGATGGTCATTTATGTTATGTCTACAGAGGATTTGCTTCAAGGGGAGAATACCTACATAATATAGTATCCAATAGAACAAAGGCACAATCCTATAGGATTTGTGAAAAAAGAAACTTCTGTATACGTTTGTAAGAAAGTAGTGTTATCTGGTGCTGTAGTATGGGCTTATAGGTTTCAATATGTTCTGCATTACATTTGCAAACAACTCAGAAATTGTGCATCATACACTCATGTGCGAGTTCTTGGGATGCACAGATACAAATATCATATTATTAAACACAAATTTCAGCATGTAAGGATCAAAGGGCCCAGGCAGGGGCGTAACTAGAACTAATTGGGCCCCATAGCAAACTTTTATACGGGGCCCCCTCAAAGACACACCCCCTCAAAGACACACCCCCTTCAAGACACCCCCCTTCTAGACGCACCCCCTTCTAGATGCACCCTCTTACCGATAATGCATACTAGAGTTGGCTGAGTGGCTAGCCTGTCATTAATTAAGCTGAGACAGTGAGGGCTGCCTGCCTTCCTCCGCGCAAACCAGAGGTCCATGCGGCAGGCAGCTCTGCAAAGAGCTAATAGACAGCGAGGGCTCAGGGAAGGGGCGGGACTGAACTAGTCTGAAGCAATAGACTGGCTGCAGGCAAGGAGGCGGACCCAATATGTGCTTCGCTCCGCACAGCAGGCACAGAAATGCAGCGTAGGCTGCGAAATCATAGTGTACATTTTTTTCCACCGGGGCCCCGGATCCCCTACACTACACACACCGGGCCGGCGCGCCCCCAAGACAGCGTTGGCCACAGCACCCGCCGGAGCGCCACAGTAATATACCGTATATACTCATGTATAAGCCGACCCTTGTATAAGCCGACCCCCCTAATTTTGTCACAAAAAACTGGGAAAACTTACTGACTCGGTATAAGCCTAGGGTGGAAAATGCCGAAGCTACTGGTAAATTTCAAAAATAAAATGGGTCCCATAAGATGCTCCATAAAGTTCATGATGGGTTTCATAAGATGCTCCATACAAAAATATGCCTAATAATGCTGCACAGTGAATAATGGTGGCCCTATAACATGCTCCATAATAACATATGCCCCATATAATGCTGCAGTGATTGGTGGCCCCTTTTAAAGCTGCACAGTGATTGGTGGCCCCTTGTAATGCTGCACAGTGATTATTGGCCCCTTGTAATGCTGCACAGTGATTAGTGGCCCCTTGTAATGCTGCAGTGATTGGTGGCCCCTTGTAATGCTGCACAGTGATTATTCGCCCCTTGTAATGCTGCACAGTGATTGGTGGCCCCTTGTAATGCTGCAGTGATTAGTGGCCCCTTGTAATGCTGCACAGTGATTACTGGCCCCTTGTAATGCTGCAGTGATTAGTGGCCCCTTACAATGCTGCAGTGATTAGTGGCCCCTTGTAATGCTGCACAGTGATTATTGGCCCCTTGTAATGCTGCAGTGATTAGTGGCCCCTTGTAATGCTGCACAGTGATTGGTGGCCCCTTGTAATGCTGCAGTGATTAGTGGCCCCTTGTAATGCTGCACAGTGATTAGTGGCCCCTTGTAATGCTGCACAGTGATTAGTGGCCCCTTGTAATGCTGCACAGTGATTACTGGCCCCTTGTAATGCTGCACGGTCATTAGTGGCCCCTTACAATGCTGCTGCCGCTGTCTCAATTAAAGAAAGAAAAACCTATATACTAACCTCGTCTTTGCTGCAGCAGCTGCTGCTCCTCAGCGTTGCTGGCCCTGCACAGTGACTGTTCAGGCAGAGGGCGCCTGCTAACAACATCATGGCGCCCTCTGACCTGAACGTCACTGCCAGAGGAAGCAAGACAGCAGAGCGATGCGCAGCGGTGGAACGGGGGACAGGTGAATATGGCTCCCTTCGTTATACTCACCTCTCCTGCATGTCTCTTGCAACCTCCCCCTGTGCTTATTCCATCTCAGCGCTGTTCTTCCTGCTTTCAGTGTCCACGTGGTGCCGCTCATTACATATGCGCATATGTAATGAGCCACTCATTACATATGTGCATATGTAATGAGCGGCCGCTGAAAGCAGGACGAACAGTGCTGAGAAGATGGAATAAGCAGGGGGGCTGCAAGAGACATGCAGGAGAGGTGAATATGCACTTAATTGCACTACCCGGGTAGCGCCGATCGGAGCCGGGGACCCGGGCCCCTATATAGGCCGGGCCCCAAAGCAACCGCTTCGGCTGCTACCCCGGTAGTTACGCCAGTGGGCCCAGGTATTGTGCTGCAACTCTAGGCACTAGTGACATGGTTTACCCTGGATGGATGTGCTATCTTGTTCCCTGTAGATGTTTCTTACTAAGGTCTTCCAAACAGTATGGGAAGGGGAAGGGCAATGTCTGAGGAGACAGTATGTCTGAGGGGTCAGAGGGGGAGAAAACTGTGAAAGGGCATGTAACAATGTAAAATATGACGTAAGGTTCCCCTGATTATCACATTGCAGAATCTTCTATTCACATACTGAACTTTGCTATGCCAGTGGTGAGGGCTTGACCCCCCCTTCCTTTCCTTAGCCTGTCACAGCTGCAACTTTTTCTCCCTCTGCCTGACTGTAATGTGAAACCCCAGTGTGAGCTCCTTCCCCCCTCCCCCCTCAGCCTGCACACACACATTCAGTCTAATCTGAATTACCAGTGACTGGCTTCCCACCTCACAGCAGGGGGTCTATTTGTCTCCAAAATGTGCAGCTACTCTCATAGACAAAAATGAGAATCTAAACACTTGGTTATAGAATGCTGCCAGATTATGATTGAAATATGAAAATGACATATTGGGACGTGCTCTGATCAGGCTTCACTACAGTGGTTCTTGCTAATTTATAGCACCAACAGAACCAGAGAAATGGATTTCTCCTGAACAGAGCGGAATAAACAGCTAGTGTTTGATGTCATCAGAAAGCTAATTTCAATATAAGATGAATGATGGTTCTGCCGATATTCTGCTAGGTTCTCAAGCCCAGATATGATGGTTATAAGTTTTCAGAACCCAAATCTTTACTTTGAGAAAGGGGAGGGTGGTAGTATGTTGTGATTGGGTCACCGAGGAGGAAAGCAAGACCAAGCTAAGCCAGAAGAAAACAAGAGAGGTTGGTAACTAAGTGGATTGCAGATCCCTGATCCTATCCACACAACTAGCAGTAGCCGTGGAGCGTACCTACAATGATCCTAGATGCCTCGACACAGCCGGAGAACTAAATAAGCCTAAAGCAAGAAAGGGGAAATCTAAACTGCCCCACAGCAGACCCCAAAGGAATAGATAGCCCCCAAACACATATTGTCGGTGAGACAAGATGAAAACACAAACGCAGGTAGGAAAATAGACTGAGCAAACGATGGGGCCCACACTAACTAGACAGGACAGGAAAGGAAAGACTCTGTCTGCAATCATGCAAAAAACCCTGCAAAAAATGCCCAACACGTCTGATAGAAAAATACTGAAGTCACTAGACTTCACCCACTATATCAGCACTCTGGTATATTCTGAAAGCAGAGCAAAAAGAGGCCAATCTAATAAAGGGCATAAACAAACTGGCACAAGCAGTAACATAAGGATGGAAATTCAGCACAGCCCCAGCAGGAGCTGCCTATACAAACAAAACTGGAATAGACGGCTGTCTTAAATCCAGTCAGAAACTCCAGATCTCCAGTCATCCTCCTCATTATCAGGTGGCACGCCTCTGTTAAATAAATCAGCTCCATTACCTCCAGTAACCACCAGAGGGAGCCCGGAAAGAGAACTCGCGACCCCTCTGTCAACATAACCAGCTCCACTACCTTCACTAGTAACCAGAGGTAGGCTGGAAAGCGAATTCACAACAGTAGTATCTCAGCCCCTTTAGTGATGTCACAAGCCCAAAGGTATAAGGTGTTTTCCCCCTACCCCACATTCATTCTAGCTTGGGGTGCCGTGGCAATAGGATCTCAAATGCATAGTGACGTCTGGATCCTCCCCCAGCATGGTTCTGCCTGAAATGATCTAAGCAACATGTAAGTTTTATTTCTGCTTTTTAAATCCCTTTTATTTGTTTTTGCTTCATACATACTGCTAGTGTCTCACATTGTAAACCTTTTCTATCTTCTGTAAACACTGCCTACCTTTTGGAGTAAATATAAAATTTATTAGTTCCGTCTCCTTGCTTTGTGATGAATTCACGTACCTATAAGCTAATTATGCCACTAATTTGGGTTTGCTTTGAATCCCTCTATTAATTTTAAATATTAATATTAATAAGAGAAATCTGAAGCTGGTGGCAGCGAAGTGTGTTCTGGCTAGGTGGGTAGCGCTGGCAGTGAATGAGCGGGTTTTATAAGCTGATTGTGTGGCTGCAGCCAAAGCATTCATAACTCCCGCACTGAAAGCGGGCCTAATAGCCATTGCACAACAAGTAGCTCATCCGGCGACTAATTATCCTAGGTGCAGTTCTCTGACTGACCTGAGGGCAAGGGGGCGCCAGTGAGCTGCGAGTTCCAAAGTGGAACTGAAAGTGAGATATACATAAATCTCAGCAGCTTGTGATACAGTGTCGCAGCGATGGGATGACCAAAATAAGCCCCCCTGCGGTAAATTGTTAGGGCAAGACTAGCTTGCTGTTTTCATCACATTGTTGGCAGCGGTGGGATAGCTAAGATAAGCCCCCCTGCACATGTGATAGCCGTGTACGGCCAAAGGTCACATCCCTGATCGTGATGGGACACAATATAGAGACTGGGTAGTTTGGTAGTCTCAGTATGGAGAGGAGATGACAGTGTGTAGGCCATGTACATTAACAACGGACATTGTGTGAGTCATGTTTTGCTTAGGGAGCACAGTGATGGGCAATTATTCAGGGGTACAGAGTAGGGCAGAAATTTTCATTCAGGAGCATTATGTTTACACTGTTATTTTTAAGAGATCTGTGTTGGGGTGTGCTGCAGAACACCAGAGAAGATTTACGTCTGCAGATGCAAGCTGTGGATATGAATGTCATCATGGTGCCTGTAACGATAATGTAAAGTATCATGTATTTTCCCTATTTCCAGAATCTTCTATTCACATGCTGAACTCTGCGATGCCAGTGGTGAGGGTTTGACCCCCCTGTTCTTTGCCCTTTGCCTGTCACAGCTGCGGACCTATTTCTCCTTAGCTCTGTAACACGACCCTTCAGCTCTCTCTCCCTGTTACTCCTTCCTGCTCTTCTTCCCTCCCCTCCCAAAGGAATGCTAATTAGCCAGGAATGTTCTTTGTCTAAGCCCATGTGCTTGGATATATGTGCAGGAAGTTTTAAAGAGGCCATAACTCGGACCCAATCAGTGACAGAAATATGAAATTACATATTTGCAATGTTCTTCGATAGGACTATTTAGCCTGTGTTTTTCCCAGTTCTAACTTCAACAGAATCCAAGAAGTCAATTCCTGCACAGCTGGGGCAGCCCGATGCTTCATGTTTGGTTTTGAATGAATGCCAGCGACAAGCTGAATAAGATGATACTATGTGCGTTTCTATACGAGATACCCTCTGCGAGATATGATCATTATAGTTTTCTTAGCCAGATTGTAACTCTGAAAGCAGGGGGAGGACTGCCACAAGCCAGCCTCTTTAGTAATGTCTCAAGCCCAGGGGTATAAGTCAGCAACTAAGCCCCCCCTTGTAGTTGCTGTCTGGACGCTGTTGCTCCAAGACCCCTCAATGCATTGGGACGTCTGGCTCCTCCCAGCATGGTTTTGCCTGAGATGAACTAACATGTGAATGTTTCTGTCTTAATCCTCTCTTTTTTTTTATTTGTAATTGCTGTGTACATATTTTAATTGTCTCATATTGTAAAATCTTTTTATACCTTTTGTAAACACTGCCTTACCTTTTGAAGTAAAATATAAAATTATTACTAGTCGTTCTCTATGTTCTATGACGAATTTACACATGCCTGAAGTTGATTACGCTACTAATTTGGGTTGGCTTCGGAACCCCTGTATTATTTTAAAATATTAATATAGAAATCGGAAGCTGGTGGCAGCGAAGTGTGTTTTGGCTTGGTGGGTAGCGCTGGCAGTGACAGAGCGGGTTCTATAAGCTGATTGTCTGGCTGCGGCCAGAGCCTTTATAATTCCCTCGCTGAAGCGTGCCTAATAGCCAGTGCTCAACAAGTGACCCGTCCGGCAACTAACTATCCTAGGTGCAGTTCCCTGACTGACCTGAGGGTAAAGGGGGCACCAGAGAGCTGCAAGTTCCAAAGCAGAACCGAAAGTGGGATATACATAAATCCCTGCAGTTTGTGACATATTGTGGCAGCAGTGGTATACCTACAATAAGCCCCTGCGATAAATTGTTAGGGCAAGACTAGCTTGCTGTTTTCATCACATTGTTGGCAGCGGTGGGATAACTTAGATAAGCCCCTCTGCACATGTGATAGCCGTGTGCGGCCAAAGGTCATACAATCCCTATCCCTGACAGTGCCAGAACAAGATGAAGAAGAAAAGAAAGATAACAACACCAATCAGAGAAGATGTCACTAATAAGGTACCTGGATGTAAAAGTTTATTTGTGATACTGCCTGCATCAGTACTGTGTTTCCCGTATGGTCTGTAGTCTGAAGATGGCTGGCATTAATCACTCCCAATATGTCCTTACCATTGTTAAGGAGGGATTGTCGGTTCATACAATGCAGTTGTAAAGTGAAGAGTAAAAGGGTGACAATGTTTTGAACTTTTGACTTTCAGGCTCCATATCTCACCATCCACTACAGCTTTGATCTTGAGACTGCCGTCATTTTATAGACAATCAACTTGGCTATCTCATACATAAATTTGACTTGGAAGTATTTAGCATATGATTAGTTATGCAGATTCTTGATATGTCACTGCATTGTTACTGTTTTCCTCCTGGTGGTGGAAAAATATTTTCTTCCTGAATACTACAAAATACAACCTGTTCTCACATTCCCTAATACCTCAGTGTATTATTAGGTTGATTCCCAAGTGAAAGGTCATTAGTTCAAATCGAGGAGCAGCCATGAAGACAATTTCCCAAGAAACAAAGAGAAACAGTAATAATAATAATAATAATAATAATAATCTTTATTCATATAGCGTCAACATATTCCGCAGCACTTTACAGTTTAACAGTTTCAAAACATAAGTCATAAGTAACAACATTAACAATACAATAATTAAAGCAAAATTAGACAACTCTGCTTGTGAGAGCTTACAATCTACAATGAGGTGGGGGAGATACAAAGTACAGGTGTGTATTTACAATGATGGTCCAGACATCTTGAGGGAGTGGGGGATAGATGGGGATAGTGAATGGGCTACACACGGACACTTTCACATAAAATGACTTTGATTAGTGAACGTGAATGGCCGCTCTGAAGAAATGTGCATTGAGGGTGCGCCTAAAACTATCCAAATTGTGGATAGTCCTAATTTCTCGGGGTAGAGCTTTCTAGAGGATTGGCGTTGTGCGGGAAAAGTATTGGAGTCAGGAGTGGGAGGTACGGATTAGTACGAACAGTATCATGCAGCTCATCAATAGCAGTAAGTGGATGGTGATATATGGAGCCTGAAAGTCAAAAGTTCAAAACATTGTTACCCTTTTGTTTTTAACTGTACATCAGCAGGTAGGGACCATGCACTTGGAATCAATCGATTGTTATGTGCTATAGGGCTTGCCCTCTTCTGTGGTTCTGGGACTACTATGGCCTTCATTTCACAATCCCGTGGTGGACTCGCAGACTTGGGAGGTAGTAAGGTGGAGAGAGTACTGTCAAACAGACTGCTTGGGCACCCGTGTAGCCAGGGTTGATACCCAGTAACTGCCGGAATACCTGTCTGATTTTAAGGATGTGTTCTCGGAACAGGGGTGTTAAGAACTTCCTCCTCATCATGTCATTAATTTAATTGCTGGGGCCAAATTGCCTAAGAGCAGGATGTTTCAGGTCCTGAGAGGCAGGACATGAAGGACTAGGGTTTTTCTTTGTGGTTATGCCCTTGTGTAGATTTCCATGAGCTAAATCGGATCATGGTTTGGGATCCATATCCTTTCCCTCTCATCCTGAACCTTTTTAAACAAATCATCGGGGAAAAATTTTTTGTCATCTAGCAGGTAGATTTATAGTAGTCTATCTGGATGACATATTGATTTATTCGCTAGAATAAGTGCATGTCAGACAGGTCTTACAAATACTCAGGGACAATAAATTATCAAACCAGAGAAATGTATGTCTTCGGTTCAGAAGATGCCTGTTTTATAAGTGACTTTTTATTGTCCACCCATTTTTGCATGGATCCGGCAAGAGTCAAGGCGGTACTGGATTTGGATCGTCCTGAAGACTTAAAAGAAAGGCTCTACAAAGGTTTTTAGGGTTTGCCAATTACTACTGTAAGTTCATCAAGTACTTTTTGGTATTGGCCAAACCATTGTCGTTTATGACCAGGAAAGGAATGGACTTTTCTCAATGGTCCAGTTCAGTCTTTGAGGCATTTGCTACTTTAAAGAGATGTTTTTCTTCTGTGTTGATTTTTTTTTTACAGCCTGGTATCCCTCAGCCATTTATTGTAAATGTTGACCAGTCAGAGATGGGGCTTGGGGCTGTATTGTCGCAAGGTTCATCTCCAAGTAAATGGAATACGTGTTCATATTTTTCCAAAAAACTGTTGTCCACCAAGACAAACTATGTCATTGGTAATAGGGGAGCAGTGGTGTCATTTTTTGAAGGTGGCAGTTCATCCGGCCATGGTAATCACCGATCATAAAAATGTTTTGTGTTTGGAATCTGCAAAAGTCTGACACTTAGACAGGCAAGATGATCATTATTCTTTATCAGATTCAAATTTTTTGTGACTTGTAGAGTGGGTAATAAGAACAATAAGGCATATGCTTTATATCGTTGTTTTCCCAGGGAAGGAGGCAGGCCCGGATTGCTAATCTGCCCAGCCGGGCAGATGCCCGGTGGGCTGGTGGCTCTGTGATACAAAGTGGGCCACCACTGCCGGCTCTTTAAAACAGGGGTGAGGAACCTCCAGGTCCCCCGGCCGGTCTCTGGCTGCAGCGTGTGTGATGCGAGAAACTCTCACGAGTCTCTCGCATCAACACCCAGTGCTGCCGTCGGCACTTGGACCAGAGCGTGCGGCTGCATAGAAATACATAGAAATACATGCAGCCACACCCTACGTTCCGAGTGCCGGCTGCAGTGCCGAGTATTGATGCAAGAGATTTGTGCGAGTTTCTCACATCACACATGCTTGTGTGAAACTGGCCTTATAAATACAATATATGGGTGATACTGCTGTATATACTGTATGTTACATAGGTGATACTGCAACTATACACAACAGTCACAGTATCATCTATGTAATGTATATACAGCAGTCACCTACATGATGTATGTAACGTAATATAGTATAATGCTGTCTAAATATAGTGTATAATGTAGAGTTGTGCATATATATATATATATATATATACTGTATATACACATACACCATATATAAAAAATGTACAGATGTTTATATAATATGTTGCTGTGTATATAGTAGTATAGTGTGGAATCCATCTCTATACTATATACTATATACACAGCTCCATTCTACATTCCTTACCACTAGAGTTGAGCGATACCGTCCGATACTTCAAAGTATCGGATCGGAATGGATCGGCCGATCTTAAAAAAAAGTATCGGTATCGCCGATTCCGATACCGGAAGTCCCATTCAAGTCTATGGGACTTCCGGTATCGGAATAAGAAAAATCCTGTTTTTCCCTTGTACAGCCTCTCTGGGGTCTGTACGGGCCTTTCGGGGGGCTGTGCCGGCCTGCCAGGGGGTCTGTGCAGGCTCCGGTGGTCTGTGCCGGCCTGCCGGGGGGCTGTGCAGGCTCCAGTGGGCTGTGCCGGCCTGCCGGGGGGCTGTGCCGGCCTGCCGGTGGGCTGTGCCGGCCTGCCGGGGGGCTGTGCCGGCCTGCCGGGGGGCTGTGCAGGCTCCGGTGGGCTGTGCCGGCCTGCCGGGGGGCTGTGCCGGCCTGCCGGGGGGCTGTGCAGGCTCCGGGGGGCTGTGCCGGCCTGCCGGGGGGCTGTGCAGGCTTCGGGGGTCTGTGCAGGCATCGTCCGATGGGACTACAAGTCCCATCGGGCGATGCCTGCTACCATGACAGTGATTGACACATTAGCCAATGATGGGACAGTAGTAGTCCCATCATCCGGCTAATGTGTTGAATGTAAAAAAAAAAAAAAAAATTACATGCTACATACATGCTACATACATACAACATGCATACTACATATATACTACATTCATACTACATACTACATACATGCTACATTCATACTACATATATACTACATGCAACATACATACTACATATATACTACATGCATGCAACATGCATACTACATATATACTACATGCAACATACATACTACATATATACTACATGCAACATACATACTACATATATACTACATGCATGCAACATGCATACTACATATATACTACATGCTACATACATACTACATATATACTACATACATACTGCATGCTACATACATACTACATGCTACATACATACCACATACATACTACATACATACTACATGCTACATATATACTACATATATACTACATGCTACATACATACTACATATATGCTACATACATACTACATACATACTACATGCTACATACATACTACATATATACTACATACATACTACATGCATGCTACATACATACTACATGCTACATACATACTACATATATACTACATGCATGCTACATACATACTGCATGCTACATGCATGCTACATACATACTACATACATACTACATGCTACATACATACCACATATATACTACATACATACTACATACAATACATTCATACAATACATACATAGACATACAGTACATATAACATAGAGTAACATACTTACCAATACTTGTCACATTGTTCCCCGAAGCCATTGTCTTTTACGGAATAAATATTAACATAACAAACCACAAAAATACTCACCCACGATCCGAAGCAGTCCACGAGTGTGTCCCACGACGATCTTGGGTAGAGAACTGCAGCATCAGCTGTTGCTGCCGTTCTCTACGTGGAATTTCCCACGCAGCAATGGCATAAAGTGAGACTAGGGACTTTTTTTTTTTTAAGTGGCGGAGGAATACAGTGCGGAAGGATACCTACCTTCCGTCATTGGATTCCTGCAGCCCGTAGAGAACGGCAGCAACAGCTGATGCTGCAGTTCTCTACCCAAGATCGTCGTGGGACACACTCGTGGACTGCTTCGGATCGTGGGTGAGTATTTTTGTGGTTTGTTATGTTAATATTTATTCCGTAAAAGACAATGGCTTCGGGGAACAATGTGACAAGTATTGGTAAGTATGTTACTCTATGTTATATGTACTGTATGTCTATGTATGTATTGTATGAATGTATTGTATGTAGTATGTATGTAGTATATATGTGGTACAGTCATGGCCAAAAGTATTGACACCCCTGCAATTCTGTCAGATAATATTCAGTTTCTTCCTGAAAATAATTGCAAACACAAATTCTTTGGTATTATTATCTTCATTTAATTTGTCTTAAATGAAAAAACACAAAAGAGAATGAAGCAAAAAGCAAAACATTGATCATTTCACACAAAACTCCAAAAATGGGCCGGACAAAAGTATTGGCACCCTCAGCCTAATACTTGGTTGCACAACCTTTAGCCAAAATAACTGCGACCAACCGCTTCCGGTAACCATCAATGAGTTTCTTACAATGCTCTGCTGGAATTTTAGACCATTCTTCTTTGGCAAACTACTCCAGGTCCCTGATATTTGAAGGGTGCCTTCTCCAAACTGCCATTTTTAGATCTCTCCACAGGTGTTCTATGGGATTCCGGTCTGGACTCATTGCTGGCCACCTTAGAAGTCTCCAGTGCTTTCTCTCAAACCATTTTCTAGTGCTTTTTGAAGTGTGTTTTGGGTTATTGTCCTGCTGGAAGACCCATGACCTCTGAGGTAGACCCAGCTTTCTCACACTGAGCCCTAAATTAAGCTGCAAAATTTGTTGGTAGTCTTCTGACTTCATATGCCATGCACACGGTCAAGCAGTCCAGTGCCAGAAGCAGCAAAGCAACCCCAAAACATCAGGGAACCTCCACCATGTTTGACTGTAGGGACCGTGTACTTTTCTTTGAATACCTCTTTTTTCTCCTGTAAACTCTATGTTGATGCTTTTGTCTCATCTGACCAGAGAACATTCTTCCAAAATGTTTTAGGCTTTTTCAGGTAAGTTTTTGCAAACTCCAGCCTGGCTTTTTTATGTCTCAGGGTAAGAAGTGGGGTCTTCCTGGGTCTCCTACCATACAATCCCTTTTCATTCAGATGCCGACGGATAGTACGGGTTGACACTGTTGGACCCTCGGACTGCAGGGCAGCTTGAACTTGTTTGGATGTTAGTGGAGGTTCTTTATCCAACATCCGCACAATCTTGCGTTGAAATATCTTATCAATTTTTCTTTTCCGTCCACATCTAGGGAGGTTAGCCACAGTGCCATGGGCTTTAAACTTCTTGATGACACTGCGCACGGTAGACACAGGAACATTCAGGTCTTTGGAGATGGACTTGTAGCCTTGAGATTGCTCATGCTTCCTCACAATTTGGTTTCTCAAGTCCTCAGACAGTTCTTTGGTCTTCTTTCTTTTCTCCATGCTCAATGTGGTACACACAAGGGCACAGGACAGAGGTTGAGTCAACTTTAATCCATGTCAACTGGCTGCAAGTGTGATTTAGTTATTGCCAACACCTGTTAGGTGCCACAGGTAAGTTACAGGTGCTGTTAATTACACAAATTAGAGAAGCATCACATGATTTTTCGAACAGTGCCAATACTTTTGTCCACCCTCTTTGTTATGTTTGGTGTGGAATTATATCCAATTTGGCTTTAGGACAATTCTTTTTGTGTTTTTTCATTTAAGACAAATTAAATGAAGATAATAATACCAAAGAATTTGTGTTTGCAATCATTTTCAGGAAGAAACTGAGAATTATCTGACAGAATTGCAGGGGTGTCAATACTTTTGGCCATGACTGTATGTATGTAGCATGTAGTATGTATGTAGTATGTATGTAGCATGCAGTATGTATGTAGCATGCATGTAGTATATATGTAGTATGTATGTAGCATGTAGTATGTATGTAGCATGCATGTAGTATGTATGTAGTATGTATGTAGCATGTAGTATGTATGTAGAATGCATGTAGTATATATGTAGTATGCATGTAGCATGTAGTATGTATGTAGCATGTATGTAGTATGTATGTAGTATGTATGTGGTATGTATGTAGCATGTAGTATGTATGTAGCATGCATGTAGTATATATGTAGTATGTATGTATGTAGTATGTATGTAGTATATATGTAGCATGTAGTATGTATGTAGCATGCATGTAGTATATATGTGTTATGTATGTAGTATGTATGTATATATGTGGTATGTATGTGGTATGTATGTAGTATGTATGTAGTATGTATGTAGTATATATGTAGTATGTATGTAGCATGTAGTATGTATGTAGCATGCATGTAGTATGTATGTAGTATGTATGTAGTATGTATGTAGCATGTAGTATGTATGTAGCATGCATGTAGTATGTATGTAGTATTTTTTTTTTTTTTTTTAACATTTAACACATTAGCCGGATGATGGGACTACTACTGTCCCATCATTGGCTAATGTGTCAATCACTGTCATGGTAGCAGGCATCGCCAGATGGGACTTGTAGTCCCATCGGACGATGCTTGCACAGACCCCCGGACATCAGCACAGCCCCCCGGCAGGCCGGCACAGCCCCCCGGCAGGCCGGTACAGACCCCCACAGGGTGCACAGACCACCGGCAGGCCGGCACAGCCCCCCGGCAGGCCGGTACAGACCCCCACAGGGTGCACAGACCACCGGCAGGCCGGTACAGACCCCGGGCAGTCCACACAGCCCCCCGGCAGGCCGGCAGAGACCCCCGGAAGGCCCGAAATGACGGCGCATCATGATGCGCACACACCGCGCATCATGATGACGTCAGGCTGTCAATCAACTTTGAACTTCCGATTCCGATGCCGACTTCCGATATTGAAAAAATATCGGAAGTCGGTATCGGAATTCCGATACAGCAAGTATCGGCCGATACCCGATACTTGCGGTATCGGAATGCTCAACACTACTTACCACAGTATATAATGTGGAGCCATGTATGCTTATTATGTGTGCGTGTGTGTTATATTGTAAGGTAGCGCTGTCATTCAAGGTTGGGGACACTTGCTTGGCAGTCAAATAATCACGTCTGGCACGGGTTTTCCATAAAACAATAACAATCCGTGCGGTTTATTCAGACATCATAAACCCACAGCAGCAACATAAAGTTCATATCCATAGCATAACGTTCCTGACAGAGCTTCGCTCTGTTAAGCCTGTGGTCACACAGGTTATGCAATGTCCAGTACTCAGGCTCTTCAGCCTCACAGATATCTCACCCCGTCAGGGTTACCTCATGGCTGCTTCAGCTCACTGCAGACGTTCAATCCCTCTCCTTGGGAACTGTCAGATGCTTGCAGCCTTTACTCACAGCATTCACATGCTGTCAGGCAGGAAGCTCCATCTCCCAGCGGGACCTTCCAAAACGGACCAACCGGGTCCAAGCATTCACTCCCATGTGACCTACCCTGGCCACCTTATATGGTCCGTAGCCACGACCACCGGGCTATGACCTCATCACAGGTCGTTCACACACTCATATACACTTTACTATGGCATTCTTAAACACACCCCTGACACACTGGAACGAAAGATCAGCTCTGCTGATCAGCACATGAGCAAGCCTTCATCTCAAGGCCACCCACCTTGAGATACATTACGATCATTCAGCATCCTACTCCTATCAGGACGCTGGAAATGCTTATACACCTGTCCTGGGATACCCACACAGCGCCCCCTAGCGGACACAGTGGTCACTACACCACATTATATATATATATATATATATATATATATATATCACTCCGATAAGTTGTGAAAAAAGTGGCGGACTTTTTATTGTTCCATGTGGCAAAGTTTCACATCCATAACATAACTTTTCCCTGCTGTGGAGCTGAACTTTTGCCACATGGGCTAATAAAGAGTCCAGCCCTCCCCACTTGCTCAGGGCCCGGACACTTGGGATACTTATCTCTTCCCGCTCCTCTGCTGCGACGTCTTCTGACTGTGACATTTCAAGTCAGAGGGTGCAGTGACGTCAAGTCTGTGCACCCTCTGCCTGAACAGTCACAGTGCAAAGAGCTGGAAGACGCTGACGTTGAGGAGTCCGGAGCAGAGCAGCGGCCAGCGAGGAGAGGTGAGGATTTCATTTTTTTTAATGTTTTGAGCAATATTTGGGGCTCATCTTACACTGGAGCATCATATGGGGCCTATCATACACTGGAGCATTATATGGGGTCCATTATATATGGAGCATCATATGTGGCCCATTATATCTGGAGCATCATATGGGGCCCATTATATATGGAGTATCATATGGTGCCCATTATATATGGAGCCTCATATGGGGCTCATTATATATGGAGCACTATATGGGGACCATTATATATGGAGCACTTTATGGGGTCCATTCTGTTTGGAGTTTGGAGCATTATATGGGCCCCATCATAATCTGGATGGAGCATTATATGGGGCCCATTCTGTATGAACCAAGGTATGGGGCTCATTATACAGTATGGAGTATTATATGGGGCTCATTATTCAGTTTGGAGCAATACATGGGGCCCATTATACTGTATGGAGTATTATATGGGGCTCATTATTCAGTTTGGAACAATACATGGGGCTCATTATACTGTATGGAGCCCTATGTGGTACCCATAATTCTGTGTGGAGCAATATATGGGGCTCATTATACCATATGGAGAAATATATGGGGCTCATTATACTGTATGGAGCAATATATGGGGCATACTATTCTGTATGGAGCACTTTGTTGTGCTCAGAATACTGCATGGAGTGCTATATGGTGCTCATAATACTGAATGGAGGACTATACTGTCTGATTTATGACCTATTGTAGAATGTACGATAGTTATCACTCATGTAATGTTTGAAGTGAAATCTTTGGCATTGTATACTTATATTTTTCTGCTGTGTCTGCACATTATGAACCTGAAGGAGGCCCTGTATGACTAGCACAGTACCACTTCTCCTGTCCTGTTTTCGAAGAGGAGACATTGGACTTTGAGAGGGTCAATATTGGTTTAGTATTTTCAATGATACTATTGCCAAATAAAAATAAAATATTGGAAAAGCTGTTTAAATGAATTATCCCAAGTGGATAACCTACCAATTGCTGGAGGTCCAACTGCTGGAACCCCTATGATCCTGAAAATCTGAGCTCTGTAGAGCACCATGTAAATCCAGCTGTGGTCGATCATACACACTGTGGCGGCATTCACATGTGGCTCTTCAAATATCTCCTTTTTGGAGAGTGAGGGGCATGACAAAGTAAAGCGAAATTCACTGATCCAGGTGAGGAGTGTTATAGTTTGTGGGCTGGTGGAATTTGTGTGACAGGGCTGCTTTTTGTCCCAATCCATCACTGGGAGGAGATAATTGTGAGCCGGTTCCTATATGTGGAGAAGGAGGTCGTAGAGGCTCAGGAGAACGCTCCTGCTGCCTATCCTTCAGGTAAACTGTTTGTTCTTGTGTTCCTCTTTCTTCAAATTTTGAGTAGTTTTTGGTGGTCTGGGGTGCACCACGTTGTTCCTGAGTACATAGTTGCCTGCAGAACTTATGCACGTTCCAAGACCGCACGTACAGTGGGTACGGAAAGTATTCAGACCCTTTAAATTTTTCCACTCTTTGTTTCATTGCAGCCATTTGGTAAATTCAAAAAAGTTCATTTTTTTCTCGTTAATGTACACTCTGCACCCCAACTTGACAGAAAAAAACAGAAATGTAGGAATTTTTGCAAATTTGTTAAAAAAAGAAAAACTGAACTATCACATGGTCATAAGTATTCAGACTCTTTGCTCAGTATTGAGTAGAAGCACCCTTTTGAGCTAGTACAGCCATGAGTCTTCTTGGGAATGATTCAGCAAGTTTTTCACACATGGATTTGGGGATCCTCTGCCATTCTTCCTTGCAGATACTCTCCAGTTCCGTCAGGTTGGATGGTGAACGTTGGTGGACAGCCATTTTCAGGTCTCTCCAGAGATGCTTATTTGGGTTTAGGTCAGGGCTCTGGCTGGGCCAGTCATGAATGGTCATAGAGTTGTTCTGAAGCCACTCCTTTGTTATTTTAGCTGTGTGCTTAGGGTCATTGTCTTGTTGAAAGTGAACCTTCTGCCAAGTCTGAGGTCAAGAGCACTCTGGAAGAGGTTTTCATCCTGAATATCTCTGTACTTGGCCACATTCATGTTTCCTTCAATGGCAACCAGTCGTCCTGTCCCTGCAGCTGAACAGCACCCCCACAGCATGATGCTGCCACCACCATATTTCACTGTTGGGATTGTATTGGACAGGTGATGAGCAGTGCCTGGTTTTCTTCACACATTCCACTTAGAATTATCCCCTAAAAGTTCTATCTTCATCCTATCAGACCAGAGAATCTTATTTCTCATAGTCTGGGAGTCTTTCATGTTTTTTAGCAAACTCTATGCGGGCTTTCATATGTCTGGCATTGAGGACATGCTTCCGTTGGGCCACTCTGCCATAAAGGCCCAACTAGGGGAGGGCTGCAGTGATAGTTGACTTTGTGGAACTTTCTCCCATCTCCCTACTGTATCTGTGGAGTTCAGCCACTGTGATCTTGGGGTTCTTCTTTGCCTCTCTCACCAAGGCTCTTCTCCCACAATTGCTCAGTTTGGCTGGACAGGTCTAGGAAGACTTCTGGTGGCCCCAAACATCTTAAATTTAAGGATTATGGAGGCTACTGTGCTCTTAGGAACCTTGAGTACTGCAGAAATTCTTTTGTATCCTTGGCCAGATCTGTGCCTTGCCATATTCTGTCTCTGAGCTCCTTGGCCAGTTCCTTTGGCCTCACGATTCTCATTTGATCTGACATGCACTGTGAGCTGTGAGGTTTTATATAGACAGGTGTGTGCCTTTACAAATCAAGTCCACAGCTGGACTCCAATGAAGGAGTAAAACAATCTCAATGAGGATCACAAGGAAATGGACAGCTTGTGACTTAATTATGAGTGTCTGAGCAAAGGGTCTGAATACTTATGACCATGTGATATTTCAGTTTTTCTTTTTTAATAAATTTGCAAAAGTTTCTAGATTTTGTTTTTTTCAGTCAAGATGGGGTGCAGAGTGTAAACTAATGAGAAAAAAATGAACTTTTTTGAATTTACCAAATGACTACAATGAAACATAGAGTGAAAAATTTAAAGGGGTCTGAATACTTTCCGTACCCACTGTACATGTCCATCCGGGGCTCTTCAACTTTTGGCGATTCCTTGCAGACCATGGACTCATTTATCTGTAGATTTTATCACTGATCTTCCCATTTCAGCTGGTAACACTGTAATATTGGAGGTGGAGGACCGATTCAGCAACATGACTCATTTCATTGCACTACATGCTTTACCAAGGTAGGGATCAGATAGGCTACGTTACACAACCCCTTTAAAGCCTTTAAAGTATAATATTGAAAACTGTAAGTTATCCTTTATCCCTTTGATAGGGTATAACTTACTGATCACTGATGTAAGTCCGAGTAGGAGACATTTTAAACTAACACTGCAGAGCCACATTTTCAATGTAGCAGAGGTATGTATATTCAACCAACTCTCCATTCATTGTCTATAGCACTGCAGTAGAAAAAAGATAGTAGAGAGCACCACATCCAGGTAAAATTCACATAAATTTATTTAGTCGATAATAAAAAGGAAAGAAGAAAAAAAAACCCATAAACAACCTGACGCGTTGCAGTGTGCACCCTTTGTCATAGTATATCAGAAGAGAAATACAAAAAGGCTTTTATAGAACGGAATATCCAATCACAGTACAAACACTGATTACATATCAAATACATAAGGTGAGAAAAGCAGGTGAGAAGAAACCACAGGAGTAACAAGCTATTAGTATACCGTATATAGAACAAATTGTTCTTGAAATTCCTTCCATTGGGGAACTTGGTGTTGAAATGCAGAATGCAGTATGCTTCCCTCATCAGTAAAGTCCATTTCTAATCCCCTCCTCTGACCAGAGAGTCAACCTTTACCACTCCGAAAATTGCAAAATGTGAAAGGTCGCATTGTGGTTGCAAACAAAATGTTTGGTTGCTCCAGAATAGGACCAATTATTGCATGTTAAATTGGACATATGCTTCACAATTCCTTTTTTGAGCTTGCAGGTTGTACATCCAATAGAATTAACTTGGCAGTGCAGACATCTAATATAGTATACTACATGATTAGTGTCACAATTAATAAAATACATAATAGTGTGATTATTTTTGGATGAATTAGAGAAAAATTTTGTTCTATTCAGAGCATATTTGCAGACACTGCATCTATTGCACCCACATTTATGGAAACCCTTAATAGACAGTCAGGTGAAAGGAGAGCTGTAAGTTTTTAAGAGACTGGGGGATTATTCTCTAAGTCCAAACTTTGATTGCTCAGAAATATAGAAATATCTATGGTTTAGTAAAAGGCCCCTAATAAAACAACATTTGTTATTAGTTTATTCAAAATAAGCTACTATTGAGCAGTAAGCCCCTACTTCCAAAGGTCCTATGTTAAACTCCATAGATTTAGCTTACCAACAATCTACATTTACATAAACTACAATGTCTCCTGGCATATGTGAGACAAGTTTTTAAACATGGAACATGGAACCATTGGCTTAGGAACAATGCAGCTGTGTCCCAGAATTTTTGTTATCTTATTTAGAGAACTTATTTAGACATAATACTGGGTGAATATTCTCAATTCCAGTTGACACCATTGATTGTTCCCATCCATCAATATAAATGTACTGTATATACTGTATTTTGCGGACCATAAGATGCACCACAAAGTTTGAGGAGGAAAATAGGGAAAAAAATGTTAATGTGGCAAATGGGAGAACATCTTATAATTCAAATTTGGCTTATGGTGGAGTGGGGTCACAGGAGGTCAGCGATGGCAGGAGTGGGGTGATGCTGAGGGCCCTGAGCTGGGAGCATGGGGTGTTCTGGTGCTGAGTCCCCACTTTATACATTGCTCTCCCAGCGGGCTTTAGGAAAATGACTGTTGGAGGTGGCAAATGTGCAGATTTATAACCAGGGGAACCCAAATTGGTGTAGCTGGGTCCCCCAGGCTGAGCTGATGGCACTGATATACATCTGATTTTGAAGTGAAGTAAGCATGATATGTCTTTCAAGTTTTGCAAGTTTACTTGATCTACCACTGTATCTACAATTCCTTTGTGATTCTTCTAAAGAACTTGAATAGCACATTCTAAAACCACAGTATGTTTTGAAACTTTGTGTCCTTGCTGATGCAGTATAACTACATTATGTCCTGTTGCTGTGCTCAGTCTTAACTTTCTGTATGACCTGCAATATGAAACTATCTTCCATAACCTCACTTTTGTAGGAGAGTTTGCCTGTTCTCCAAACAGTTTAACCCACATACACCAATGTGTCTGTTTCAACCTATATCTGAAAGAGATGATCATTATTACCTGTTTGATATAATTTGCTACCGTACTTATACACCTGACTTTGTAACCATATGCCTAGAAGAATTTCAGTTGTTTTGAAGGCACAGGGTGGCCGCACAAAATATTGATTTGATTTAGATTTCTCTCTTGTTCATTAAGATTCCATTTTGTTAATAGAGAAAATAAACTACTTGTGACGCTAGTCATGGCTCATGGACAGAGAATGAGGCAGAGAAGTTAGACTTTCCGTGGTCAGTACCAAGAAAGCACGTAAAAAACCAAGGGAAAAGACAAAGTCTTCAGTCAGGTCACTGTCCAGGGTCAAAATACCAGGAGATAGCAGATCAAAGCAAAAGGATAAGGTGAAGGGATAGTCAGAGCTCAACACAACAGAATCAGGCAACTACTCACAAGGAAGCACAAACTACGTCTGGCAGGGATCAGAGGCAGACACCTCAGTTAAGTAGCTGGACAATCTCCAGAACAGATAACACCTGGAGAACGTCAAACTGACAGCTCAGCATGTCCATCACAAGACTGGATGGCTGAGCTGTCAATGAAAACACCAACAACTCAGTGTGACCCAAATTCCATAGAGCAGCAAAACAGTCACTCACTGAGCAGAGGAATCATGACAGTAACACCTCTTCTTTGTGAGCACGGGACCCCCAGGTTTCTCAAGATTTATGCAATGGAAGGCCCTGACCAGACAATTGGCATTTATGGCTCCATCAGGGACTCAGGATCTCTCTTCCGGTCCGTAACCTCTCCAATGAATGAGGTACTGGAGGCAATTATGGATTTTCTGGTAATCAACAATATTTTGCACTTCAAACTCAATACTCTTATTGACAGAAACTGGCTGGGGTGGAGATAAAGGAGACAAAACCAAAGAAGACAAACTCTTTTAGCTGTGATTTATGGAATATATTTGGAATGCTAAAAGATGGAGGGAGTTTTAATCTGAAATCCACAGGGTTAACTACCTCCAAAATCTCATAAGTACCAATAAACTTAGGACCCAACTTCGCTGATGACACTTACAATCTAATATTTTTGGAAGATACCGAGACCTTATCACCAACTTTGAATATTGGATGTTTCCTATTGACCTTACATTTCTGGAGACGCTGAGCTACCCCAATATTCTTCTGAACCTCCCTCCAGACACCCCAAAGTTTTTGTATGTAACCTCTACACCAGGACTACCAGAACTCATCCTTGGGGATGAAATGGGGAAATGGGGATGAAAACCATAAATACAAAAAATGACAAGGTTCCAGTAGACTGGTTAACCCGACTGTTAAAAGCCAACCCAGCAAGAAGTAAGAATGAAGACCAGTCCTCCTGCTGAGCGGCAACAAAACATCTTAGAATTTGTTCCAATGATTGATTTGTCCTGTCTGTCTGTTGGTTTCAGGGTGGTAAGCAGAGGAAAACGACATGTCAATGCTTAATTTCTCACAAAACACTCTCCATAATTTTGGAACAAATTGCACCCCCCTATCAGATACAGTGTTCAAAGAAATGAAATACCATGCAATCTCATCACATGATTGTGTCACGTACTGATGTGACTCTTTGAGGATCTGGGATCAGAAGGTCTCAACATTTAATAGATCGCAGGTCCTCTTTAGGATCCATCAATTATTTACCTTGAATTAGATGCTGAAAGGGTTAAAGACCCTTTCTTTTCTGGCTGTGAACTTGGAGCTTGAGTTCTCAGCTGCAGAACCTTGTGACCACTCCCTACCACTATATAAACCTACTGCTAGCTTCATTCCTTGCCGATTATAGTTCATCTATGCTGACTTATTTGATGAAGCCTGTCTCTGGAGAAACCGTGGTGTTTATTCCTGTTGCAGCAGTGAAGTTTCTTTTTGGTGAAGTAGAGGAGTGCTATTTGTTGCGTCTTTTCCCATTGTTTGTCTTACCTTCCTTGTCTTTTTAAGTAGTGGGACTAGTGTTTCGCTGGCCTACTCACTAGACAGGGTAAGTTCAGGGCTAGCGAGGGCCTATGAATGTGATCACACACTGGGGGAAGGATCCATCTAGGGGTGATAGGAAGTGCAGGGATCAGACTCAGGTTTATGTTATTAGGTGACCTATCGCCAGTGTCTTCCTTGTTCATCTTCCCTGGTGTTCCCCTCGTGTTGCACTGCAGGCTGGATGTCCTCTCGCCCCAAGCTTGATGTGATTATTAGCTCCCTCAAAAAATTGCCTCCATTCTTCAAAAGCTACCTTGACAGTGATCAGTTCATGATTTCCAGCATCATAATTTCTCTCAGCAGACGAAAGTTTCCTAGAAAAAAATACACATGGCCATATGTTAGTTAGAGTTTTGGGACCTTGAGACAAAACAGCCCCTATCCCAACCTCTAAGGCAGGGGTCCCCAACCGCCGGTCCGCGGCCCAGCACCGGGCCGCTGCAGTGCCCTTGCCGGTCCGCGGACACAAGGGGAGCCAGGGGCAGTCAGTGGCGTAGCGGGGGCTGGGGCGGCGTGTGTCGCGGCGGCAGGGAGCGATCCAAGCAGCTCCGCTGCCTGCAAGAGGGAATAGCAGGAGCGGAGCAGCAAGAACCCGTCCACTGCGTCCAGCTTCCTGCCCGCCGCCCGCGCTTCCTGTCTCTGACTGACACAGAGAGGAGAGCGCGGCCGCTGCTGTGTCAGAGCAAGGAAGCGCGGGCGGCGGGCAGGTGAGAGGAGAGAGGTGGTGTCTGTGTGTGTGTACGTATAATATGTATGTGTGTGTGTGTGTGTGTATGTATATGTATGTGTGTGTGTATGTGTGTGTGTGTTGGTCTGTGTTTGTGTAGCCTGGCCCTGGAGGAGATGGGGACATGAGGAGAAGGCCATGAGGGAGTGATGGAGAGACAGCAGTGATGGGGTGAAGGCAATGATGGGGAGAGGGGAGTGATGGGGTGAAGGCAATGATGGGGAGAGGGGAGTGATGGGCTGAAGACAATGATGGGGAGAAGGGAGTGATGGGGTGAAGGTAATGATGGGGAGAAGGGAGTGATGGGGTGAAGGTAATGATGGGGAGAGAGGAGTGATGGGGAGAAGGGAGTGATGGGGTGAAGGGAGTGATGGGGTGAAGGCAATGATGGGGAGACAGCAGTGATGGGGTGAAGGCAGTGATGGGGAGAGGGGAGTGATGGGGTGAAGGGAGTGATGGGGTGAAGACAATGATGGAGAGAAGGGAGTGATGGGGTGAAGGTAATGATGGGGAGAGGGGAGTGATGGGGAGAAGGGAGTGATGGGGAGAAGGGGGTGATGGGGTGAAGGCAGTGATGGGGAGACAGCAGTGATGGGGTGAAGGCAGTGATGGGGAGACGGCAGTGATGGGGTGAAGGCAGTGATGGGGAGAAGGGAGTGATGGGCTGAAGACAATGATGGGGAGAAGGGAGTGATAGGGTGAAGGCAATGATGGGGAGAAGGGAGTGATGGGGTGAAGGTAATGATGGGGAGAGGGGAGTGATGGGGAGAAGGGAGTGATGGGGTGAAGGCAATGATGGGGAGACAGCAGTGATGGGGTGAAGGCAGTGATGGGGAGAGGGGAGTGATGGGGTGAAGGCAATGATGGGGAGACAGCAGTGATGGGGTGAAGGCAGTGATGGGGAGAGGGGAGTGATGGGGTGAAGGCAATGATGGGGAGAAGGGAGTGATGGGGTGAAGGCAATGATGGGGAGAAGGGAGTGATGGGGTGAAGGCAATGATGGGGAGAAGGGAGTGATGGGGTGAAGGCAATGATGGGGAGAAGGGGGTGATGGGGTGAAGGCAATGATGGGGAGAGGGGAGTGATGGGGTGAAGGCAATGATGGGGAGAGGGGAGTGATGGGGTGAAGGCAATGATGGGGAGAAGGGGGTGATGGAGCACTCATTCAAAACCTATGGTGAGTTGAGTCACATTATAAATGTTATTTAATTATAAGTATGCACTGCTACACTACAACCGTGTCCATAGCCCCGCCCCCTTATGGCCAAAGCCCCGCCCCTGCCACACCTCCATCCCCGCCCTGCCGGGCCATGGAAGAATGGTCTTGCTTGAAACCGGTCCCTGGTGCAAAAAAGGTTGGGGACCACTGCTCTAAGGCATCCACCTCTACGATGAATGGTTTCTGAAGATCGGGTGGAATCAAAACTGGAGCGGACATAAAGCACTCTTTTAATTTATTAAAGAGCCCAATGACATCCAACAACTTTATGTGTGAGATCATATAGAAAGGAATGTGTAGGTAACCACATCATCTTTAGAATAAAAATAAATTTTATTAAATGAATCATAAAGAAATATACATACCAAACTAGCCAAAAATTGGTTCACTTGGAGCACGTGACTGTCCACACCAGCCCACCGATTGCATAATCAGAAGAATCACTGGGACAATGTAATCACGTGACCCGGAGCCACGCCCACATGATGATGTGAGCAGGCGTCAGATCAAGCCAGCACAGCATCCCCATGGAGAGAGACACAACCGAGGATGCAAGTGGAGGGGGAGGAGAGCACACATGCACATCACTGACCAGAGAGTATCACGATATTACAGATCAAAACATTTAAAATGTGAATAATGTCACAAAGCATTATGAATGGAGAATCGAGAATAACTTCAGCTAGTGATAACACATATAGTTATGTAATAATGTACATTATATATAAAGCTTGACATGTCTATGTATTTCATAAATATCTAATAATTACCAAACATTAGATAGGTATACAGTGATTAACCCCTTAGTGACCGAGCCAATTGTGTACTTAATGACCAAGCCAATATTTACAGTTCTGACCACTGTCACTTTATGAAGATATAGCTGTGGAACGCTTCAACATATCCCACTGATTCTGAGATTTTTTTTGGTGACATATTGTACTTCATGACAGTGGTAAAATTTCTTCGATAGGATTTGCGTTTATTTATGAAAAATGAAAATTTGGCAAAAATTCTGAAACTTTGGCAATTTCCAAACTTTTAATTTTTGTGCCCTTAAATCAGAGAGTCATATCGCACAAAATAGTTAATAAATAATAATTTTTCATTGTTAGGAAGTTATAAGGGTTAAAAAATTTCTAATATTTCCGATAAAATGTACAAAACCATTTTTTTAAGGACCACCTCACATTTGAAGTGAGTTTGGAGGGTCTACATGGCAGAAAATGCCCAAAAGTGACACGATTCTAAAAACTGCACGCCTTAAGGTGTTCAAAACAACATCCATTAAGTTTATTAACTCTTCAGTTGCTTCACGAGGATTAAAGCAATGTGGAAGGAAAAAATGAACTTTTTACTTTTTTCACAAAAAATTTACTTTAGACCCATTTTATTTTCACAAGGGTAACAAGAGAAAACGTACCACAAAATTTGTTGTGCAATTTCTCCTGAGTAAAATGATATCCCGCATGTTGGGCAAAGCCACTGTTTGGGCACATGGCAGGGCTCAGAAAAGAGGGAGCACTGTTTGACATTTTGAACCCAAAATTGGTTGGAATCAATTGAGGGCGCCATGTCGTGTTTGGAGACCCCCTGGTGTACCTAAACAGTAGAGACTTCCCAATTCTAACTCCAACCCTAACACAGCCCTACCCCTGATCCTAAGCCCAACCCTAACCCTAATCCCAACCACAACCCTAACCCCAACTCCAACACGACCCTAACCCGAACACCCCAACCGTAAACCCAACACCCCAACACAACCCTAACCCCAACATCACAACCATAATCCCCACACCACAACTGTAACCCCAACACCACAACCGTAACCAAAACACAACTCTAACCCTAGCCCCAAGCCTAACCTTAGCCCCAACCCTAACCCTAGCCCTAACCCCAACCCTAACCCTAGCCAACCCTAACTCTAGCTCTTCCCCAACCCTAACCCTAGGCCCAGCCCTAACCCTAGCTCTAACCCCAACACTAACCTTAATGGAAAAATGGAAATAAATACATTTTTTGTATTTTATTATTTTTACCTAACTAAGGGGGTGATAAAGGGGATTTGAGTTACTATTTTTTTTATTTTGATCACTGTGATAGGGTCTATCACAGTAATCAAAATGAACCAATAGGAAAAATCTCCTATTGTTGTCGGGTGCTGACCGGTATATCTCGGCGGGTGCACTGCGCATGCGCCCACCATTTTCCTAACGGAAGAAGACGCTGAGGGCCAGGGGACAGAGCCAGAGAGACCGGGGGACACCAGAGATACCAGTGGGGCTCGGAGGACCCCATTTCTCTCTCCTCTGATGTGCCAGATCATATCAGAGGAGAGAGAAATAAATGGGAAATCTGATTTATTTTTCTGAATCATGTAGCTCTATCCCCATATTTTTTAATTTCTTTTTAATAAAAGTGTATTTTGAGTTCATCTAAAGTATTCTAGCCAGAGGAACAACAAAGTTATGATTTACTTGGGGTTTGAATATTTTGCACTTCATACTATCAACGCAGTGGTTACTTGGAAATGCCGACTGCATCGCTCTTCAAAGTGCCATTCAATTCTCAAAACAAAAGATGACAACATAGTTCAAGAACCAACAGAACATTATCATGACTCCTGCCCTCAAAAAGCAGAAGCACTTGTGCTTCTGTGCTGCAGAGCATCTCACCTAGAATTCTATATTATTCTCCTGCCCTGCAGAGCATCTCACCTATACCTGTGTACTATCCCCCTGTCCTGCAGAGCATTTAACCTATAATTCTATACTATTCTCTGTCCTGCAGAGCATCTCACCTATAATTCTAGATTATTCTTCTGCCCTGCAGAGCATCTCACGTATACTTGCATACTATCCCCCTGTCCTGCGGAGCTTCTCACCTATAACTCGCTACTGTTTTCCTCTGGGTATTCATGTCTGTGGGCAATTTTCTGTGGGCATTTTTCACATATCATGTGAACATCCTCACCTTGCACCTCAAATATCATAGATCTGAAACTTTGTGATGATGCAATTGGCAATTTTCTGTGTGGGCAATTTTCCATGTGGGCAATTTTCCGTGTGGGCAGTTTTCCATGTGGGCAATTTTCCGTGTGGGCAGTTTTCCATGTGGGCAATTTTCCGTGTGGGCAATTTTCCTTGTGGGCAATTTTCTATGTGGGCAATTTTCCGTGTGGGCAATTTTCCATGTGGGCAATTTTCCGTGTGGGCAATTTTCCGTGTGGGCAATTTTCCGTGTGGGCAATTTTCCGTGTGGGCAATTTTCCGCGTGGGCAATTTTCCTGTGGGCAATTTTTTTCCATGTGGGCAATTTTCCTGTGGGCAATTTTTTTCCATGTGGGCAATTTTCCGTGTGGGCAATTTTCTGCGTGGGCAATTTTCCTGTGGGCAATTTTCTGTGTGGGCAATTTTCCTGTGGGCAATTTTCCTGTGGGCAATTTTCCTGTGGGCATTTTTCAGGGAACCACTCTACGTAGGGAGACAAGATTAGTCAAAAATCAACTACGGTTATTAAGCACAACCACCATGCGCAATAGAAAGATATGCAAAAACGGAGTAAAGTATCGCTTGCAGTCCTAGCAGGGGAAAGGCTGGAAAATCTCCCGATGGCATCGCAAATCGTGAATAAAGTCTCTGTCTCTATTATGGAGGAACGAGAAGCACTGTCTTCCAACGATGCTGATGGATCCAGTCCTGGCTGGCTTGAGTACGCTGGGTTGTAGAAACAGTCCTTTGTGTGGATCCCTCAGTGATGGCACTGAACACAAGCTGTGTGTCTGCTCACAGACCTCGGTAGTGGGCAGTCCTCTGTGATAGTCTCTAGGAATGCAACAAGTCAACTTATCAACCACTACACGCTGGAGGGGACTGTCCACAGGAACGGGGTCAGACGGTAACTCAATAGTGTCAAAGTCAACTGTGGGGTCAGCACTCTGTGGGTAATGTGGCGTGGAGTTGTCTGCTGGAGCAGCAGAGAGGGAGTCAACCTTCTCCTGTTGCTTTCCCGCCAAGTCTCTCATTTTCCCACGCTCAGTCCTCTTTATAATCCCCACGCCCCCTGCTGTCCAGCATGAAGGTCCTTCCCTCCCAGAAGAATCATCCCTACACAACAGTGGTAACAGTCCCGATAGTTCCAGCCTTACAGGGCACCGGACACCGCTGACTCTGCCTCCTCTTACAACTGCAACCCATAACCTGCTTACACATGTGCCGCCCCCCCGGCAGCCATTTTTCCAGAGTCCAGAAAACCACGGAACTACGGGGGGCTCTAGCCTTTCACAAAATGTCGGCAGAGCCCCACGCAGCACCGCCGAACACAACGCAGTAGCATCAGACACAGCACAGCAGCAGCATCACCACACACAGCGCAGCAGCATCAGCACCGGACACAGTGCAGCAGCAGCACCGGACAAAGCGCAGCAGCAGCACTGGACACCCGCAGCGGTGCGCCGCACATCGGAACACCCCCTCATCCCAGTCTGCAGCAACACTCCACTCTTGCCTCCTGCAGCAGAGACCCTGGGACCCCCCTTCATCACGGCCACCACCCCGTTAAGCAATAAGACACATGGATTATAAGATGCACCACCATTTTATTCAAAAATAAATTTTTTTCCTATTTTTCTCCTCAAAATTTGGGTTGCGTCTTATAATCCAAAAAATACAGTACATACACACACATGTATATGAACATATAAACATACATACACTCATAAGAACATAGATACACATACAAACACATTGATAGACACACACAGATATACATATACACATACATGTAAGAAAAAGTACTGGATCAATGATCAAAAAAAGAGATATATAAAATATATAAAGTAGGACAACCCAGGGGCGGATATACCGCCCGTGCAGCCCGTTCATTGATCGGGGTCCCGTGGGGAGAGGGGGCCGCTCCAGCCTCGAGCACCACATGCAGGGGTGCAGCTATAATGAGGCAAGTTGAGCCAGCTTGTCAAGCGGCAGGCAGCAGGGGGCGGCATTATGCGCTCCTCTACCTGCAGCACCTACAATTTAGCCTCTTCTGCATGCTGGTGCTGTGGTCCTGCAAGAGGCTTGTAATTGATGAAGTCTCAGGAGGAAAGGAGTCAGGGCCCCCTGATCATGTGACCCCTGACTCCTCTCCTCCTGTGACCTCATCACATGTCCTGCGTGCACAGCCCTAGCCCTTGTTTTATGCAGGACTCTGTGCTGGTTGTCATTGTGCTGTATGAAGGAAGTTTACAGGGTGGATGTAGCACAGCTGTGTGTGTGTGCAAGGTGTATGGAGCAGAGCCGTGTGTGTGTGTGAGGTGTACGGAGCGGAGCCGTGTTTGTGTACGAGGTGTAAGGAGCAGAGCTGCATATGTGTACGAGGTGTACGGAGCGGAGCTGCACGTGTGCGAGGTGTACTGAGCGGAGCCGCGCGTGTGCAAGGTGTACAGAGCGGAGTGTGCGTGTACAAGGTGCACAGAGCGGAGCCGCATGTGTATGACTTGTGCGGAGCAGAGATGTGTGTGAAGCGGAGCCGTGTGTGTATGGAGCAGAGCCGAACGTGTGCGAGGTGTACAGAGCAGAGCAGCGCATGTACGAGGTGTACAGAGCGGAGCCGCACGTGTACGCTGTGTACGAAGCAGAGATGAGTACGGAGCGGAGCAGTGTGTGTGTACGGAGCAGAGCAGAGCTGCACATGTACGAGGTGTATGGAGCAGAGTCACATGTGTACGAGGTGTACGGAGCAGAGCCGCACGTGTACGAGGTGTACGGAGCAGATCCGCACATGTATGAGGTGTACGGAGCAGAGCTGCACGTGCACGAGGTGTACGGAGCGGAGATGTGTACGGAGTGGAGCTGTGTGTGTGTACGAGGTGTACAGAGCGGAGCCGTGTGTGTACGGAGTGGAGCCGTCTGTGTGCAAGGTGTACGGAGCGGAACCGTGTGTGTACAAGGTGTATGGAGCAAAGCCGCAAGTGTACAAGGTTTGTGGAGTGGAGCCATGTGTGTACAAGGTTTACGGAGTGTGGCCACGTGTGTACAAGGTGTGTGGAGCAGAGCTGCATGTACACGAGGTTTACGGAGTGGAGCCATGTGTGTACTGAGTGGAGCCGTGTGTGTGCGAGGTGTACAGAGCGGAGTCATGTGTGTTGGAGGCATTAAAAGCGGAACCATGTGTGTATGTGGTGTGTGGAGCCATACGTGTACAAGGTATATGGTGGGGAGCATTCATACCTCCCAGCGGGACAGTCCTGATTATGAGAGAGAGTTTACCCTGCTGCCCCGGCTGGGAGCTTACTTTTCCCACGGACACATGAGTACACGGTGGAGCCCTGAGGAGCACTTTAAAATTCGCACGTGACGTTCCACCGGAAGTGACATGCTAGAAGCTGATGGAGAATGAGGTAATTTCGGTAGGAGATTGTAACGGAACCATGGAGGCACTTCAGGGAATGCTTCAGATCCATCAACGTGTCCTCCTCCAACAACGCGGACAGCAGGATCGCCTTGGACTCGGTATAGTGAGCCTCTTCCCCTCCCCAGACCTCCTCTGTGAGGTTCCAGGTGCAGTGAGCCTCTTCCCCTCCCCGACCTCCTCTGTGAGGTGCCCCGAGCCTCTTTCCCTCCCCCGACCTCCTCTGTGAGATGCCCCATGCAGTGAGCCTCTTCACCTGTGCTCCTAGATGCTGCAACCTGCCTGAAATGGCACAGTGGAGGAAGCAGAATACAGTACACACTGTAAGTCCTGCTCTTCCGCCACTGCAGTCTCTGTGTGCTGTGCAGCCCGATCCCCTGACAACCAGTGAGTACTCACCATTGGGACATGCCATGCAGGAGGACAGATGACACAAGAGCCAGTGAGTGCTCTCCTCAGTCTGGTGAGGAAAGCATTCATTGGCCAGCGTCCCCCCATGCATGACACACCCCCTTTTTGAACTCCTGCTCTCCCGGGCCGCTCTCTCCCCTGCTCTGGTGTTCAGGTGATTACAGCAAGAAGTGAGAGGGGCCGATACTGCAAAATACTGGGCCCCTTACACTCCCGCCACCCACAGTCTGAACTCTGGCCCCATAGCGGCTGCATACTCTGCCGCTATGGGCAGTACACTCAGGGGCCCCCTTCCACCTCTGGGCCCCAGTGCATTGCACCGGCTGAACCGGCGGTATGTCCGCCCATGGCCCCATTATACTGTATGAAGTAATATATGGGGCCCATTATACTGTATGAAGTAATATATGGTGCCCATTATACTGTATGAAGTAATATATGGGGTCCATTATACTGTATGAAGTAATATATGGGGCCCATTATACTGTATGAAGTAATATATGGGGCCCATTATGCTGTATGAAGTAATATATGGGGCCCAATATACTGTATGAAGTAATTTATGGGGCCCATTATACTGTATGAAGTAATATATGGAGCCCATTATACTGTATGGAGCATTATATGGGGCCCATAATACTGTATGCAGTAATATATGGGGCCCATAATACTGTATGGCGCATTATGTGGGGATAGGGGATGACTTTCTGTTTGTTGTGGATCTGACCGCTGGGACCCCCATGATCCTGGGAAACGTAGCTTTGAAGAGAAGGGGCCCATGTAAATGGAGCTGTGGTCGATCATACGCACTGTGGTGCCATTCACATGTGGCTCTTCAAATAACTCCTATAAGAGAGTGATGAGGGGATGAAAAAGTATAAAAAAAATTCACTGATCGTGGCTGATGAGTGTTATAGTTTGTGGGCTGGTGGGATTTGTGTGGCAGGGCTGCATTTTTGTCCCAGTCCGGCCCTGTGCCAGGCCTACCATTGCCATTAATGACCCTTGTCCTGGATACTTCTGTGTTGTTCTTGTATGTGCATGTGATGGCGATGACATCCTTGTGTTTGAGCGGATTGGAGCACAGCTGCAGAGGAAGCAGAGAAGCTAATTTCTCCATCTCCTCCATTGCCAGCGTTGGCGTATATTGCCCAGCACTTGGATGATATCAGAGTGATGTGTGCATCACTTATAGACATATATGGATGCGAGTTCGCCGAGTTTCGGCCGAGTGTCGGTGACAATCGCAGCGTGCTCCAATTTCACTTGCATGTACAATATGGCCGAGGAAAAAAACGGTGATGTGAGCTGCCCCATAGATGAATACTGGTCCGAGTGCTATGCGATGTTTTATCACATAGCACTCGTCTGTATTCATCGCTAGTGTGACGCCGGCCTTATGCTCAGATCACGAGAACCTTGGCCAGTCCATGCATTGCCATCTGATCTTGGATCGATTTGTACAGATGTCCGAACGTGTCCTTTGACAGATTGTGTTCTTGATGCTATACGCTATGGTGAAGACTCTTACTTACTATATATATGTATATATATATATATATATATATATATACCCCATTCTGCCTCCATACAGCAGGATTACAGCCAACATTTGCTGGTGATTGATAACACTGCTTCTTTGCATTGTAATTCAATTCATTCTATGCTGTTTATAAATATACTAACTGAAGAGCCCGGCGCTGCCCGGGGATAGTAACTAACTGTGGTTAGTTATAACAAATTATAATGATTACCCTCCATCCCATAGTCCCGTGCTCATACAACCTATATGTTTACTCATATTTGTTGCAGTATTGGGGGGGGCCCGGGAAGATTTCTTGCACAGGGGGCCTCTACAGTCTGTGTACGCCCCTGGGACAACCAGAATAATTGTAAGGTTAAAATACCTTTATTAATAAATGGGTAGAAAATTACACCGCATGCACAAGTGACCGCATCAAAATAAAATAATACTATACCTATGTCCAAATATATTAAAATTGACCCAAAGATAACAAGGATTTAAAATACATATTTCCTGTGTACCCAATCAATATACAATCCACAATATCAATATTTTTCAATGTACAGAACTAAATTAAATGAGTCCCAAGCAGAAAGTGTAACAAGAATCATACAAAATCAGTGACAGATAATAATTAGTGCCAATACACAAAAGTGCATATAGTATGCACAAAAGAAATTGTGATATTAATAGGGCAAAATATTAAGTGCGTAGTGCCAAAAAGCTCACAAATAACAATCTACAAAATACCACATTCTTATATATTTAAACAAGTGAGATAATAAAGAAAGTAATATTGCACTGCTATAGTAGAAAGGTGCCCTTAGTACAAAATACAAAGAGCTATGTGCAATGGACTCCTAGTTAATATTAAGAAAAGCACCAAATACTCTATAAACTTGCAAGAAAGCAAAATGATGTGCTGCTAGAAAAATAATGACCTTAATATAAGGTAAAAGGTGCTATGTGCAATTGCACTGTTGTAGTTGAAGTGGGGACTCCATAATAGGAAACGACCAAATGTTACCTTGTTAATAGGGCCAAAAGACAATGGTGCGGCACACACACATTCATACACACAGATGCACACATACACACACATGCATAAACGCATACACACATGCATAAACACACACATGCATAAACACATACATACTTACACACATAGACATACACATGCATAAACAGATACATACACACACATACATAAGCACAAACACACACATACATACATGCACAGACAGACACACAGGACCGATTCAAGGTTTTTGTGGGCCTTGGGAGAAAGAGTCTTAGTGGGCTGCTTTTATACATACCACAATTCATGATGCACAGATAAGAAATATAGGTAAAGTACAATGCCAAAGATTTCACTTACGGTACGTCTTACGTTACATGAGTGATATCTATAGTAAATTCTAAAATACCATACAGCAGAGAGGTTTTAGGTGATTGAGGAGCCACAGATTTCAGGGTTTTAGTACTTCATACAGAATGGGCCCCATATAATTTTCCATACAGAATGAGCTCCATACAGTATACTGGCCCCATATTGTGCTCCATTCAGAATAATGGACCTAAATAATGCTCCATATAGAATAATGACCCCATATAATCCTCCATACCGAATGGGCTCCATCTAATGTTCCATACAGAATGGGCCTCATATAATGCTCCATATAGAATAATGGACCCATATAATGCTTCATATAGAATAATGACCCCATATAATGCTGCAGACAGAATGGGCCCCATATAATGCTCCATACAGAATGGGCCCCATATAACGCTCCATACAGAATGGACCCCATAGAATGCTCAATACAGAATGAGACCTATATAATGCTCGATGCATAAAAGAATCAAATACTTACCTCTCCCTCTTCCCACCGCAGGTCCGGTCTCCTCAGCGACTTCTGTCTCTATGCAGTGCTCAGGACAGAGGGCATGCTGTAGTGATTTCATTGTGCCCTCTAGCCCCGGTGTAGCTGCATCGGCTGCACTGCACCTGGAGTATCTATTGACACGTATAACGAAAAGTATGTCAATATAATAATACGTGAAGTGTGATGTGAATGCATGTGAAGAAATGATGAGAAAAATATAATGTGAAAATAATGAAGGTGTGAAAACCATAATCAAGAAGATGGATAATAATAAATAATTCATAAAAGTTATTTATAATTCATTATAAATAATCCAAATGAAGGATTATCAATGTGTTAATGATCATAGGGCCTGGCTTACAATCTCCATTCTAGTTCATCCCATTGACGAAGTTGAGATCAGGGCTCTGTGCAGAGCCTGTCGAGTTCATCCACACCAAACTCACCCGATCATCCTGTTATGGACTTGCTTTGTGCAAATGCCACACTCATCCTGGAGCTTCCCCAACCTGTTCTCATAAACGTAGAAGAATACAATTGTCCCTAATGTCTAGGTAATATGAAGCATTTAGATTTTCCATTCCTAGAGCTAAGAGGCTGAGGCCAAACTCTAAAAAGAAAACCCATAACATTGTCAATTATACACCAACTTTACAGTTGGCACAATGCAGTCAGGCAGGTAACGTTCTTCTGACATTCACCAAAGCTAGACTTGTCTGATATCAGACTGACCGATAAAGAAATGTTATTCATTACTAAACACAGCATGTTTCCACTGCTTTAGGGTCCAGTGGCGACATTTTTTACATCTCTCCAGAATCTAATTCCATGGAAACCTATGTCTTGAAAGGCACAGTTTTTATGCTGATGGTATTACCAAGGGAGATTTGGGCTCTGTAGTTATAGAGCTAGCAGAGGTTTGGTGACTTTTATGCACGGTGCGCTTTAGCACACTGGGACCCTGCTATGTTGCTTATCGCGGTCTACCACTTTGTGGCTTAGTTGCTGTAGTTCCTAATCATTTCCACTTTTCAATAATACCACTCATATTTGATGATTGGTTACTTAGGAGAGAAGAAATTTCAGACTTATTGCAATGGTGGTTTCCTATTATAGTGTGGCGCCCCCAGGAGTACGGTCGCCACACTGGCTTTGCCTTCCTCCAGGGGAGGGTAATGCCAGGCTTGGAGGCAATGATGGGACTCTCTCACAGTCAATCCATGCATCCAACACAGTTTCACTCCTGACCAGCAGGGGAAGCTCTGACCCAGGTTTGAGGGGAAGGGTGATTCCTGAGAGCCAGGAGGAAGTAGAGTTAGTTAGTCTGCGGAGGGTGAAGTGTGCAGACGGGAGAATACGAAGCTGGAGGTTGAGCTGCACCAGGCGAGCTCCCTCAACTTGAGAGCGCACAGAACTGGAGTCGGGTCTCCACGGTGGTATGGGTACTAACGGCCCTGCCACAGATACCCGAGGAGTGGAGTAGGAGGCTGTAGATGCCCTGCTACCACCAAAGACTTGAGGCATAACAGCGAAACGGATAGAGAGCCAGGGATTCAGAGAGTGAGAGGAGTCCCAGAGAGAGAGGCTACAGCTGTCTGCCATGCAAGGAGAGTTCTAGGAACATCTGATAGGAGGAACTTCAGAGTAACTAAGGACTGGAGTACTTCACACACAGCGCTATTAAGGAGACTGCACAGCCCATCTGTGAGAGAGAAATCCTGAGTTGCTTCCAGGCTAGCCTGCTCCAACACCATTTGTAATCAGAACCCTGGACTGCAGTTACCAAGTAAAGGTACTGAAATTGCACCCCGCTGTGTTGTGTCTGCTTCCTAACCTGTCGGCACTGCTACATCACCGTGCCCATCACTTATACACTGCCCTGGGGTTACAGCTTCACCTTTGGGGAGCTACACCATCTAAGCTGCAACACACCATCAGCCCCAGAGGATCTGCACGCAGCGTTGGCTAACATCTCACTTGCCAAATACCACGGGTGGCGTCACGAACTTTACATTACAAACAAACACCACCGCCATTGATATTGGGCGCCCAGGGCCACGGACCGGGTCACCGCTGCTGTGACACATTCCCCTGACACCGGCCCGGTACCGAGTACCCCACAGCCCTGGGAGGGCGACCCAATAGTACCATGTTTCAATTCAGTGGGCCCCTTAAAATGACCTATTTTTTCACAAATGTTCATAAAAGCAGACTGTATGGCAAGTGGCTGGGTTTCATACTCATGTGACAATGGGACTTAGTGAAAAAACCTGCCTACAATGAATAAGACTTGAGTCCCAATACTTTTGTCCAAATGGTGTATCTAATATATAAAGCTCAATGTGGGTGTGTATGTATGTATGTATGTGTGTATGTATGTGTGTATGTATGTGTGTGTGTATGTCCGGGATTGGCATCCGCACCGTCGCAGCTACAGCCACAAAATTTGGCACAGTCACACGTCTGGACCCCAAGAGCGTCATAGGCTATGTTGTGAGGCTAAATTTTAACCCCGTGCATTCCAATTCACCAAACAATTTTACCCCTATCTACATAATGGGGAAAAAGTGTATGTATGTATTGGCATCTGCACCGTAGTAGCTACACAGCTCAGCAGTCAGTATCACACAGGATAGGATTAGATACATGGCTCAGCAGTCAGTATCACACAGGATAGGATTAGATACACAGCTGAGCCATCAGTATCACACAGGATAGGATTAGATACATGGCTCAGCAGACAGTATCACACAGGATAGGATTAGATACACAGCTCAGCAGTCAGTATCACACAGGATAGGATTAGATACACAGCTCAGCAGACAGTATCACACAGGATAGGATGATACACGGCTCAGCAGACAGTATCACACAGAATAGGATTAGATACACGGCTCAGCAGTAAGTATCACACAGAATAGGATGAGATGCACGGTTTTTATGTGCAATATAATCATTATAATTTGTTATAACTAACCACAGTTGGTTACTATGCCCAGGCAACGCCGGGCTCTTTAGCTAGTTTACTTTACAAGAACTCAGAGAATTCAAAACATTCAGAGTTTATGAGACAGTTTAACATCATATGGTATGCAGTTGAAGAAAAGTTCAGAATCAAAAAATGCAAATTAGCTTCCATGGTTTACTGACAGACTAAATGTTGTATATATTATACTAATATTCGTTTATGCCATGGTACAGCTGAGAATTACAGGCTTGGGGGATGTGAGCTGAAATGATGAAGCTTATAAATACTACAAGATGGCAATATGTGTTATGCTGACTACATGTTTCATACTAAGCCCCCATAATAGGAACACATGGAACAAGACGGAGTCTATGTAGCAGCATATGAACATTGTGTAATTCCATACTTTGTGGAACTGTACATCCTCAATGAACTATTACAGAGGTTCAAAGCACCGTGATATCTCTCGTTCATATAAATAAACATTAATAATGATTTTTAAAATCAAATTTTTACACTACCCTTACCTTGACCTGTGTAAGATTAACAAAATCTTACCTTGCTTCAGCATTGGCTTCCAGTGATTGTCCACAGGCTGCAGACAGGGCCAGCATTAGGACAGGACAGACTAGGCAGCTGCCTAGGGCCCTCACTCTCATGGGGGCCCCCAGCATCTACAGCAGAGGCTTTACAGGTAATAGTATTATCAGTGAAGCTTCTGATGTAGAGACTGGTTAAGGATCTGTAGTGACATCCCTATCATGTGACCTGTTATGTGACCATGTTGTCAGCACAGGCCTTTCACTCTGGGAACATCAGTACTTTTTGTAAGGGCCTGGCATTGAAAAAGGAATGAAGGACAAGAGCACCAGCCACTGAAACTCCCCCATCAGAGTGATAGAAGCACTCATTGGCCAGTGTTCCTGTCCTCCTGCACAGCATCTCTGAGGGGGAGGGAGAGCCACAGACCCGCCACCTACCAACCTGAGCTGTGAGATAAGTTGTCCTGTATTCACTTGTGTATGTTGACCTCCTGGTGTTGGTAGAAGCGGCCCCTATCCTATCAGCTTCCTCCTGCTCTTGTCAGCAGTCCCAGCAGAGGATTGGTCAGGGAGGTGTCTGCTGAGACAGTGCTGCTGTGAGCAGGAGAAGCTGCAGTTCATCTCATTCCCTCCAGCATAAAGCAGTGTGTGTATGTAAGGTGTGTGGGTACTCTGTGTATGTGAGGTGTGTGCAATGTGTGTATCTGAGGTGTGTATGTGAGGTGTGTATGCATTTAAGATGTGTGCAAGGTGTGTATCTAAGGTGTGTGCAATGTGTGTATCTGAGGTATGTGTAGTGAATGTATCTGAGGTGTGTGTATCTGAGGTGTGTGTAGTGTATGTATCTGATGCAGGGCCGGACTGGCCATCTGGCAATTTTGGTAAATGCCAGAAGGGCCTGTCTGGTCAGGGCTGCCTTGTCTGCTACATTGTTAACAGAATTAGTGTTCTCAAGACACCAACACTATTAAGAGTTGTGACAGAGCACAAAGTCGCTGACTTTGTCACTTACCCCAGTATGCCACGGGTATCATTAGAAATATTGGTCTTGTAGTAAATCTTGCTTTCCTCTATGCAGGGTAATATTAGTAATATATCCCATCTGGTGCTCAGGTGCGGGGACAGCATGGGCTTGTGTGATTTCAAATGCCAGGGCTGAATTTCAGCCCCAGTCCATACCTGATCTGAGGTGTTTGTATCTGAGGTGTGTGTAATGTGTGCAGTGTATGTATTTGAGGTGTGTGCAGTGTGTATCTGAGGTGTGTTCAATATGTGTATCTAAGGTGTGTGCAGTGTGTGTATCTAAGCTGTGTGCAGCATGTGTAGCTGAGGTGTGTGCAGTGTGTGTATCTGAGGTGTGTGTAGTGTGTGCAGTGTGTGTATCGGAGGTGTGTGCAGCATGTGTATCTGAGGTGTGTGCAGTGTGTGTATATGAGGTGTGTGTAGTGTGTGTATCTGAGGTGTGTGCAGTGTGTGTATATGAGGTGTGTGTAGTGTGTGTATCGGAGGTGTGTGCAGTGTGTGTATCTAAGCTGTGTGCAGCATGTGTAGCTGAGGTGTGTGCAGTGTGTGCAGTGTGTGTATCGGAGGTTTGTGCAGTGTGTGTATATGAGGTGTGTGTAGTGTGTGTATCTGAGGTGTGTGCAGTGTGTGTATATGAGGTGTGTGTAGTGTGTGTATCGGAGGTGTGTGCAGTGTGTGTATCTAAGCTGTGTGCAGCATGTGTAGCTGAGGTGTGTGCAGTGTGTGTATCGGAGGTTTGTGCAGTGTGTGTATATGAGGTGTGTGTAGTGTGTGTATCTGAGGTGTGTGCAGTGTGTGTATATGAGGTGTGTGTAGTGTGTGTATCGGAGGTGTGTGCAGTGTGTGTATCGGAGGTGTGTGCAGCATGTGTATCTGAGGTGTGTGCAGTGTGTGTATATGAGGTGTGTGTAGTGTGTGCAGTGTGTGTATCGGAGGTGTGTGCAGCATGTGTATCGGAGGTGTGTGCAGTGCGTGTATCGGAGGTGTGTGTAGTGTGTGCAGTGTGTGTATCGGAGGTGTGTGCTGCATGTGTATCTGAGGTGTGTGCAGTGTGTGTATATGAGGTGTGTGTAGTGTGTGTATCGGAGGTGTATGCAGCGCGTGCAGTGTGTGTATCGGAGGTGTGTGCAGTGTATGCAGTGTGTGTATCGGAGGTGTGTGCATTGTGTGCAGTGTGTGTATAGGAGGTGTGTGCAGCATGTGTATCTGAGGTGTGTGCAGTGTGTGTATATGAGGTGTGTGTAGTGTGTGCAGTGTGTGTATCGGAGGTGTGTGCAGTGTGTGTATCTGAGGTGTATGTAGTGTGTGCAGTGTGTGTATTGGAGGTGTGTGCAGCATGTGTATCTGAGGTGTGTGCAGTGTGTGTATCTGAGGTGTGTGCAGTGTGTGTATATAAGGTGTGTGTAGTGTGTGCAGTGTGTGTATCAGAGGTGTGTGCAGTGTGTGCAGTGTGTATATCGGAGGTGTGTGTAGTGTGTGCAGTGTGTGTATCGGAGGTGTGTGCTGCATGTGTATCTGAGGTGTGTGCAGTGTGTGTATATGAGGTGTGTGTAGTGTGTGTATCGGAGGTGTATGCAGCGCGTGCAGTGTGTGTATCGGAGGTGTGTGCAGTGTATGCAGTGTGTGTATCGGAGGTGTGTGCATTGTGTGCAGTGTGTGTATAGGAGGTGTGTGCAGCATGTGTATCTGAGGTGTGTGCAGTGTGTGTATATGAGGTGTGTGTAGTGTGTGCAGTGTGTGTATCGGAGGTGTGTGTAGTGTGTGTATCGGAGGTGTATGCAGTGCGTGCAGTGTGTAGTGTGTGCAGGTGTGTGTAGTGTGTGCAGTGTGTGTATCGGAGGTGTGTGCAGTGTGTGTATCTGAGGTGTGTGTAGTGTGTGCAGTGTGTGTATTGGAGGTGTGTGCAGCATGTGTATCTGAGGTGTGTGCAGTGTGTGTATCTGAGGTGTGTGTAGTGTGTGCAGTGTGTGTATCGGAGGTGTGTGCAGCATGTGTATCTGAGGTGTGTGCAGTGTGTGTATATGAGGTGTGTGTAGTGTGTGTATCTGAGGTGTGTGCAGTGTGTGTATATGAGGTGTGTGTAGTGTGTGTATCGGAGGTGTGTGCAGTGTGTGTATCTAAGCTGTGTGCAGCATGTGTAGCTGAGGTGTGTGCAGTGTGTGCAGTGTGTGTATCGGAGGTTTGTGCAGTGTGTGTATATGAGGTGTGTGTAGTGTGTGTATCTGAGGTGTGTGCAGTGTGTGTATATGAGGTGTGTGTAGTGTGTGTATCGGAGGTGTGTGCAGTGTGTGTATCTAAGCTGTGTGCAGCATGTGTAGCTGAGGTGTGTGCAGTGTGTGCAGTGTGTGTATCGGAGGTTTGTGCAGTGTGTGTATATGAGGTGTGTGTAGTGTGTGTATCTGAGGTGTGTGCAGTGTGTGTATATGAGGTGTGTGTAGTGTGTGTATCGGAGGTGTGTGCAGTGTGTGTATCGGAGGTGTGTGCAGCATGTGTATCTGAGGTGTGTGCAGTGTGTGTATATGAGGTGTGTGTAGTGTGTGCAGTGTGTGTATCGGAGGTGTGTGCAGCATGTGTATCGGAGGTGTGTGCAGTGCGTGTATCGGAGGTGTGTGTAGTGTGTGCAGTGTGTGTATCGGAGGTGTGTGCTGCATGTGTATCTGAGGTGTGTGCAGTGTGTGTATATGAGGTGTGTGTAGTGTGTGTATCGGAGGTGTATGCAGCGCGTGCAGTGTGTGTATCGGAGGTGTGTGCAGTGTATGCAGTGTGTGTATCGGAGGTGTGTGCATTGTGTGCAGTGTGTGTATAGGAGGTGTGTGCAGCATGTGTATCTGAGGTGTGTGCAGTGTGTGTATATGAGGTGTGTGTAGTGTGTGCAGTGTGTGTATCGGAGGTGTGTGCAGTGTGTGTATCTGAGGTGTATGTAGTGTGTGCAGTGTGTGTATTGGAGGTGTGTGCAGCATGTGTATCTGAGGTGTGTGCAGTGTGTGTATCTGAGGTGTGTGCAGTGTGTGTATATAAGGTGTGTGTAGTGTGTGCAGTGTGTGTATCAGAGGTGTGTGCAGTGTGTGCAGTGTGTATATCGGAGGTGTGTGCAGCATGTGTATCTGAGGTGTGTGCAGTGTGTGTATATGAGGTGTGTGTAGTGTGTGCAGTGTGTGTATCGGAGGTGTGTGTAGTGTGTGTATCGGAGGTGTATGCAGTGCGTGCAGTGTGTGCAGGTGTGTGTAGTGTGTGCAGTGTGTGTATCGGAGGTGTGTGCAGTGTGTGTATCTGAGGTGTGTGTAGTGTGTGCAGTGTGTGTATTGGAGGTGTGTGCAGCATGTGTATCTGAGGTGTGTGCAGTGTGTGTATCTGAGGTGTGTGTAGTGTGTGCAGTGTGTGTATCGGAGGTGTGTGCAGCATGTGTATCTGAGGTGTGTGCAGTGTGTGTATATGAGGTGTGTGTAGTGTGTGTATCTGAGGTGTGTGCAGTGTGTGTATATGAGGTGTGTGTAGTGTGTGTATCGGAGGTGTGTGCAGTGTGTGTATCTAAGCTGTGTGCAGCATGTGTAGCTGAGGTGTGTGCAGTGTGTGCAGTGTGTGTATCGGAGGTTTGTGCAGTGTGTGTATATGAGGTGTGTGTAGTGTGTGTATCTGAGGTGTGTGCAGTGTGTGTATATGAGGTGTGTGTAGTGTGTGTATCGGAGGTGTGTGCAGTGTGTGTATCTAAGCTGTGTGCAGCATGTGTAGCTGAGGTGTGTGCAGTGTGTGCAGTGTGTGTATCGGAGGTTTGTGCAGTGTGTGTATATGAGGTGTGTGTAGTGTGTGTATCTGAGGTGTGTGCAGTGTGTGTATATGAGGTGTGTGTAGTGTGTGTATCGGAGGTGTGTGCAGTGTGTGTATCGGAGGTGTGTGCAGCATGTGTATCTGAGGTGTGTGCAGTGTGTGTATATGAGGTGTGTGTAGTGTGTGCAGTGTGTGTATCGGAGGTGTGTGCAGCATGTGTATCGGAGGTGTGTGCAGTGCGTGTATCGGAGGTGTGTGTAGTGTGTGCAGTGTGTGTATCGGAGGTGTGTGCTGCATGTGTATCTGAGGTGTGTGCAGTGTGTGTATATGAGGTGTGTGTAGTGTGTGTATCGGAGGTGTATGCAGCGCGTGCAGTGTGTATCGGAGGTGTGTGCAGTGTATGCAGTGTGTGTATCGGAGGTGTGTGCATTGTGTGCAGTGTGTGTATAGGAGGTGTGTGCAGCATGTGTATCTGAGGTGTGTGCAGTGTGTGTATATGAGGTGTGTGTAGTGTGTGCAGTGTGTGTATCGGAGGTGTGTGCAGTGTGTGTATCTGAGGTGTATGTAGTGTGTGCAGTGTGTGTATTGGAGGTGTGTGCAGCATGTGTATCTGAGGTGTGTGCAGTGTGTGTATCTGAGGTGTGTGCAGTGTGTGTATATAAGGTGTGTGTAGTGTGTGCAGTGTGTGTATCAGAGGTGTGTGCAGTGTGTGCAGTGTGTATATCGGAGGTGTGTGCAGCATGTGTATCTGAGGTGTGTGCAGTGTGTGTATATGAGGTGTGTGTAGTGTGTGCAGTGTGTGTATCGGAGGTGTGTGTAGTGTGTGTATCGGAGGTGTATGCAGTGCGTGCAGTGTGTGCAGGTGTGTGTAGTGTGTGCAGTGTGTGTATCGGAGGTGTGTGCAGTGTGTGTATCTGAGGTGTGTGTAGTGTGTGCAGTGTGTGTATTGGAGGTGTGTGCAGCATGTGTATCTGAGGTGTGTGCAGTGTGTGTATATGAGGTGTGTGTAGTGTGTGTATCGGAGGTGTGTGTATCGGAGGTGTGTGCACCGTGTGTATCTGAGGTGTGTGCAGTGTGTGTATATGAGGTGTGTGTAGTGTGTGCAGTGTGTGTATCGGAGGTTTGTGCAGTGTGTGTATCGGAGGTGTGTGCAGTGTGTGTATCGGAGGTGTGTGCACTGTGTGTATCTGAGGTGTGTGCAGTGTGTGTATATGAGGTGTGTGTAGTTTGTGCAGTGTGTGTATCTGAGGTGTGTGCAGTGTGTGTATCTGAGGTGTGTGTAGTGTGTGCAGTGTGTGTATCGGAGGTGTGTGCAGCATATGTATCTGAGGTGTGTGCAGTGTATGTATATGAGGTGTGTGTAGTGTGTGCAGTGTGTGTATCGGAGGTGTGTGCAGTGTGTGTATCGGAGGTGTGTGTAGTGTGTGCAGTGTGTGTATCGGAGGTGTGTGCAGTGTGTGTATCGGAGGTGTGTGCAGTGTGTGTATCGGAGGTGTGTGCAGCATGTGTATCTGAGGTGTGTGCAGTGTGTGTATATGAGGTGTGTGTAGTGTGTGCAGTGTGTGTATCGGAGGTGTGTGTATCTAAGGTGTATGCAGTGTGGGTATGTAGGGTCGAGGGCCGGGCTGGGCTGAGGCGATGATTTGGTGGTGCCGCAGATAGGCGGCAAAGGTGTGCTGTACTCAAAGGAATGGGGGGTGACCCTTCTTGACGTCGGCAGGCACGAGACAGAGACAAGAGTAGTATTCAACAGGTTCTGCTTTTATTAGCCGCCCTTGTGACGACCAGCACAATGCAGGACAGGAGTATCACACTGTTCTCTCTCGTACACAGGCCCGAGTACCTTCACTTATTGATTGTCACCGTCGTGGTGTACTTCGTGGCTCTTCCCACCATGGCTGCCCTAGGCCAATCCATCACAGCGTTTCACCCGACAAAGTTCACCAAACACTAGGCACTCACAGGCCGGCTCTCCCCAGTACAACAGACCCTCCTTCCTTGTGAGCTCCCCAGGCTGACTGACGCTTCTAGAAGCTTACCTCAGTATTTGTACTGTCAGCCTGGATAGCCCTGCCCACTGTCACCTGACAGTCACCTTTGCCCAATCAGAGTCACCTTGACCTCTGGCAGTTATGTAACACTCTCTTGACAGTTACATAACCACTATCGTCGGTGCTCTCCACTGACCTCTAATGGACAGACTGCCAATGACACCCTCTTTTCCTATCTCTCTGTCTCTTACTACAGACAGAGCTGTCCACCAGCTCAACCTCCCCACAGGTATTTGAGATGTGTGTAGTGTATGCTGTCTGTGTGTAATGTGTTTATCGACTGAGCATTTATTATGCAGCATGTGTGTGCTGTGTACATGTGTGTGTACGTATAGGTGTGTACCATGTACATGTGTGTTTATGTGTGTGTGCCATGTACATGCATGTATAAGTGTGTGCTATGTATGTGTAAGTGTGTTAATAGTATATGTAGATGGCCGAGTATGGACAAACAGTGGCAGTATGGAACACACACAGTGTGTGTGTGTGTGTGTGTGTGTCATGCACATTTGCAAATCTTTGAGGTGGAGGATATCCTTGCCATGAAAAAAGTTAGAGGTAGGACCCTTTTTCATATTGATTGGGGGGCTTTGGTCCTGAGGAGAGGTCCTGGGAACCTTGGGAGAACATCAATGCCCCCCGCATTCTCAGGAGATTTTTTGCAAGTCTCAGGGGAGGGCGGCTTAAGGGAAGGGGTACTGTCACGCCGCCGTATACTCGCCCTGCCGCCGCTCCCGCATAGGAGCCTCTCGCCGCCCGGCAGCCGCGGCGGTCTCTCCGGGTCTGCGGCCGATGGTGTCTCGGCATGCTATGCACATGCGCTGTAGGCCACGCCTCCTCCTCGTCTCTTGTGCTCCGGCGGTGCCCTGACCCGGAAGCAGCACCGAACCAATGGGAGACTAGGCCGGGACATATCAGGCCGCCCTCCCGTAATGGAGGCGCCTGATCGTCATGTCATATAGCACACTAGGCCCATCTCCCGCTACCACTGCTTCTTACCTTGCTACACTTGTCTCCCACAGTCCTACTCCGGTCCTGTCCTCTGTGTCCCTGTTCCATCCTGCTGTCCATGGTCCAGTCCTGCAGTCCTACTCTGGTCTTGTCTTCTGTGTCCCTGCTCCGTCCTGCTGTCTGTGGTCCAGTCCTGCAGTCCTACTCTGGTCCTGTCTTTCGTGTCCTTGATGTGCCCTGCTGTCCGTGGTTCAGACCCACAGTCCTACTGCGGTCCTGTCTTCCATGTTTGTGCTTCGTCCTGCTGCCCGTGGTCTAGTCCTCCTATCCTTCTGTACTCCCGTGGTCTTACTCCAGTCCATTCTGAGCCGCCCCTCTCGGTACCGGCTATAGTGATACCCGAACCCCTGGGCCTGCTCCTAACGATCCCTGTATAGGGGTCGGCTCCACCTGGCGGGTCCTCGGTGCCACGATCCAGAGGGTCCACACCTGGAGACTTTTCTCACCTGACCAGACCCTTAATACAATCGTCCATCGAACGAGCAAAATGCTGCTCATTCATTGGGTGAATGGATTGTTTATGGCAGAACAAGAATCATTGTTCTCGGCAGCACATTGCCCAATGCTGCTGATCAGGGATGTGGAGTCGGTAAGCCAAACCACCGACTGCAACTCCTCAATTTCCCTGACTCCGACTCCACAGCACTGTCCCCTACTGAGCATGTACATAAAGTGCAGCACAGATGCATCTCCGCTAAAAGCCGAAATCCTTAGATCAGGAACAGAACAGACATTTGTTGGACATTTCATAACTTTTCCAAATTCTTATGAAAAAAATTACAGCACATCCTTGTACCCAATATATTATAGACTGCATTTATGGATTTGATGTCTGTCCATTTTATATCGACTCCATCAAAATGGACTCTGACTCCACAACTGCACAGCCCTGCTGCTAATAACAAGATACAGTATGTATAGAATGATCTATTAGTGATTGTTCTGTCCCAATCATTCTTCCTCAGCTAATGTAAAGGGGCCAGAAAAAAAGTGCCAAACAACTTCAATATTGTCGATCGCACTCATTGAGCGGCCTCAACTCAGTGCATGTAAATGCAACCGAAATGTTTGAATGTAATGTGCAATACGTGAGCTTTTAGAGACTCATTTTAAACTTTTGCTTAGGGCCCCACTTTGTCTAAAACTGGCCCTGGTTGCAGAGATGGCACCATCAATGAAATGTAGCTCCCTTACACTAGCAACATCCTGCAGCCAAACATAAGGACACTGCGATCACCATGTTTCACTGAAAGCACCATGCATTTTTCCAAATTTATTTTTTCAAAACAAGGTTGTGGCAGTGACCTTATGTGCATCTGCTTGAGTGCTACTGGTGTTGAGAGCTACATTTTATTGATGCTAGATGAATTCACAAATTTACTGCTCTTTATTGAAAGAATAGATGCTACTAGAGTTGAGCGAAACGGGTCGGTCAAATTCAAAAGTCGGCGACTTTCGCTAAAGTCGGGTTTCATAAAACGAAACCCGACCATAGTGTGAGGTCGGCCATGAGGTCGGCGACCCGAGTCGCGTTTCAAATGATGCTTCCAGCGCCCTTTTTCAGCCAATGATGGAGGACGCACACTGTGGGCAACGCGATGACATAGGCATCGGTCACCACCATCTTTGAGAAGGGCATGCAAGGGCATGTGTGGCGTCACAGGGGCTATAAAAGGGCGTGTACACCGACCGCCATCTTACTTCTGCCGATCTTAGCATTAGGGAGAGGTTGCAGCTGCTGATTCTGAATAAGGGAGAGCATTAGGCAGGGAATAAGAACCAAAAAACTGCTTCTGCTGTTAGCGATTTCCACTAACAACACAACAGTTTGCGTGCAGTGACAGGGGAGGCTCTATTTTTGTGCATCAGCTCTGTTGGTTATTAGGCTGCCTTATAAGGCTCCCTGATAGCTGCACTGCTGTTTGCACACTGCTGTGCAAACTGCTTTTTTAAAAGCAAAAATACTTTTCTTCCTCTTTTCTGCACAGTTACCAAGCGTTCATTTTTCCACCCTTTTGTGTGCAGCAGTCCTGCTTATTAGGCTGCCTGCGTCCATACTTGGACTGAGAGCATCATTGTCAGCCTCTTAAAATCTCTAGTGAGATCCAAATTCTCACCAATACTATATACACCCTCCACCTTGTCATACACCATCCAATTTCAGCCTGTTACATTGAGGTGTAATCTCTACTGGGCCTGAGACAAAAGTTCAGCGTCCTCAAATCTCTAGTGAGATTCAAATTCTCACCAATACTACATACACCCTCCACCTTGTCATACACCATCCAATTTCAGCCTGTTTCATTGAGGTGTAATCTCTACTGGGCCTGAGACAATAGTTCAGCGTCCTCAAATCTCTAGTGAGATTCAAATTCTCACCAATACTACATACACCCTCCACCTTGTCATACACCATCCAATTTCAGCCTGTTACATTGAGGTGTAATCTCTACTGGGCCTGAGACAATAGTTCAGCATCCTCAAATCTCTAGTGAGATTCAAATTCTCACCAATACTATATACACCTTCTACCTTGTTTTACAGTACCATACAGCTGGTGGTATTTTGGGTACATTTTCACAAAATTGAGGAAGTATGGTGGAAGAGGCCATGGAAGTGGGCGGGTGTTGCAAGCTGGTCCTGATGGTGGTGTTGGTGGTGCATCTGTTGGTAGTGGCAAAAGCACAATAGCACCTAAAAGGCAGGAGGTGTTGAGCCTGCATCATCATCTGGCTCCACAAGGCCTCGAAGGCTCCCTTTTCTGGGAGTAGGTAAACTGCTTTTAAAGCCGGAGCTTCAGGAACAAGTTTTGGCTTACATTGCTGACACAGCCTCCAGCTCTCTTGCCTCCTCTTCTGAAGTTTCAAAAAATAAAAGCACTGAGTCGTCAATGGAGGCTCCTGGACAGGAGCAACACCTTTCCTTGTGTCCTTCACCCCTACCAAAAGTGAAGGATGCGGCAGGCCACACTACAGATTACTCCATGAAGCTCTTTTCACATACTATGCCTGGGTTATTAACCTCTTCACGACCGCCCACAGTAGATAAACGTTGGCGCTTGCTGGGCTTTGTGCAGCCCCGACGTTTATCTACTGTCGGCGGTTTTGTGCCCCCCGGGACCCCCACATACCTTCCAACGCGGGGATCCCGGTGCGCAATGCATGCTGGGACCCCCGACGTCATCGAGACCTGATTGGTTCAGGTCCCGATGACGTCAGCGTCACAGCAGCCAATGGGAGCGATCGCTGGGAAAGCTGCTTGTTTCCCGGCGATCTCCCTCATTGTAACGCGGCTTCTCCCTCTGATCTAACACTGACAGCTGATCAGAGGTGAAGCAGCGTTATTGTGTGACTAGATCGCTGCCTGGCACAGCTGATCGCTGCCTGGCACAGCTGTGCCAGGCAGCGATCTTGTCACACAGTAACGCTGCTTCACCTCTGATCATCTGTCATTGTGAGATCAGAGGAGAAGTCGCGTTATTATGTGCCAGGCAGCGATCTTGTCACATAGTAACGCTGCTTCTCCTCTGATCTCACACTGACAGATGATCAGAGGTGAAGTGGCGTTACTATGAGTCAGATCGCAGGGCAGCGATCTTGTGATAAAAATAAAAAAAAAGTAAAAAAAAAAGTAAAAAAAAAAAAATGCAGGGGCTAGGGCTAGGGATAGGGTTAGGGCTAGGGCTAGGGCTAGGGCTAGGGCTAGGGTTAGGGTTAGGGTTAGGGCTAGGGCTAGGGTTAGGGCTAGGGCTAGGGTTAGGGCTAGGGCTAGGGCTAGGGCTGGGATTAAGGTTATGGGTGTGTTCGTGTTAGGTTTGTGGTTAGGGTTATGGTTAGGGCTGAGATTAGGGTTAGGGGTGTGTTGGGGTTAGGGTTAGAATTAGAATTGGGGGTTTCCACTGTTTAGGTACATCAGGGGCTCTGTAAATGCAATATGACGCCCGCAGACCATTCCATCAAAGTCTGCATTTCAGAACGTCACTACTTCCCTTCCGAGCCCCACCGTGTGCCCAAACAGTAGTTTTCTCCCACTTATGGGGTACCAGTGTACTCAGGACTCAGGACAAATTGGACAACAACTCTTAGGGTCCAATTTCTCCCGTTACCCTTGTGAAAATAAAAATTGGGGGCTAAAAGATCATTTTTGTGGAAAAAAAAATGATTTTTTTATTTTCACGCCTCTACATTATAAACTTTACTGAAACACTTGGGGGTTCAAAGTGCTCACCACACATCTAGATAAGTTCCTTGGGGGGTCTAGTTTCCAAAATGGGGTCACTTGTGGGGGGTTTCCACTGTTTAGGTACATCAGGGGCTCTGCAAACGCGACATGACACCCACAGACCATTCCATCAAAGTCTGCATTTCAGAACGTCACTACTTCCCTTCCGAGCCCCACCGTGTGCCCAAACAGTAGTTTTCTCCCACATATGGCGTACCAGCGTACTCAGGACAAATTGGACAACAACTCTTAGGGTCCAATTTCTCCTGTTACCCTTGTGAAAATAAAAATTGGGGGCTAAAAGATCATTTTTGTGGAAAAAAAATGATTTTTTTTATTTTCACGGCTCTACATTATAAACTTTAGTGAAACACTTGGGGGTTCAAAGTGCTCACCACACATCTAGATAAGTCCCTGGGGGGGTCTAATTTCCAAAATGGGGTCACTTGTGGGGGGTTTCCACTGTTTAGGTACATCAGGGGCTCTCCAAATGCGACATGGCATCCGATCTCAATTCCAGCCAATTCTGCATTGAAAAAGTCAAACGGCACTCCTTCTGTTCTGAGCTCTGCCGTGTGCTCAAACAGTGGTTTAGCCCCACATACGGGGTATTGGCGTATTCGGGAGAAATTGCACAAAAAATTTAGTGGTTCATTTTCTCTTTTTACACTTGTGAAAATAAAAAAAAAATGGTTTTGAAGTAAAATGTTTGTGAAAAAAGTTAAATGTTTATTTTTTCCTTCCATATTCCATTCATTCATGTGAAGCACCTGAAGGGTTAATAAACTTCTTGAATGTGGTTTTGAGTACATTGAGAGGTGCAGTTTTTAGAATGGTGTCAATTTTGGGTATTTTCTGTCATATTGACCCCCCAAACTCACTTCAAATGTGAGGTGGTCCCTAAAAAAATGGTGTTGCAAATTTTGTTGTAAAAATGAGAAATCGCTGGTCAACTTTTAACCCTTATAACTTCCTAAAAAAAAAAAATTATGTTTCCAAAATTGTGCAGATGTAAAGTAGACATGTGGGAAATGTTATTTATTAACTATTTTGTGCGATATCACTCTCTGATTTAAGGGCATAAAAATTAAAAGTTTGAAAATTGCAAAATTTTCTAAATTTTTGCCAAATTTTGATTTTTTTAACAAATAAGTGCAGATCATATCTAAAAATTTTTACCACCATCATGAAGTACAATATGTCATGAGAAAACAATGTCAGAATCAGTAGGATCCGTTGAAGCGTTCTAGAGTTATGACCTCATAAAGTGACACTGGTCAGAATTGAAAAAATTGGCCCGGTCACGAAGGCAAAAACAGGCTCGGGTGCGAAGGGGTTAAGTCAAATCATGAATTCCCCAGTCCAAGATGAATCTGACATGGAGTGCACTAATGCACAGCCACTGCTAGAGTTTTCTGCTGGTACATTCACTCAAAGCACTACATTGTCCTCGCAGTGTACTGAGGCAGAATCAGACACTGATGAAACTCAGGTGCCCCTTCCCGCATACTATACCACCTTACACGGTGACACAGAGGATGGTGCACATGAAATTGAAAAGGAGGTGATGGATGACCCAGTTGTTGACCCATATTGGCATCCATTGGGGGAAGAGGGTGCCGCTGCCGATAGCTCAGAAGAGGAGGAGGAGGATCAGCAGACAACGACATCACAACAGCTGTTATCTGGCAGGACCGTAGCAGTCCAAAAATGGGTTACAAAAACCAAAAGAGTTGCAGGACAGCTTGGCCAGACGGTCAAATTAGCACAGCGTGCAAGGCCTCAAAATGTCTTCCATAGTAGGAAGAGTGCAGTGTGGCACTTTTTTGAACAAAATCCTAATGATCAGGCAAAAGTTATCTGTAAGAAGTGCGCAAAGACCTTTAGCCGAGGGAAAAATCTGAGAAATTTGAATACCAGTTGCATGCTTAGACATTTAACCACCATGCACTTGCAAGCGTGGACGGACTACCAAACCTCACGTACCACATGTGCACCTGCTTCGAATGAAGGTAGTCAGCAACGCTACATCGCTTCCCCCACTGTAAGCCCACCGGTTAGCACGCCACCAGCAGCAAATGTTGAGGTTTCGTCGCAAGGGCAAATCAGTCATGGAATCACAATGTTATTGCTATGAAAGACTGAATCTAGGCCATCAGCAACACCATCACCATCACCATCACCAACCCTCTCTCAGTCCGCCATGTCCACCGCTAGTTCCACCATATGCAGCTCTCAAGTCCAGCTCACCCTACCAGAGACTATGAGTAGGACAAGAAAGTACTCATCCTCTCATCCGCGTACACTGTCTTTGAACGCCCATATTGCCAAACTAATCTCATTAGAGATGATGCCCTACCGGTTGGTTGAAAGCAAAGCTTTCCGCGAGCTCATGGCCTACGCAGTACCACGCTATGACCTACCCAGTCGCCACTTCTTTTCACGAAAAGCCATCCCAGCCCTCAACGTGCATGTGAAAGACCGCATTGTCCATGCACTCAAGCAATCAGTGAGTGGAAAGCTGCACCTCACAACAGATGCATGGTCCAGTAGGCATGGCCAGGGCCGTTACGTGTCCATCACTGCGCACTGGGTTAATGTGGTGGATGCAGGGTCCACAGGGGACAGCGGCGGTGGGACAGTGCTGCCTAGCCCATGGTATAGGAAACAGTTGGCTGTAGGCATTCGACCCTCCTCCTCCTCCTCCAGAAGCAAAAGCTTGTCCACAGAGCACAGTCGTATGAGCACTCCATCCGCAGCTGCCAGTGTTGCACACGAGGTGTCCCACTATCGAACAGTTAGTGGTAAGCATCAGCAGGCTGTGTTGAAGATGATGTGTTTGGGCGACAACAGACACACCGCGGAGGTACTGGCCGACTACTTGCAGCGACAAACTGAGTCATGGCTGGGCAGTCTACATCTTGAGGCAGGCAAGGTAGTTAGTGATAATGGCCGGAATTTTGTGGCAGCCATAGCCCTTTCAAAACTCAGACACATACCTTGCCTGGCTCACACCTTGAACCTGGTGGTGCAGTGCTTCCTCAATAATTATCTGGAGTTAACAGCCCTGCTCCATAAGGTGCGAAGACTGTGCTCGCACATCTGCCGGTCGCCCGTACACTCCAGTCGTATGCAGAAGCTGCAGCGATTGCTCCACTTTCCCAAGCACGGCCTAATTATCGACATTGCAACAAGGTGGAACTCCACTCTGCAAATGGTTCAGAGGCTGTGTGAACAGAGGCAGGCTGTAATTTATTTGTGGGAGGATACACGGTCAGGCGGTTTGCGGGCAGACATGGAGTTGTCTGGTGTGCAGTGGTCGAAGCTGAAAGACCTCTGTAAAGTCCTTCAGTGTTTTGAGGAATGCACACGGCTGGTAAGCGCAGACAAAGCCATTATAAGCATGAGCATCCCACTTAAGCGTCTGCTCATGCAAACTTTGATGCACATTAAGGAGCAGGCGTCTGCAGCCGAGGAGGAAGAGGAGGAGGGAAGACTTGATGACAGTCAGCCATTGTCTGCTCAGGGAGGTCTCGTGAACGAGGTGGAGGAAGAAGAGGAAGCAGAGGAGGAGGAGAAGGATGTTGGGGATGATTATTTAGGGGAGGAGGATGCTTCTCAGGGGGCAAGACAAAATGTTAGCTCGGCAAGGTCAGGTACAGGGTTTGTGCATGACTGGACGGATGTTGATTTGCCAGAAAGTGCTCCTCCACCCAGCACTCGCAGTGCATCATTGATACCTAGAACATTGGCCCACATGTGTGATTATGCCTTGCAGATCCTAAAAAGGGACCTCCGCATTGCCAAAATGATGAACGATGACGACTACTGGTTGGCCAGCATCCTGGATCCACGCTATAAAGGCAAATTCCAAAACAGGCCACAGGAGAACCTAGAGATAATATTGGCTAACAAACAAGCAACTCTGGTAAACCGGTTGGTTGAGGCATTCCCAGCACACAGCAGCGGTGATGTTTCTCCCACGAGCTGTAGGGGGCAACATGGAAGAGGTGCTCGTGGTGCACACAGCCGAAGTGGCGTTGGACACAGGGGTTTCATGACCATGTTGTGGACTGATTTTTCAAGTACCGCTCACACGACTGGTAATACTTAGAGATGAGCGACTTTGCCTTTTTTCGGGTCGAGTCGGGTTTCGTGAAACCCGACTTTCGCAAAAGTCGGGTCGAACGAAATCGGCCGATTATCGTGAAAAGTCGAAGGCCGACTGAAACACGAAACCCAATGCAAGTCAATGGGGAAGCAAAGTCAGCAGGGAGTGGAGGACAGGAAACACACCTGCAGTGCCCCTTTGAATGCCAAAGACATATTACTGAAGCATTTCAACCTTAATTTACTTCATAATACTAGTTACGCACTGAAAAATGGGGGTTATTTGGCTAAATTTGTGGGGGTAGGGCTGGCTCCAGGTTTTCATGTGCCCTGGGCCAAAGAGCGCCCCTTTAACACATAGCACAACTCATGGTGCTCCGATACGGCAGAGAAATAGCGGTATAGTACAATGAAAAATACTTCACTTTTTACTTCTCATGACTGATATCCATTTTAAATTCTCCAATAGCTCCAAAAACGGACAGTATATTACTCCATACAGTATTATAGGCACCGCATAGTGCACTATACAGAGTAATGAGGCCCATATATTTCTTCATAAAGAATCATTGGTCCCATATAATGTTTGAAACAGTATATGATGAGCTCTACATAATGATACAGTATATGTTGGTCCCCATGGATGAAGCTGCACTGTCTTATGGGCCCAAATAATGCTCCATATATAATGGGCCCCATTTCTAATGCTCTAGTGTATAATGCGCCCTGTAAATGCTGCTCCAGTGTCTGATGTCCACCTTTGGAATGCTCCAGTGTATGGTGGGCCCCATATATCATTCTCGAGAGTATAGTGCTCTCCAAAAATTGCTGTCCCAACATTGAAAACAATTAAATAAGTCTCCTCAAATAAGTCTCCTCGCTAGGGAATCCCTGTACTAGTCTGGACGTACAGACGTGATGTCATTGCGCTCTCTGATCAGAATATCACTGTCAGGAAACGCGGAAGACGTCATGGCAGTGGAGCAGGGAGAGGTAAGTATTTCAACTTTGCAAGTGCTGTGATCCTGAGCAAGCAGGGGGGGCCCACTCGTTGGCGACGGCACTGGCGCAGGGCCCCTCATAGTATGGCGGTGTGTCTGATGGCGGGTGTGCTCCCCCTCCATCAGAGACACTTGATTGCACTATGAGGGACCCTGTGCCAGTGCCCGCGCCCAAGAGTCGGCCCACCCACCTGTCCAGGGCAACGGCACTCACACGGTTGCGAGTGCTTGGTGGTGACCCCGGCCATGGGGGGAGGAGGCATCCCAGTTAGGGAGGTTTACAAAATGGCATATGTTGATGTGGGACATTCACCTGCTGCTAAAGGTGAAATTGGTCAAGTCCCAGGAAGAGGAGGACCAAAGAAAGCCATTTTTCTGGCAACCTATGTGTCATCAGGGTAAGGTGTGACAAAATCCTTGGAAACCCATGCATGGTTCATTTTAATGAAGGATAGATCATCCACATCTTGGGTCGAGAGACAGGTCCTTTTTTCTGTCAGGATTGATCCAGCAGCACTGAAGACTCTTTCCGATAGCACACTTGCAGCTAGGCAAGCAAGCTCCTGTAAGACATATTGTGCCAATTCAGGCCAGGTGTCCAGTTTAGCGGCCCAATAGTCAAATGGGAATGACCTGTGAGGGAGAACATCGATATGAGACGAGAAGTAGTTTGTAACCATAGTTGACAAGTGCTGTCTCCTGTCACTTTCAATCGATGCAGTATTACCTGTCGTGTGAGCAGGACTTGAAAAATCAGTCCACAACATGGTCATGAAACCCCTGTCTCCAACGCCACTTCTGATGTGTGCACCACCAACACCTCTTCCAAGCTGCCCCGGCTCCTAGGGCTCGTGTGAGAACCATCACCGCTGCTGTGTGCTGGGAATGCCTCAACCAACCGGTTTACTAGAGGTGCTGGTTTGTTAGCCAATATTAGGTCAATGTTCTCCTGTGGCATGATGTTTTGGAATTTGCCTTTATAGCGTGGATCCAGGATGCTGGACAACCAGTAGCCGTCATCGTTCATCATTTTGGCAGTGCAGGGGTCCCTTTTTAGGATCTGCAAGGCATAATCTGACATGTGGGCCAATGTTCTCGGGGTCAATGATGCACTGCGCGTGCTGGGTGGAGGAGCACTTTCTGGCAAATCCACATCCCTCCAGTCACGCACAAACCCTGTACCAGACCTTGCCACGCCAACATTTTCTCTTGCCCCACGAGAAGCATCCTCCTCCCCTAAATAATCATCCCCATCATCATCCTCCTCCTCCTCTTCCTCTTCTTCCTCTACCTCGTCCAGGAAAGTTCCTGGAGCAGACAATGGCTGACTGTCATCAAGGCTTCCCTCCTCCTCTTCCTCATCATCCTCGGCTGCAGACGCCTGCTCCTTAAGGTGCGTCAAAGTTTGCATGAGCAGATGCATAAGTGGGATGCTCATGCTTATGATGGCGTCGTCTGCGCTTACCAGCCGTGTGCATTCCTCAGAACACTGAAGGACTTTACAGAGGTCTTTCAGCTTCGACCACTGCACACTTGTCAACTCCATGTCTGCCCTCTAAGTGCCTGCCCGTGTATCCTCCCGCAAATGCATTACGGCCTGCCTCTGTTCGCACAGCCGCTCAACCATGTACAGGGTGGAGTTCCACCTTGTTGCAACGTCGATAATTAGGCGGTGCTTGGGAAGGTGGAGCAATCGCTGCAGCTTCTGCATACGACTGGAGTGTACCGGCGACCGGCGGATGTGCGAGCACAGTCTTCGGACCTTCTGGAGCAGGCCTGTTAACTCCAGATAATTATTGAGGAATCACTGCACCACCAGGTTCAAGGTGTGAGCCAAGCAAGGTATGTGTCTGAGTTTTGAAAGGGCTATGGCTGCCACAAAATTCCGGCCGTTATCACTAACTACCTTGCCTGCCTCAAGATGTAGACTGCCCAGCCATGACTCAGTTTTTCACTGAAAGTAGTCGGCCAGTACCTCCGCCGTGTGTCTGGCGCCCAAACACATCATCTTCAACACAGCCTGCTGACGCTTTCCACTAGCTGATTGATGTGCAACACTGGCAGCTGCGGATGGAGTGCTCGTGCGACTGAGTTCTGTGGGCGAGCTTTCGCTTCTGGAGGAGGAGGGTCGAACGCCTACAGCCATCTGTTTCCTATACCGTGGGCTAGGTAGCACTGTCCCACCACCGCTGTCCCCTGTGAACCCTGCATCCACCACATTAACCCAGTGCGCAGTGATGGACACGTAACGGCCCTGGCCATGCCTACTGGACCATGCATCTGTTGTGAGGTGCACCTTTCCACTCACTGATTGCTTGTGTGCATGTACAATGCGGTCTTTCACATGAAGGTGGAGGGCTGGGATGGCTTTGCGAGAAAAGAAGTGGCGACTGGGTAGGTCATAGCGTGGTACTGCGTAGGCCATGAGTTCGCCGAAAGCTGCGCTTTCAACCAACCGATAGGGCATCATCTCTAACGAGATTAGTTTGGCAATGTGGGCGTTCAAACCCAGTGTACGCAGATGAGAGGATGAGTACTTTCTTGTCCTACTCATAGTCTCTGGTAGGGTGAGCTGGACTTGAGAGCTGCATATGGTGGAACTAGCGGTGGACATGGCAGACTGAGAGAGGGTTGATGATGGTGATGGAGTTGGTGTTCTTTCTGATGGCCTAGATTCAGTCTTTCGTTGCAATAACAGTGTGATTCCATGACTGATTTGCCCTTGCGACGACAACTCAACATTTGCTGTTGGTGGTGTGCTAACCGGTGGGCTTACAGTGGGGGAAACAATGTAGTGTTGCTGACTACCTTCTTTGGGAGCAGTTTCACATGTGGTACATGAGTTTTGGTAGTCCGTCCACGCTTGCAAGTGCATGGTGGTTAAATGTCTAAGCATTCAACTGGTATTCAAATTTCTCAGATTTTTCCCTCGGCTAAAGGTCTTCTTACATATAACCTTTGTCTGATCATTAGGATTTTGTTCAAAAAAGTGCCACACTGCACTCTTCCTACTATGGAAGACATTTTGAGGCCTTGCACGCTGTGCTATTTTGACCATCTGGCCAAGCTGTCCTACAACTCTTTTGGTTTTTGTAACCTGTTTTTGGACTGCACCGGGCCTGCCAGATAACAGCTGTTGTGTTGTCGATGCCCGCTGCGGATGCTCCTCCTCCTCTTCTGAGCTATTGGCAGCGGTACCCTCTTCCCCCAATGGATGACAATCTGGGTCAACAACAAGGGTCATCCATCACCTCCTCTTCAATGTCATGTGCACCTTCCTCTGTGTCACCGTGTATGGTGGTATAGTATGCGGGAAGAGGCACCTGAGTTTCTTCAGGGTCAGATTCTGCCTCAATACACTGCGAGGACAATGTAGTGCTCTGAGTGAATGTACCAGCAGAATCATCTATCAGTGGCTGTGCATCAGTGCACTCCATGTCAGATTCATCTTGGCCTGGTTAATTCACGATTTGACTTGATAACCCAGGCATGGTATGTGAAAACAGCTCCATGGAGTAATCTGTAGTGTGGCCTGCCGCATCCTTCAATTTTGGTTGGGGTGAAGGACACAAGGAAAAGTGTGGTCCATGACCATGAGCCTCCAATGACGACTCAGTGCTTTTATTTTTTAAAACTTCAGAAGAGGAGGCGATAGAGCTGGAAGCTGAGTCAGCAATGTAAGCCAAAACTTGCTCTTGAAGCTCCGGCTTTAAAAGCGGTTTACCTACTCCCACAAAAGGGAGCCTTCGAGGCCTTGTGGAGCCAGACAATGACGCAGGCTCAACACCTCCTGCATTAGGTGCTATTTTGCTTTTGGCACTACCAGCAGATCCACCACCAACACCAACAGCATCATTACCAGCTGCCAAACCCCGCCCACTTCCACGGACTCTTCCACCACACTTCCTCATTTTTGGGGAAAATGTACCCAAAAAACCACCAACTATATGGTACTGTAAAACAAGGTACAAGGTGTATATAGTAGTGAGGAGAATTTGAATCTCTCTAGACTTCAGGACACAGTTGGATTCTGTCAGGCCCTGTTTATATTACATCGCAATGTGACAGGCAGATTCTGGATGGTGTAAGAAAGGTGTATAGAGGACTGTGGAGAATTGGAATCTCTCTAGACTTCAGGACACAGTTGGATTCTGTCAGGCCCTGTTTATATTACACCGCAATGTGACAGGCAGAAATTGCCTAGTGTATGACAAACTACAAGGTGTATATAGAATTGGGCAGAATTGGAATCTCCCTAGAGTGTAGGTCTGTAAGAACGGACAAACTCCTCGGCTTTTCCTTACAGAGTCACACACTTAGATAGCTTCAATTTGGCCGTGATAACAGCCGTTACACGGTACTGAGAGAGGAGCATGCACGTACACCGCTGTATGGTGTATGTAAAATTGTCAAGCTCTGTGTTTTTGTATACGGACTCACACACGCTGTCTCTCTCTAGTTTTGAATGTAATTAAACAGCAAATATACTAAACTGTTTGAAAAACGGACAAAATTATAAGGTGTAGGTCTGTAAGAACTGACAAACTCCTCGACTTTTCCTTACAGACTCACACACGTAGATAGCTTCAATTTGGCCATGATAACAGCCGTTACACGGTACTGAGAGAGGAGCGTGCACATACACCACTGTACGGTGTATGTAAAATTGTCAAGCTCCGTGTTTTTCTACATGGACTGACACACGCTGTATCTCTCTATAGTTTTGAATGTAATCAAACAGCAAATATACTAAACTGTTTGAAAAATGGACAAAACTATAAGGTATAGGTCTGTAAGAACGGACAAACTCCTCGACTTTTCCTTACAGAGTCACACACGTAGATAGCTTCAATTTGGCCGTGATAACAGCCGTTACACGGTACTGTGTGAGGAGCGTACACCACTGTACGGTGTGTATAAATGAACGCTCACTACCTCACCAGGACAAAACAATACAATTTGGATTGCTTTTAAAAAAGCAGTTTGAACACCAGTGTGCACACAGCAATGCAGCTAGCCTTAAAAGGCAGGCTAATCACCACCAGCGCTGCTGCACAAAAGCAAAAATCTTCACCTTTCACTGCACAGTAACTACAGTGAAAAGCGCTAGCAGCAGAAGCTTTTTTTTTCTTTTTGCCTTCCTAACGCTCTCCCTACAGAATCAGCAGCTGCAGCAGCTCTCCCTATTCTAAGATCAGCATGAGTAACATGGCGGTCGGCGTCCCCGCCCTTTTATACCCCCTGTGACGCGACACAAAGCAAGCCAATCACTTGCATGCCCTTCTCCAAGATGGTGGTGACCGCTGCCTATGTCATCACGTTGCCCACAGTGTCCGTTCTTCCTGATTGGCTGAAAAAGGACGCTAAAGCATCTTTTGAAACGCGACTTTGGCGCTAAAGTCGCCGACCGCGTGGCCGACCTCACGCTAAGGTCGGGTTTCGTTTCATGAAACCCGACTTTGGCGAAAGTCGGCGACTTTTGAATTTTTTCGACCCGTTTCACTCAACTCTAGTAATACTTCATCGATTGAAAGTGACAGGAGACAGCAGTTGTCAACTATGGTAACAAACTACTCCTCCCATATCGATGTTCTCCCTCACCGGTCATTCCCCTTTGACTATTGGGCCAGTAAACTTGACACCTGGCCTGAATTGGCACAATATGCCTTACAGGAGCTCGCTTGCCCTGCTGCTAGTGTGTTATCTGAAAAAGTCTTCAGTGCTGCTGGATAAATCCTGACCGAAAAAAGGACCTGTCCGTCGACCCAAAATGTTGATGATCTAACCTTCATTAAAATGAACCATGCATGGGTTTCAAAGGATTTTGTCCCACCCTCCCCCACTGACACGTAGGCTGCCAGAAAAATGGCTCGCTTTTGTCCTTCTCTTCCGCGGACTTCTCCAATAACTCCATTTGCAGCTGCTGAATGTCCAACATCAACATATGCCATTTTTTCCACCTCCCTAACTGGGCTGCCTCCCCCCACAAGGCCAGGGTCACCACCTGGCGCATGCACCCGTGCGAGTGCCGTTGCCCTGGACAGGTGGATGGGCCCAGTCTTGGGCAACGGCACTGGCACGGGGTCCCTCATAGTACAATCAAGTGTCTCTGATGGTGGGGGTGCACACCCGCCGTCAGACACACCGGCGTACTATGAGGGGCCCTGTGCCAGTGTCGTCGCCAACGAGTGGGTCCCCCCTGCTTGCTCAGGATCACAGCACTTGCAAAGTTGAAATACCTCTCCCTGCTCCACCGCCGTGACGTCTTCCGCGTTTCCTGACAGTGACATTCTGGTTAGAGAGTGCGATGACATCACGTCTGTACGCCCTCTGTCTAAACAGTCCAAGTTCAGTGAGATGGAAGATGGGGACGACGAGGAGTCCAGACTAGTACAGGGAGTCCCTAGTGAGGAGACTTATTTCATTGTTGTACTCATCTATCAGACATACGGATGGTCTGAGGGCTGTATCCCGGTATTTATCATCTAGTAATCTCAGTAAAGATATCTTTGAATTCATCATCACCCTTTTGGAATTCGTCCTGACCCATAATGCGTTTACCTTTAATGGGAAAGTTTATCTTCAACTACAAGGTACGGCCATGGGGGCTGTACGTGCGCCCTCATATGCCAACCTTTTTATGGGGGCTTGGAAATGGGCCATTTTCCAGGAAAGAGAAATTCCAGGCATTGAGTATTGCACAATTGGATGAGATTTATAGATGACATTATGTTTATTTGGGAAGGAACAGTGGAAGATCTAGAGCAGTTCATGACAAGACTTAATGACAATAATCAAAACATCGTTTTGTCATATAAGTCAGGTAGAAATATTGAATTTCTCGATTTATCAATTGCAGTATCACCTATTGGACATTTAAGTACATCTGTTTATCGTAAACCCACTGTGACAAATTCATTGCTACATGCGTCTTCTTCCCATCTCAAGTCTACAATTAATGGCATACCAATTGGCCAGTTCCTGTGAATCAAGAGGATCTTCTCTGATGACCATCATTTTGAAATTCAGTCCAAAGAGTTAAAAGAGAGATTTAGAGAAAGAGGCTATAGCCGGAGGAGTATCAATAAAGGATATATTCAAGCCAAGTATACATCCCGAGATCAACTTTTGAATAAGAATGAATCAATTAAGCCAAGTATCTTGGAGAAAAATCAGTTAAGATTCATCACGGAATTTTCTAACAATTGGTATTATCTTAAGGCCATCATTCAAAAACATTGGCAGATATTCTTTACGGATCATTCTTTGAGAAAGATCTTGCCATCTCAACCCTCTATGGTGGCAAGGCGGGCTCCCAACCTTCGTGATATTCTCACACATAGTACGTACGAACCGAGAAGAAATAAAGATCAACAAAGAACTCATGGTAAGAAGGGGTTCTTCCCATGTGGCTTATGCAAGGGTTGTGCCAACATGAGAAAATGTCATACTTTTAATAATTTCGATAATTCTAGAAATTTCGAGATTAGAGCTCACATTACCTGTTCTAGTAAGGGAGTAATCTACTTTGCTGAATGCCTCTGTAGGAAAATCTATATAGGATTAACTAGTAGAGAACTCAAAATTAGGGTTCGGGAGCATTGTTTGGATATTGAGAAGGCCAGAACTGTATAGGACATCACTTCCTTAAAGACGTTGCCACGTCATTTTAGGATGTTTCACCATTGCAATCCACATCTTCTTGTTGTTAGGGGAATTGATATAGTGGAATTGGGGATCAGGGGTGGTGATATGAATAGGAGATTGGCCAAAAAGGAGTGTCAGTGGATTTATAGATTGGGTACCCTTGCACCTCAGGGATTAAATGAAAGCTTTAGGTTTGGGGCCTTTCTGTGCCCACTTTAATATAGTCTGTACTGGTCATTTGTTAAGGTGTCTTTTTAAAGTTTCTATATTAATGTTAGTAACAACTCCTATAAAATGATGTTAAATTGAGCATTCCAGTAATTAGAGTGGGGGGTTTGTGGGCTTAGGATTTTAACAAATTTTTATGTTTGGGACATTTTTTAACTTTGTTTGTTATTTTCAGTTTTCACATTAGGTTTGGGAACTTCCTTTGTATTTAATATGACCATTTTGCGGCTGTGGATTTTGGTTCCTGTGTTCGTCTGGATTTACATAGAAGCTTGAATTTTCGAAAATCCATCTTCAGTATATTCATGCGATGTCAAAAAATTCCTGTACCGAAGAAAAATCCAGCCATATTTCATGTTAACATATCATATATAATGCTGTCTTTGGGTTGAGTGTTATGTGGGATAAAAATTATATAAGAATTGTATATAGTCTTATAATATTTGGTATGACTATTATTCAGTATGAACATATTTATTTTCTATGCTGGTTTTTCTTGGCCTTTGTTTGTGGTGCGCATTAGCCTGCTTTGGAACCATTAGGAGTGATATGTGCTGTCTTTAGTGTGATATATGGTTACATCATTTTATGCCGTCCCATTCTTATTCACGTGACCGCAATATTTACTCTCCTTTAGCAATATGGTTCTGTTTAGCTGGAGCATGCGCCGTTTCACTACATGGCAGTTTAAATCAGCTTCTATGTATTCAATCTACTTGCATTATAATATTATGCAAATTGAAATGGTTTAGTATTATAGTTTAGTTGGCGCACACGCGCCCTGTTATTACATGATATATTGAATTTGCTTCTGTGTATTGTATAACATTGCACATATTGAAATAGCGTGTTGCGTTATTTTGGATTATTTATATCATATCGGATGATTTATGCCATGTTTCGATAGGATATTGGTAATGCCGTTTAGCTAGTTGAATGAGTACTGCATGTCATATCCGGTCGCAGGACACCACAGTATGTTATGGCCACTGCATTCTATGTCACATCCGGTCTGCCCCGCTATGCAAGAAGCCTGGTATCGATACACTCTGAGTGAGATAGTGTTCTATGTCACATCCTCTGTAGTACCATAGGCCCCTTCCGGTTGCGGAGGACGATTGCTTCACGCGGCCATGTATTTTCAGACGGCAGACGTGATGTGTTCATCAGAGTGCGGTGTCCAATTAGAACGGGCTTGTGGTATATTTAAACCTGACGTGCCCCCTGCTCTGACACGCCTCCAGAAGAAGGATTGCGAAACGCCCGTCGGGGCAGCAGGGGCGCCAGGAGTCCATTGTGCAATTGCAGGTATATGCCGTTTTTTGTTTATATATGTATGCCACACTTTGTTATTTGTTACACCATTCCATTTTTTGTTTAGAGACTGCACTGGTGCAGTTTGTACTTTAATTTTAGGTATTGGTATTTTGCTCTCAGCAACTTTGTTGTCATTTGGGTCTCATTGTAGCTTTAGTACTATGTATCCATTACAGGTTCATTAGCGTTAGGTCTAGGTGTTACCACGATTTATATTATAAGCACTTATGCACTTTATATGGTGGGCATTTGTTACATATCCCAAATTTTGTGTGCTGATTTTTACATCTTACATGTGTGATATATTAACTTTGAGACAATTACATTTATTGATTGGCATGTGCATATATTTATAGCAGCATTGCATTTTTTGGTATTCTATGGTAGTATGTCCCTGAGTCTTGTATATTTCGAGTCATTCTCTTTTATTACCAATTTTTTATGAATTTTTCAATAAAGCACTATTTTTACAATATCCCTTGTTGTTGTCTCCTATTCGGGGTCATGTTTGTGAATTATATTGTCTTTGGGTGGGGATATGCCTCAAAATATTAGGGGCATTTCATATTTAGGACTTCTATATGTGATCAATATATATATATCACAACACCAGTGCAATGTGGCTGCAAGATCTGAGAATGAAACACAGCAACCACCTAGAGCAAGAACAAGTTACCATTACAGAAGGAGACATCCAACAGCGTGTCAAGAACATGAAGAGCTGAACAGCACCTGGCCCAGACATGAACCACACCTACTGGCTAAAGAAATTAAAAGCGGTACATGCGTTCGCATGGCAAAGAAGATGAACCAACTGCTAGAAGCAGGCCACCACCCAGCTTGGCTAACACAAGGAAGAACAGTGCTGATCATGAAGTATCCTCACAAAGGAACAGTTCCATCCAACTACCGCCCAAAAACCTGCCTTACAACAACATGGAAACTCCTGTCAGGTATTTTAGCCACCAAGCTACAGAACCATATGAACCAGTACACAAATTCAGCTCAGAAAGGCATTGGGACCAGCAACAAATGCTCTAAGCACCAGCTCCTAGTAGACTCAAGATCCAGACAGACCAATCTCAGCACAGCCTGGATTGACTACAGGAAAGCCTATGACACACATGGATCTGTGAATGCTTGGCTCTCTACATGTCATCAGGAAATTAAGTACCTTCCGCAGAAATTCAATGGGGCTATGGAGAATAACTTTGGAAGTGAACTCAAGACAACTAGCACAAGTGACCAACAAAGGCGGCATATACCAAGGTGATGCACTGTCCCCATTGCTGTTCTTCAAAGGCTTGAACCCCCTCAGTCAGATAATTACAGAGTTTGGCTATGGATACAAGTTCAAGAGTGGAAGCACCATCAGCCACCTCCTCTACATGGATGACATCAAGCTGTGTGTGAAAAACAAACGACATTGATTCATTGATCCACCTACAGCGAAACCAACGGGATGGCCTTTGGACTGGAGAAGTGCAGCCGATTGGTAATAAAGAGAGGCAAGGTAGTCAAGACTGATGGAGTGGAATTACCAGCAGGATACATAGCAGATGTACAGACATGCTACAAGTACCTCGGCATCCGACAGGGATATGGTAACCATGATGAGGAGGCAAGGAAGGCAGCAACATCCAAATACCATCAAAGGGTAAGACAAGTCCTGAAGAGCCAGTTCAATGAATAGAATAAAATCTGTGCCATCATTACATATGCCCTGCCAGTTATCAGATACCCTGTTGCATAGTGTGCTGGCCAAAAAAGAGATTTAAGCTGCAGATGTGAAGACACGAAAGCTCCTCACAATGCATGGAGGTCTCCACCCTAAGTCTAGCTCCCAATGATTGTATACCAACAGAAATGAGGGTGGTCGAGGTGTCAGGGGAAGGCCGGTCCCCTCAGTTGGACCCCCTCCTTCTGCCATATGAACACTGTGCACTTTAAGTAATGAAGGTGTTTCTGTACCTATGTACAGTGGGGCAAAAAAGTATTTAGTCAGTCAGCAATAGTGCAAGTTCCACCACTTAAAAAGATGAGAGGCGTCTGTAATTTACATCATAGGTAGACCTCAACTATGGGAGACAAACTGAGAAAAAAAAATCCAGAAAATCACATTGTCTGTTTTTTTTTCATTTTATTTGCATATTATGGTGGAAAATAAGTATTTGGTCAGAAACAAGCAATCAAGATTTCTGGCTCTCACAGACCTGTAACTTCTTCTTTAAGAGTCTCCTCTTTCCTCCACTCATTACCTGTAGTAATGGCACCTGTTTAAACTTGTTATCAGTATAAAAAGACACCTGTGCACACCCTCAAACAGTCTGACTCCAAACTCCACTATGGTGAAGACCAAAGAGCTGTCAAAGGAAACAAAATTGTAGCCCTGCACCAGGCTGGGAAGACTGAATCTGCAATAGCCAACCAGCTTGGAGTGAAGAAATCAACTGTGGGAGCAATAATTAGGAAATGGAAGACATACAAGACCACTGATAACCTCCCTCGATCTGGTGCTCCACGCAAAATCCCACCCCGTGGGGTCAGAATGATCACAAGAATGGTGAGCAAAAATCCCAGAACCACGCGGGGGGACCTAGTGAATGAACTGCAGAGAGCTGGGACCAATGTAACAAGGCCTACCATAAGTAACACACTACGCCACCATGGACTCAGATCCTGCAGTGCCAGACGTGTCCCACTGCTTAAGCCTGTACATGTCCGGGCCCGTCTGAAGTTTGCTAGAGAGCATTTGGATGATCCAGAGGAGTTTTGGGAGAATGTCCTATGGTCTGATGAAACCAAACTGGAACTGTTTGGTAGAAACACAACTTGTCGTGTTTGGAGGAAAAAGAATACTGAGTTGCATCCATCAAACACCATACCTACTGTAAAGCATGGTGGTGGAAACATCATGCTTTGGGGCTGTTTCTCTGCAAAGGGGCCAGGACGACTGATCCGGGTACATGAAAGAATGAATGGGGCCATGTATCGTGAGATTTTGAGTGCAAACCTCCTTCCATCAGCAAGGGCATTGAAGATGAAACGTGGCTGGGTCTTTCAACATGACAATGATCCAAAGCACACCACCAGGGCAATGAAGGAGTGGCTTCGTAAGAAGCATTTCAAGGTCCTGGAGTGGCCTAGCCAGTCTCCAGATCTCAACCCTATAGAAAACCTTTGGAGGGAGTTGAAAGTCCGTGTTGCCAAGCGAAAAGCCAAAAACATCACTGCTCTAGAGGAGATCTGCATGGAGGAATGGGCCAACATACCAACAACTGTGTGTGGCAACCTTGTGAAGACTTACAGAAAACGTTTGACCTCTGTCATTGCCAACAAAGGATATATCACAAAGTATTGAGATTAAATTTTGTTTCTGACCAAACACTTATTTTCCACCATAATATGCAAATAAAATGAAAAAAAAACAGACAATGTGATTTTCTGGATTTTTTTTTTCTCAGTTTGTCTCCCATAGTTGAGGTCTACCTATGATGTAAATTACAGACGCCTCTCATCTTTTTAAGTGGTGGAACTTGCACTATTGCTGACTGACTAAATACTTTTTTGCCCCACTGTATATATGTTGTTATGTGTTCTCCTTTAATCTGCTGTAATCTGCCATTTGTATATGTATATATGTTGTTGTGTACTGTTGCTAGCTCAGGGACAGCAATAGTTAACAGTTGTGGGTTGAGTTTGCAGCCACAAGGAGAAAGGAAGCTGCAGCTACCTCAGAAATACTGGGGTCTTTGACCAGGGCAGATGAGATTTACAGATGGGGCACTGCCAGACCCTCCAGATGAAAGAGGTCTGTTGCCCTGGGCTAATGACTAGGAACTAAAGACTTTAAGGACTCAGAGCAACCTGAAAGGATTCAAGAGTGGTCCCAGATACTACAGAGGACTGAGGGCTAAGCACCAAGGATTAAAAGGACTGCAACACAGGCCCTCTGGACTCTGGAGGGGCCTATGCTGAAGGGGTCTCAGGGGCCCAGATTCCAGCAGTTGGAAGACTGTGATCCTTGGCTGCTGTGGCCGTTGTGGGTAAGACTGCAGCAAATGTCAGGGCGAGAGAAGGAAATCCAGAGTTGGAAATTGCCTTTTATGTCCATCCTTTATCCTCTGTTCAATAAAAGTTACATTTTTCCTGTTGGAATACAGCTGCATCTCTGGACTCCAAATTGCCCAGACTGCAGTTGCCCGAGGAGAACAGGTAACTCTGTTTGGGGGAAAGACTGAATCCATCCCAGATTGCATGTCTACAGACTGTGATTAGTGGGTGAGCTCGGTCTGTACTACCACCCCAGTGGCCCTTGTTACAGAGGCTTGATAAACATCCAAGCCACCATCACATATGAAACAAGGAGTATCCAGGAATACATCAGAAAAATGGCACCAAAGGATGAGATGCTGAGAGAAAGCCTAAGGCAGCAACAACTGATCTGGAAGGAAGAACAGGAACATGAAGTGCGATGGCAAGACAAGCCGCTGCATGGAATGCACCATCGACAGATAATGGAGTTGGTTGGCATGGAGAAATCCTACCAATGTCTGGAGAAAGCTGGACTCCGAGACAGCACAGAGGCACTAATCATAGCGGCAGAAGAGCAAGCACTAAGTACCAGATCCATAGAAGCAGGAATCTACCACTCAAGATAAGACCCAAGGTACAGACTATGCAAAGAAACCTCAGAAACAGTCCAATACACAGTGACAGGATGCAAAATGCAAGCAGGAAAAGCATATATCGAATGCCACAACCAAGTAGCGGGAATTGTTTACAGGAACATCTGCACAGCATATGGGATAAGTTCCCCTAAGTCCAGGTGGAAGACCCCAGAAAAAGTGGTGGAGAATGAAAGGGACTTCAAGATCATGATGGATAAGCAGGTGTTGGCTAACCAATGAGACATTGTGATAGTAGACAAGGATAAGAAGACAGCAATGATAATATATGTGGGAGTGCCAGTGACAGCAACGTCAGAAAGAGGGAATATGAGAAGCTGGAGAAAAACCAGGACCTCAAAGGAGAACTAGAGAAGATATGGAAGGTGAAGACAACAGTGATTCCAGTGGTGATAGAAGCACTTGGAGTAGTGACCCCTAAGTTAGGAAAATGGCTATAACAGATCCGAGGAGCATCATCTGAACTCTCTGTCCAGAAAAGTGCAATGCTGGGAACAACTAAAATCCTGTGCAGAACCCTCAAACTCCCAAGCCTCTGGTAGAGGACCAGAGTGTCATGATCTCAGTGCGGGTTTGACTCGCACACGTGGGGTTAATGTTTGGAACCAGTGCTGATGACTGGCATTTCTGGGGTTAAAGGTTGTGATCCCGATGCAGGCTTACCTGCACACCTGGGGCTATGATTGTGGCCTCTCCCTGGTTCTGGGGGAGGCTTCTTATAGCCTCAGGACGCTCCCATCCCTGTCAGTTATACTCTTGCCCTTGGCATTGTGTGGTGACCCCTGAGTGTGTTAGTGCTGTGTTCTGGTTGCTTGATTCTCTGTGTATGACTCGGTCTGTTCCCTGGATATCGCTTTGGATTCTGCCTGGTACCTCCTATGTCTGTTTGGTTTTGATCTCTGCTTGGCCCTGATTATCCGCTCTGTCTCCTCCCTGGTACTGTACTGATATCTGTGTATGACCTTTTGCTTTGTCTGACCTCCCATCTGTTTATCCCTCCTGTACCTCGCTGGTCTGTACCGTGCATGACTTCTGCTTTGCCATAATCTGAGTTCTCTGGCTTCTCTGACACTATTAGTTGAAGCACGCTTTGTCACCTCTGCTGCCCTGCTCCCCAGGTAACTCTTAGCACTGCTTCTGTACTCAGGACACGTGCACTGGCTCTATGAGCAAGTGCAGTGCGCTGTCTCTGACATTATAACTGACCAATTCAGTTTTTATTTTTTTTTTTCTGAAGAAAAAAAAAAGTGTGTGTTATCCTCATGGATCCCATACAAGCCTTGGCTGATCAGGTCAAGCACCTGACCCAAATCTTCCATAAGCTCAATGTGGAACAACGCACGATGGCCCAGACCCAGCAACAGTTGGTGGTTACTGTGCAGGGGGCTGTCGATGCAGGGGCTTCTGGTTCTGGGGGTAGGGATGTGTCATTAGCATCCCCTGAATCTCCGGTCAAATTACCAGACCTTTTCTCCGGGGATAAAAAGGAGTTCAGGTCTTTCAGAGAAGGATGCAAGCTTTTTTTTTCTCTAAGGCCCCGCTCCTCCAGGGATGAGTTCCAGAGGGTGGGGGTCATTATTTCCCTACTTCGGGGGGCTCCGCAAGCATGGGCTTTCTCACTGTCTTCCTCTGCTCCTGAACGTATGTCAGTGAACGCATTCTTTGAGGCCCTTGGGCACATTTATGATGAACCTGACCGAGTGCGATTGGCAGAGGACATGGTGATGAGTGTCTGTCAGGGGAAACACTCAGCTGAGTGGTTTTGTTCTGAGTTCCGCCGCTGGGTGGCAGAGGTCTCTTGGAGCGACGCTGCACTCCGAGGACTCTTTCGCAGAGGCTTGTCCGAGCGGCTGCAGGATGCCTTGGTGTTACATCCCCCACCTAACTCTCTCGAGGACGCCATGACCCAGGCCGTCCGGATGGACCGCAGGCTGCGGGCCAGAGGGGTGATGCAGGTGGATACTCCATTATTCCCCAGTGGAAAAGAGACTGCCCCTGAGCCCATGGATGTAGGCGCCCTCTCCCTGAAGGATACGGAGAGGAAACGCCGGAAGGACAAGCAGTTATGCTTTTACTGCGGTAAAACGGGACATTGGAAAAGGGAGTGCCCGAATTGCCCGTCTTCAAACCCGGTCGGCGGGAAACGACTAGGTCTGGGTAGTCAACGGGGAGGCTGCTCAGACCCTCAGGTACCATTTTCCTCGTTTTCTAAAGTAGTACTGCCTGTGGAACTGTTTGTGGATGGTAGTTCTTTTTCCTCTACAGCCTTCGTGGACTGCGGATCATCTATTAATCTTATTGACTCCCAATTGGTCACACACTGCAAGATAGGGACAGTTAGGCTCAAGGTTCCGATCAAGGTGATGGCCATTGACTCATCTCCCCTCACTAAGGAGGGAATTCGCTTTATGTCTGATGTGTTTTCGCTCAGAGTGGGCGCTACTCATGTGAAAAACATAAGTTGTTTTGTGCTGGACAATCTACCTGCAGGGTTGGTGTTGGGCATGCCCTGGTTACAACACCATAACCCAGTTATTAACTGGAAAACGGGGGAGATTGTACAATGGGGGTTTAATGATTTTGAGTTGTATGATAAATCCGCACTGCTGGTTGAACCTGTTAAATCTGTGTCTGTATCATCTGTCGAGCTGGAAGGTATTCCGGAATGCCTGAAGGACTTCGAAGATGTATTCTCCGAAAGCGAGGCCGAGACGTTACCGCCACATAGACCCTTTGACTGCGCTATTGAGCTGGTCCCGGGGGCTAAATTACCCAAAGCCCGTCTGTTTAATTTGTCCGGTCCTGAGCGCTTGGCTATGAAGGAGTACATTACTGAAAGTCTGCGCAAAGGACACATACGTCCTTCAGTCTCACCTGTGGCGGCAGGTTTCTTTTTTGTAAAGAAAAAAGATGGCGGGTTACGTCCCTGTCTCGACTTCCGGGAGCTTAATCAAATTACTGTACGGAATACGTACCCCCTTCCGTTGATTCCCGATTTATGTAACCAACTATCAGGGGCAAAGTGGTTTTCTAAACTGGACCTTCGGGGGGCATATAATTTGATAAGGGTCTGAGAGGGGGATGAATGGAAAACCGCGTTCCTCACGACCGAGGGACTATTTGAAAATTTAGTCATGCCGTTTGGTCTTACCAACGCCCCTGCCATATTTCAGAATTTCATCAACGTGGTATTCTCGGATCTCATTGGTCGTTTTGTCGTTATCTACTTAGATGATATTTTGATATATTCCCCCGACAAGTATTCTCATTTGGAACATGTACGAACTGTGCTCCAAAGGCTGAGAGAAAATCATTTGTATGCTAAATTGGAAAAATGTGTATTCTGTGTACAAGAGTTGTCCTTTTTGGGGTTAATTGTATCCGGTGAGGGTTTTCGCATGAACCCCAAGAAGGTGCAGGCCATTGTGGATTGGGTGTAACCCCGAGATCTTAAGGGTCTTCAGCGCTTCTTGGGGTTCGCCAATTATTACCGCAAATTTATCCGGGGGTTTTCACAAGTGGTCAAACCTCTCACGGATCTAACATGCAAAGGTGCGGATGTGAGAAATTGGTCCTCGCTCGCAAAAGAGGCCTTTGCGACGCTGAAAAAATGTTTTATGTCTGCTCCTGTGTTAGTGCAGCCAGATCCGTCCAAACCATTCGTCGTGGAAGTGGACGCCTCTGAGGTGGGGGTGGGGGCGGTGTTGTCCCAAGGGCCTGCCACTCTAACCAACCTCAGGCCATGTGCTTTCTTTTCCAAGAAGTTCTCTGCTGCGGAAAGAAATTACGATGTAGGCAATAGAGAGCTTCTTGCGGTCAAATTGGCGTTTGAAGAATGGAGGCACTTTTTGGAGGGGGCCAGTCACCCGGTTACGGTGATCACGGATCACAAAAATTTGTCGTACATTGAGTCTGCTAAAAGACTAACGCCCAGACAAGCCCGTTGGTCACTTTTTTTTTCCCATTTTCAGTTTACAATTACATTTCGTCCAGGGTCTAAGAATGTCAAGGCTGACGCCTTATCACGCAGTTTTCAGCCGGTGTCACCCCCTGAGCCACCGTCCTCCATTCTTCACCCTGGGGTTGTGATAGCAGAGGTCTCATCTGAATTGGAACGGGAGATTCAGGGGGCCCAGTCGCAGGCCTCGGCGGCCAAGCCGGAGGGGAAGTTGTTTGTCCCAGAGCAACTTCGCCTGAAACTCTTGCAGGAGTTCCATAAATCCAAGCTGAGTGCTCACCCTGGTATTTCAGCCACACGTCTGGCGGTGGCTAGGATCTTTTGGTGGCCTACCCTTGGTTCGGACATAAAAAAATTCATTGCTGGTTGTGGGGTCTGCGCTCGTTCTAAAAGCTCTCATAGCCGGCCGGCAGGGGAGCTGATACCCTTGGCAGTGCCCGAAAGGCCATGGACTCACTTATCCATGGATTTTGTTACCAATCTCCCTCCATCTAAGGGTAATACAGTGGTATGGGTAGTGGTGGACAGGTTTTCTAAGCAGGCTCATTTCGTACCCCTGTCCGCACTACCGTCAGCTGAGACGTTGTCCAGGCTGTTTGTGCAGCATGTGATCCGGTTGCATGGGGTACCCCTGAATGTGGTGTCTGATCGTGGTGTGCAGTTTGTGGCTAAGTTTTGGCGTGCTTTTTGCAAAAAATTAGGTATGTCTCTGTCCTTTTCGTCTGCATACCATCCTGAGAGCAATGGGCAGATGGAGCGCACTAACCAGTCCCTGGAACAGATCCTCAGGTGTCTAACCTCTGCTAGACAGAGTGACTGGTGCGATGCACTGCCGTTGGCTGAATTTGCCTTCAATAGTCAGGTGAGTCAATCCACTGGTAGGTCCCCTTTCTTGATTAACTATGGGTTCAGTCCTCATTTTGGTGAGTTTTCTCGTCTGGATTCGGGGTGCCCGGGGGCTGAGGACTCTGTTCAGCGGTTAAAAGATACATGGGCAGAAGTCCAGTGGCGTATATCCAGGTCTCAAGGCAGGTATAAGTTTTTCGCGGACAGGAAACGAACACCTGGTCCCATGTTTCGGGTGGGAGAGAAAGTTTGGCTCTCCACGCGAAACATTAAGTTAAAGATTCCGTCAGCCAAGTTAGGACCCAAATTCATTGGCCCGTACAAGATTGTGGAAAAAATCAATCCAGTGACGTATAGGCTGTGCCTTCCACCCTCTTTCAAGATCCCTAACGTCTTCCACAAATCTCTACTGAAACCTTTTGAAGCAGTCCGGGGAGACTCCGAGTCTGCTGCTTCTCCTGTTTTGGTCGAGGGGCAGGTGGAGTACGAGGTTGGTCATATCGTAGATTCCAGGTTGGTAAGGCGGTCGGTACAGTACCTGGTTCATTGGAAGGGGTATGGACTGGAGGACAGGTCCTGGGTACCGGCCTGGTTGATGCATGCTGATCGCCTGGTACGGGCTTTCCATGCTAAGTACCCGGGCAAGCCTGGGGGTCCAGAGGCCCCCCGTTGAGAGGGGGGTACTGTCATGATCTCAGTGCGGGTTTGACTCGCACACGTGGGGTTAATGTTTGGAACCAGTGCTGATGACTGGCATTTCTGGGGTTAAAGGTTGTGATCCCGATGCAGGCTTACCTGCACACCTGGGGCTATGATTGTGGCCTCTCCCTGGTTCTGGGGGAGGCTTCTTATAGCCTCAGGACGCTCCCATCCCTGTCAGTTATACTCTTGCCCTTGGCATTGTGTTGTGACCCCTGAGTGTGTTAGTGCTGTGTTCTGGTTGCTTGATTCTCTGTGTATGACTCGGTCTGTTCCCTGGATATCGCTTTGGATTCTGCCTGGTACCTCCTATGTCTGTTTGGTTTTGATCTCTGCTTGGCCCTGATTATCCGCTCTGTCTCCTCCCTGGTACTGTACTGATATCTGTGTATGACCTTTTGCTTTGTCTGACCTCCCATCTGTTTATCCCTCCTGTACCTCGCTGGTCTGTACCGTGCATGACTTCTGCTTTGCCATAATCTGAGTTCTCTGGCTTCTCTGACACTATTAGTTGAAGCACGCTTTTTCACCTCTGCTGCCCTGCTCCCCAGGTAACTCTTAGCACTGCTTCTGTACTCAGGACACGTGCACTGGCTCTATGAGCAAGTGTAGTGTGGTGTCTCTGACACAGAGAATGAAAAAGAACAAAAAAGACCACCCCCATGCGGGGGGATGAGTAGGAAGATTTTGCTGTGACAGAGTCACTGGAGACACAGTTTATGTCCAAGGTAATGAGGGAGTTATGCAAGGCCCTCCAGATTACCCAACTTAGGATGTCAGTGTACCATCCGCAGACAGACGGCCTAATGGAGAGGTTCAATAAGACTTTGAAGTCTATGCTGAAGGTGGTCGTGGGAAAGATAGCTGGGGTTGGAATTGACTCCTACTATACCTATTATTCTCCATCAGGGAAGTCCCACAGGCCTCTATGGGGTTCTCACCATTCAAACTGTTATATGGACGACACCCCCGGGACTTCTAGATGTTGCAAAGGAGACTTGGGAAGCAGACACCGAAGTGTCATCAAGCGTTTCATCCAAATGCATGATCGAATCGCAAGGGTGATGCCGATTGTGTAGGAGAGTCTCCTTCAAGCACAAGAAGCCCAGGCAAGGGTCTACAACCGAGCCGCGAAGCAGAGATAGTTTAGCCCTGGGGACCGGGTGCTCGTGTTGATCCCCTCCGTGGAAAGCAAATTTCTGACCAAGTGGCAAGGGCCATACGAGGTGGTCGAGAAGTTGAGTGATGTCAAGGTCCACCAACCAGGGAGAAGGAAGGCGCACCAAGTGTACCACATAAACCTGCTGAAACCGTGAGGAGACAGGGATCCGTTAGAAGCAACATGCCTATTGGCCCATCCTGAAGCCAAGGTCAAGGATGTCACAGTGGCAGAGACACTGTCGCTGGCCCTAAAACAACAGTGCCGTGTGCTGCTTCAGCGGAACTGAGACCTGTTTTTGGAGTTACCAGGATGTACTCAGGTGGTGGAGCACGAAATCCTGACTGAACAACGTGTGAGGGAGATCCAAAGGCCGTATAGGATTCTTAAAGCTTTCTGCGAGGTGATCTCCTGGGAGGTGAAGTGAATGTTGAGCCTGTGTGTAGTTGAGGAGTCAAAGAGCGGCTAGTCCAGTCCTGTTGTCCTGGTGCTGAAGCCAAAAGGAGAGGGATACTTCTGCGATGAATACAGAAAGCTCAATGAGGTGTCCAAGTTCGACACATATCCAATGCCCTGGGTCGATGAGCTTATTGAGAGGCTAGGATCAGCTGGGAACATCACCACCTTGGACCTAACAAAGGGTTGCTGGCAAATTCTCCTGTCTCCAAGTGCCAAGGAGAAGACGGCCTTCTCTATACCTGACGGTGCTTTCAATATACCCGGATGCCACTCAGCCTACAAGGAGCCCCAGCTACCCTTCAAAGGGCTATGGACAGGATACTGGTCCCACACAAGAAGTATGCCACCACTTACTTGGATGACATCGTGATCTTCAGCCCAGATTGGAGAAGTCACCTGCAGAAGGTCCAGGTGGTACTCGATGCACTAAGGAAAGTGGGATTTACCATAAACCCAAAGAAGTGCACTCTCAGGAAAGAGGAGGCGAAGTACTTGGGCTACATCGTTGGAAGGGGCGAAATATAGCAGCAAATGGACAAAGTGGAGTCAATCCAAAAGTGACCACAGCTAGTCTATAAAAAGCAGGTTAGGGCATTTCTGGGAATTGTAGGATATTATCAGCGATTTATTCTGAACTTCACCATGATAGCTGCCCCCCTGACTCATCTTCTCACAGGCACAAAGTGGACAATGGTTAAATGGTCCTCTGAAGAGGAGATGGCGTTACAGGGGTTGAAGCTCGTCCTGTGCCGACACAGTCTTGGTCGCACCAGACTTCACGAAGGAGTTTATTCTCCAGACAAATGCCTCTGAAGTCAGTTTAGGAGTTGTGCTGTCCCAGGAAATAGATGGCGACTAACACCCAATCTATACCTCTCGCTTCTTGCAAGAAGAACTATGCCATCATAGAGAAAGAGTGCTTGGCCATCAAGTGAGCGATCGACACCCAGAAATATTACCTGTTAGGCAGAAGGTTCAGGCTAATATCTGATCATGCATCCCGGAGATGGATGAGGGAAAAGAAGGGGAAGAATGCATGGATAACCAGGTGGTTTCTGGCGCTCCAGGATTTCACTTTCCATGTGAAGCACAGGCCAGGGCGGTTGCATGGGAACACTGATGCCCTGTCCAGAGTCCCTTGCTTAGCCACTGAAGGTGGCAAAACCCCCGGCTTTGGGCAGAGGGAGGGGAATATGTGACAGACTCACTGGTGAAGTGATGGAGGGGAGAAACGTGCCACAACACATTCTGGTGTCAGTGATGTAAAACCAGAATAGTTTCCTTCAGCACACTAAGTGTTGGGACAGTTTAATGAAAGTAACATTATGCCTGGTTTTAGTGGACATTTGTAAGAGTGAGCCAGGATGGTAGTAGTAGCTGAGGACACTGGGGATCTGGTGTCCTGGTCTCCTCTTACAGAAAAACTATCAGCTTCTACCTGCGTACCTGTTTGGGTTGCTGGTCCATGGACAGGGATTCCACTGAAGTGCGACCCAGCTCCTGCACATTTGGTTCCAGTGTTTAGGGCTGAAATAGCAGACACAGATACCAGTTCTGAAGCCAACTCAATGATTTTACTTTTCTCTTCAATGGTCCCGAACACATCAGTTACATTACAGTGCACACAGCATTCCTCCTGCACTTTCCCTTTCTTGCTTTCTGTATCCTCACGCACATTACGGGGTAGTAGCACCCTTGGCAGTACTCCAGCATCACTCCTGTAGGACCTCAAGACATAGGGGATCCCGTTCATCCGTTTTGCCCCGGATTTGCAAGCTTCAGCCCTATTTAAGATCTACCACATGGTGAATATTCTGCACCCTGCATGACTTTTGGATCACGTATTCCTTTCCGTTCCTGCTGCTGTCATAAACTGCAATTTCCCGGGTGCTCTGGTCCTATCCAGCAACCATCTGACTGTACCCGTGCCTCTCTTATTGCGTAACTGCTATGGCATCTTGGGCTTAGAGCCCTTGTGGACTCATCGGGCGTGCTTACCCTTCTGACTAGTTCCTACAGCTTACACTTTCTTAACCCATAGCAGCTCCTCCTATAATTAACCCTATGTGAACTTCCTATCAGCTATATCTAACAAGGCCCACTAATATACCTCCATCTAGTGGCCCGCAATAGAACTACACTTACCCATTTCTATGAACTTTATACTAATAGTGCCCTCCACTATTGAATCCGAAGGATGCAACAGATTGCTCTTGTCTATGCATTTGTATGCAGAACATAATACATTACAATATGTACAGAATGGTGGACTGGTGAGGGTTGTGAGGGTTGTGTGCCAGGGCTGCATTTTTGTTCCAGTTCAGAATGTGGGAAATAATATTGCAGGGCCAACTGCAATATAACTTGGAGAGCCAAAGCTTTATGGATGAAGAGGTCGCATTGGTAACCAAAACCTGGAGCCTTAGAGAGTCCAGATACATGTGTATTAAAAATGGAGGGGCCTAGGTACAGATTTACACCAGGGCCTAAGAGATTTAAGTGACAGTCAAGCCAAAGAACAAATTGTCTTGCATGACAGAATATAACCCTTATGCCGTCCCTCCTCAAATCTAATAAAAAACAATTTTAGGCTAATCCTGTCTAGAGTCAAAGACCCATGCATTAATACTGATCCCTTATTATCATTTCAGCTGTGCTATAAAAGCTTGGCAAAGATATAAGGATAACAACATAAAATATTGTCATTTCATCACAGCAGAGCACAGAGGTCTGGTAAACAGGTGGCAAAATCTGCGCAGGACAACAATGAAAGCACTGTCTTCACTTAGAAGGAAACAACAACCAATGAAACAATGTTATTATGCTCCAAAACAGGTGGCAAATCCTTAAAGGGCAGACAGTATTTAACAGTGAAGAGACCTCTCAGTAACTAGCTAACAGATCAATGACTATGAAGGAGAAATATCCAACACAAGCCAAAATCTCAGCTAGACCAACTCTGCGCTCCTGATCAATAGACATATGTGCACAGCTGAATGGCTAAACATATAATGTGCAGTGTATAAGCCACTCAGACCCCTGCTAGATACTCTGTGACTACATACTGGACTGCATGAACATGGCATCGCAGTGCACCATTGGGAATGAATATGGATGTCCCTTAACTTTAGATTCATCAGGATTAAGCTATTCAAAGAAGTTATGTCTATTGACAATGCCCTGAAGAAGCTTTTCGAGAAAGACTGCAAAGCTGTTCCTACTTATTGCAATCCCTTCCTGCAAAAGGATGTTGACTTCACACCCGCAGGTCCTCACTTGCGAAGGTGGCTCAGCAGCTGAGCTCCTTCCATACGCTGCAGATACCGGCAATATTATGTAGCTGGCATCTGTCTCTAACGGCCCCAAATTCTAGCAGCGGATGTTAAACATTTACATTTTTGGCAGCGGCACTTAAATGGAATATGCGCCAATGCTCGTGCACACTTGATGCTATTGCGGGTGACTATTGGATTACTATCACAGCCTTGAGACTGCTGAAGTCCTCCTGTGAAGCCTAGTTGTCAGCTGGGACCAAGATTTTCACAGGCTAAATTCCAATAAGGGGAGTAAAAATTAAAGAAAAAAAGTTTTAAAAATATTTACTACCATTTCCTTGAGGGACAATTTAAAAAAGTAAATAAAAAAAAGTTTTTAAAAAATGTAAAAAAAAGTTTTTTAAAAAAATCACAAACTAATGAACAAAAAAAAATGTAAAAAATATTATACCAGTAAATATACCGTATTTTTCAGATTATAAGACGCTCTGGATTATAAATCGCACCCCAGATTTTGAGGAGAAAAATAGGAAAAATTTTTTTTTTATAAAATGGTTTTGTTTCTTACAGTGCCTTGCGAAAGTATTCGGCCCCATGGAACTTTTCAACCTTTTCCCACTTATCATGCTTCAGACATAAAGGTACCAAATGTAAATTTTTGGTGAAGAATCAACAACAAGTGGGACACAATTGTGAAGTTGAACGAAATTTATTGGTTATTTTAACTTTCTGTGGAAATTCAAAAACTGAAAAGTGGAGCGTGCAATATTATTTGGCCCCTTTACTTTCAGTGCAGCAAACTCACTCCATAAGTTCATTGTGGATATCTGAATGACCCAATGTTGTCCCAAATGACTAATGATGATAAATATAATCCACCTGTGTGTAATCAAGTCTCCGTATAAATGCACCTGCTCTGTGATAGTCTCAGGGTTCTGTTTGATGCACAGAGAGCATCATGAAGACCAATGAACACAACAGGCAGGTCTGTGATACTGTTGTGGAGAAGTTTAAAGTCAGATTTGGATACAAAATGATTTCCAAATCTTGAAACATCCCAAGGAACACTGTGCAAGCGATCATATTGAAATGGAAGGAGTATCATACCTGCAAATCTACCAAGATCCGGCTGTCCCTCTAAACTTTCATCTTAAACAAGGAGAAGACTGATCAGAGATGCAGCCAAAAGGCCCATGATCACTCTGGATGAACTGCAGAGATCTACAGCTGAGGTGGGACAGTCTGTCCATAGGACAACAATCAGTTGTACACTGCACAAATCTGGCCTTTATGGAAGAGTGGCAAGAAGAAAGCCATTTCTCAAAGATATCCATAAATAGTGTTGTTTAAAGTTTGCAACAAGCCACCTGGGAGACACACCAAACATGTGGAAGAAGGTGCTCTGGTCAGATAAAACCAAAATAGAACTTTTTGGCCACAATGTTAAACGATATGTTTGGCGTAAAGGCAACACAGCTCATCACCCTGAACACACCATCCCCACTGTCAAGCATGGTGGTGGCAGCATCAAGGTTTGGGCCTGCTTTTCTTCAGCAGGTTCAGGGAAGATGGTTAAAATTGATGGGAAGATGAATGGAGCCAAATGGAGCCATTCTTGAAGAAATCCTGAGACTGGGACGGAGATTTGTCTCCCAACAAGACAATGATCCCAAACATAAATCAAAATCTACAATGGAATGGTTTACAAATAAACATATCCAGGTGTTAGAATGGCTAAGTCAAAGTCCAGACCTGAATCCAATCGAGAATCTGTGGAAAGAGCTGAAAACTGCTGTTCACAAACGATCTCCATCAAATCTCACTGAGCTCGAGTTGTTTGCCAAGGAAGAATGGGCAAGAATTTCAGTCTCTCGATGTACAAAACTGATAGAGACATACCCCAAGCGACTTGCAGCTGTAATCGCAGCAAAAGGTGGCGCAACAAAGTATTAAGTTAAAGGGGCCGAATAATATTGCACGCCCCACTTTTCAGTTTTTGAATTTCCACAAAAATTTAAAATAACCAATAAATTTCGTTCAACTTCACAATTGTGTTCCACTTGTTGTTGATTCTTCACCAAAAATTTACATTTGTTATCTTTATGTTTGAAGCATGATATGTGGGAAAAGGTTGAAAAGTTCCAGGGGGCCGAATACTTTCGCAAGGCACTGTATAATCCATTCGTCTTATTACTTACCGGGGGTTGTGGATGCGGTGAAGCGGGGTGCCAGGATCGCTGCTGGCGGAGGCAGGAGTGGGATGATCTGGACCTGTTGAAGAGTGTATAACGCGAAACAGCTGTAGTCTTGTTCTTTCTCTGCATTTTGTTAACGTACCTAGCCCTATGTTAACCTTGTCCAACTGATCCAATAAAGGACTTTGTTTTTTTAATGGAGTTAAAGAGTGCTGCATTTTTTCTCCTTCTGGATTTTTGTTTTGATACTACGTGTGGTTTCATGCAAGCACCAGAGCAACTGGTTTGGAAATCTCCACCAGTGAGTAGACCCTGCTTAGTGCCGTTTTGCTGTTTCTTATTGTATGTGGAGGCAGGAGTGAGATGATTCTGCGGGGCGCAAGCTGGAATGAGGGGGTGTTCCAATGTGTAGCCCACCGCTGCATTCTCCGGTGCTGCTGCGGATGTCCAGTGTTGCTGCGGATGTCAAGTGCTGCTTCTGGTTTTCAGCGCTGAAATCTCATCTCCCGAGATCTTGATGCCGAGATCTCCATCTACGCATGTGCCGCCCTCCGGCCGCCATTTTCCCGGAGTCCACTGCACAGGAAACCATGGAACTGCGGGGGCCCAGGCCTTTCACAAAATGTAGGCAGAGCCCCCGTGGCAGCACCGGACGCCCCCGCAGCACTGCCTGGCACCCGCAGCACCGCCGGACAACCCCTTAATCACAGCTTGTGGCCTGCAGCAATGGTCCCGGTATGGTGTATACGCATTATAAGACGCACCCCCATTTCCCCCCCAAATTTTGGGGAAAAAAAGTCTTATGATCCATAAAATAAGGTATATATTAAAGTAAAAAAATAAAGTACACATACTTGGTATCACTGTATCCAGGATAACTAGATTTATAAAACTGTCACACTAGTTAACTCCTTTAGTGAACACCGTAAAAAAGACAAACGTAGTTTAAACAATGCTTTTTCATCTTACCGCTGAACAAAAAGTGTAATAAAACACAATCAAAAAGTTGAATGGTATTGCTGAAAATGTCATATTGTCCTTCAAAAAACAAGCAACCATACAGCTTTTTCAGCAGAGAAATAAAAAATGTTAGCTCTCAGAATATACAGTGGTTGTAAAAGTATCCCTCCACTTTGGCTTTTTACCCATTTTGTTACATTACAACCTGCACCTGCAACCAGTAGTGTAAGTTGGTGAAGTGAAGTGAGAAAAATATATGCATAAATTAAATTTCTGGGATCAAATACCGTAACTAAAAATTGCCATGTGCATATGTTTTCACTCATTTCGATATGAAACCCCTTAAAATGTTCTGGTACAAACATTACCTTCATAAGTCAAATGCTTAGTGAAAGTCCACCTGTGCGCAATCTAAGCATCACATGGTCTGTCAGTAAGAGGCACCACTAACCAAACAACACCATGAAGACCAAGGAGATCTTCAAACAAGTTGGGAACAAAGTTGTTGAGTAGTACAAGTCAGGGTTGGGTTATAAAAAATATCCTAATCTCTGATGATCCCCCAGAGCACCATCAAATCCATTATCATCAAAGAACATGGTACCACAACAAACCTGCCAAGAGAGGTCCGCCCACCAATACTCAACCTGGGCATGGGGGGAATTAATCAGAGAGGCAGCACAGAGACCAAAGTTAACCCTGAAGGAGCTGTGGAGTTCACAAGCATAGACTGAAATATCTGTCCATATGACCACAATAAGCCATACACTGCATAGAGGTGGCCTTAAAGGAAGGGTTGCAAAAAAAGCGCCTTTACTTACACACAAAAACTGTAAGGCTCTTTTTGAGTTTGCCAAAAGATATGTAAGAGACTCCCCAAATGTATGGAGGAAGATGTGTGATGAGTCCAAATTTGAATTTTTTGGACACCAAGGTAAACGCTGTCTGGTGCCATGCAAACAAAGCTCACACCCCCAAGAACACCATCCCCATAGTGAAACATGGTGGTGGAAGAATCATACTGTGGGTATGTTTTTCAGCAGCAGGGATAGGCAAAATAGTCTGAGTTGAAGGGAAGATGGATAATTCAAAATACAGGGATATTATTGAGCAAAACCTTTTTCAGTCGTTTAACCCTTTCACCCCCAAGGGTGGTTTGCACGTTCATGACTAAGCCAATTTTTACAATTCTGACCACTGTACCTTTATGAGGTCATAACTGTGGAACGCTTCCATGGATCCCGGTGATTCTGACAATGTTTTCTCGTGACATATTGTACTTTATGATAGTGGTAAAATTTCATTCAAATAACTTGCGTTTAATTGTGAGAAAAATGGAAATTTGGCAAAAATTTTGAAAATTTCGCAATTTTCCAACTTTGAATTTTTATGCCCTTAAATCACAGAGATACGGCACACAAAAAACTTGATAACTAACATTTCCCACATGTTTACTTTACATCAGCACAATTTTGGAACCAAAATTTTTTTTTGTTAGGAAGTTATAAGGGTTAAAAGTTGACCAGCGATTTCTCATTTTTACAACACCATTTTATTTTTAGGACCACATCACATTTGAAGCCACTTTGAGAGGTCTATATAATAGAAAATACCCAAAAGCGACACCATTCTAAAAACTGCACCCCTTAAGGTGCTCAAAACCACATTCAAGAAGTTTATTAACCCTTTAGGTGCGTCACAGGAATTTTTTTGAATATTTAAAAAAAAATGAACATCTAACTTTCACAAAAAAAATACTTCAGGTTCAATTTTTTTTATTTTACCAAGGGTAACAGGAGAAATTGGACTGCAAAAGTTATTGTGCAATTTGTCCTGAGTACGCTGATACCTGATTTGTGGGGGGGAACGACTGTTTCGGCGCATGGCAGAGCTCAGAATGGAAGGAGCGCCGTTTGACTTTTTCAATGCAAAATTGGCTGGAATTCAGATCGGACGCCATGTCACGTTTGGAGAGTCCCTGATGTACCTAAACAGTGGAAACCCCCTACAAGTGACCCCATTTTGGAAACTAGACCCCCCAAGGAACTTATCTAGATATGTGGTGAGAACTTTGAACCCACAAGGGCTTTACAGAAGTTTATAACGTACAGCGGCACAATTAAAAAATCATATTTTTTCCACAAAAATGATCTTTTCACCCCAATTTTTATTTTCCCAAGGGTAACAGGACCCTAAAAGTTATTGTGAAATTTGTCCTGAGTATGCTGATACCCCACATGTGGGAGTAAACCACTATTTGGGCGCATGGCAGAGCTCGGAAGGGAAGCAGCGCCATTTGACGTTTTTGGCTGGAATTGAGATCAGACACTATGTCGCGATTGGAAAACCCCTGATGTACCAAAACAGTGGAAACCCCCCACAAATGACACCATTTTGGAAACTAGACCCCCTAAGGAACTTATCTAGATGTGTGGTGAGAATTTTGAACCCCCAAGGGCTTCACAGAAGTTTATAACATAAAGCCGTACAATTAAAAAATCATATTTTTTCCACAAAAATGATCTTTTCACCCTCAATTCTTATTTTTCCAAGGGTAACAGCACCCTAAAAGTAATTGTGCAATTTGTCCTGAGTACGCTGATACCCCACATGTGGGAGTAAACCACTATTTGGGCGCATGGCAGAGCTCGGAAAGGAAGCAGCACTATTTGACGTTTTTGGCTGGAATTGAGATCGGACACCATGTCGCGATTGGAAAACCCCTAATGTACCTAAACAGTAGAAACCCCCCACAAATGACACCATTTTGTAAACTAGACCCCCTAAGGAACTTATCTAGATGTGAGGTGAGCACTTTGAACCCCCAAGGGCTTCACAGAAGTTTATAATGCCAGGGCATGAAAATAAAAAAATCATATTTTTTCCACAAACATGATCAATTAGTCCCCAATTTTTTTATTTTTCGAAGGGTAACAGGAGAAATTGAACCCCAAAAGTTGTTGTCCAATTTGTCCTGAGTACTCTGACACCCCATATGTGGGAGAAAACTACTGTATGGACACACGTCAGGGCTCGGAAGGGAAGTAGTGACGTTTTGGAATGCAGACATTGATGGAATGGTCTGCGGGTGTCATGTTGCCTTTGGAGAGCCCCTAATGGACCTAAACAGTGGAAACCTCCCACAAATGACCCCATTTTGGAAACGAGACCCCCTAAGGAACTTATCTAGATGTGTGGTGAGCACTTTGAACCCCCAAGGGCTTCACAGAAGTTTATAATGCCAGGGCATGAAAATAAAAAAATCATATTTTTTCCACAAACATGATCAATTAGTCCCCAATTTTTTTATTTTTCGAAGGGTAACAGGAGAAATTGAACCCCAAAAGTTGTTGTCCAATTTGTCATGAGTACGCTGATACCTCATATGTGGGAGAAAACTACTGTATGGACACACGTCGGGGCTCGGAAGGGAAGCAGTGACGTTTTGGAATGCAGACTTTGATGGAATGGTCTGCGGGTGTCATGTGCGTTTGGAGAGCCCCTGATGTACCTAAACTATTGAAACTCCCCACAAGTGACCCCATTTTGGACACTAGACCCCCCACGGAACTTATCTAGATGTGTGGTGAGCACTTTGAACCCCCAAGTGCTTCACAGAAGTTTATAACGCTCGGACTTGAAAATAAAAAAATCATTTTTTTCCACAAAAATTATATTTTTGCCCCCAATTTTTTATTTTCCTAAGGGTAACAGGAGAAATTGGACCCAAAAAATTGTTTTGCAATTTGTCCTGAGTAGGCTGATACCCTACATGTGGGGGTAAAACACTGTTTGGGCGCATGACAGAGCTTGGAAGGGAAGGAGCACCATTTGACTTTTTCAATTCAGAATTGGCTGGAATTGAGATCAGACGCCATGTTACATTTGGAGAGCCCCTGTTGTGCCCAAACAGTGGAAACCCCCAATTCTAACTCCAACCCGAACCCCAACACACCCCTAACCCTAATCTCAGCCCTAACCCTAACCCTAACCCTAACCCTAGCCCCAACCCTAACCCTAACCCTAGCCCTAACCCTAACCCTAGCCCTAACCCTAGCCCTAACCCTAATGGAAAAATGGAAATAAATACATTTTTTTATTTTATTATTTTTCCCTAACTAAGGGGGTGATAACGGGGGGTTTGATTTACTATTTATGGCGGTTTTTATGTTTGGCAGCTGTCGCACGCTAAAAGACGCTTTTTATTGTAAAAATAGTTTTTGCATCACCACATATTGAGAGCTATAATTTTTCCGTATTTTGACCCACCGAGTCATGTGAGGTCTTATTTTTTGCGGGACGAGTTGACGTTTTTATTGGTACCATTTTCGGGCACGTGACATTTTTTGATCGCTTTTTATTCCGATTTTTGTGACGCAGAATGAATAAAAACCAGCGTTTCATGAATTTCTTTTGGGGGAGTGCGTTTACACCGTTCTGCGTGCGGTAAAATTGATAAAGCGGTTTTATTCTTCGGGTCAGTACGGTTACAGCGATACCTCATTTAGGTCGTTTTTTTATGTTTTGTCGGTTTTATGCAATGAAAACTATTTTATATAAAAATAATTATTTTTGCATCGCTTTATTCTGCAAGCTATAACTTTTTTATTTTTTCGCTGATGATGCTGTATGGCGGCTCGTTTTTTGCGGGACAAGATGACGTTTTCAGCGGTACCATGGATATTTATTATGCGTCTTTTTGATCGCGCGTTATTACACTTTTTGTTTGGCGGTATGATAATAAATCATTATTTTTTGCTTCGTTTTTATTTTTATTTTTTAAGGGGTTCGCTAAAGGGGTTAACTCATGGGACAGTTTTATAGGGCGGGTCGTTACGGACGTGGCAATACCTAATATGTGTACTTTTATTGTTTTTTTTTTTTTTATTTCCAAAAAATGTATTTATTTGGGGGAATAATTTTTTTTTTCTAATTTATTTGGCGATTTTTTTTTTAATTATTTTAACACTTTTTTTTATTTTTTTTTTAACTTTATTAAATAGTCCCAGGTGGGACATCACTGTCCTGTGACAGATCACTGTGACAGATCAGCAATCTGTCACAGGCAGTGCCGAAGGCTTCCTCATGCCTGCGCTTTGCAGGAAAGGAGCCCCCCGCAGCAGCGCTGCACGTTGCGCTGCTGTGGGGGGGGGGGCTCAGGGAAGCACAGAGGGAGCCCCCTCCCTGCCGATGCTTCCCTTTAACCCCCGGTACACCGCGATCATGTTTGATCGCGGTGTGCAAGGGGTTAACGTGTCGGGGGCGGTCCGTGACCGCCCCTGACACATTGTGCCTGGTGTCAGCTGTGATAATCAGCTGACACCCGGCCGTGATCAGCGGCGCTCACCACGTGGGCGCCGCTGATCGCGGTAGACGTACTATCCCGTCCATGGGCATAGGGTCCCGGGTCCCGTGGACGGGATAGTACGTCTGATGTCAGGAAGGGGTTAATGATTTGAGACTGAGACAGAGCATAAAGATGAAGCAACGCTCAATTGATTTAAGGGAAAACCTGGAAATGTTTTGGAGTGGCCTAGCCAAAGACCACGATCTTAATCAAATTGAGAATCTGTGGTCAGACTTGAAGATTGCTGTTCACCTGAGGAAACTATCTAACTTGAAGGAGTTGGAGCAGTTATGCCTTGAGAAGTGGGAAATAATCCCAGCGGCAAGATATGGAAAACACATAGAGACTATCCAATGCGACTTGCAGCTGTGAAAGGGGGCTCTACAAAGTATTGACTTTTGGGAGTTGAATAGTTATTCACACTGAAGTTTTAAGTTATTTTAGCCTATTTGTTGCTTGCTTTACAATAAAAAGAAAACCAAATGTTCACAGTTGTAGGAATGTTCTTTACATGAACTGATGCTAATCATAAAAAAAATTGAAATTCCAGGTTGTGAGGGGGTGAATACTTTTGCAAGCCATTGTAGAGAGACAAAAACAATTGTTTATTTTTTTTTATTTTATTGTGTAAAAGCAGCAAAGCATAAAAAGTACACATACAATGGGTACGGAAAGTATTCAGACCCCTTTAAATTTTTCACTCTTTGTTTCATTGCAGCCATTTGGTAAATTCAAAAAGGTTCTTTTTTCTCGTTAATGTACACTCTGCACCCCATCTTGACTGAAAAAAAACAGAAATGTAGAAATTTTTGCAAATGTATTAAAAAGGAAAAAACTAAAATATCACATGGTCATAAGTATTCAGACTCTTTGCTCAGACACTCATATTTAAGTTGCATGCTGTCCATTTCCTTGTGATCCTCCTTGAGATGGTTCTACTCCTTCATTGAAGTCCAGCTGTGATAAATTAAACTGATAGGACTTGATTTGGAAAGACACACATCTGTCTATATAAGACCTCACAGCTCACAGTGCATGTCAGACTAAATGAGAATCATGAGGTCAAAGGAACAGGCCAAGGAGCACAGAGACATAATTGATGCAAGTTACAGATCTTCCCAAGGTTACAAAAGAATTTCTGCAGTACTCAAAGCTCCTAAGAGCACAGTGGCCTCCATAATCCTCAAATGGAAGAAGTTTGGGACCTCCAGAAGTCTTCCTAGACCTGGCCGTCCAGCCAATCTGAGCAATTGTGGAAGAAGAGCCTTGGTGAGAGAGTTAAAGAAGAACCCCAAGATCACTGTGGCTGAGCTCCACAGATGCAGTAGGGAGATGGAAGAAAGTCAACTTTCACTGCAGCCCTCCACGAGTCGGGCCTTTATGGCAGAGTGGCCCAATGGAAGCCTATCCTCAGTGCCAGACATATTAAAGCCTGCTTAGAGTTTGCTAAAAAACACATGAAGGACTCCACGACTATGAGAAATAAGATTCTCCAGTCTGATGAGACGAAGATAGAACTTTTTTGGTGATAATTCAAAGCTGTATGTGTGGAGAAAACCAGACACTTCCCCTGACGAAGCCGTCCGTGTAACGGTGACACGCGTTGGGTCCTTCCACCCTTGTGCTCTGTCTCCTTCATCTGGGCCCTCCAGCATGGAACCTTGGTGACTCGCTCCTTTACATGTGAGGGTGCATTCCTCATGAGCCCCACAGACTACCTCGCATCATCTCCATAAGCACTGCTGTGCTTTTACTTTCCATCTTTGTCTACCATATTACCCTTTATGCATGTGGGTTGTGTCATGTCTTACAAGTTCAGCAGTTTTTTTTTTGCTTTTTTTTTCTTTGTGCTGTTGTTGTCACCATGTTAGTAAACTCTTGACATGGTATTACATGGGTATTATTGGCACTATTTAGTGCGCATATTTTCTGTATACATGGCACTTCTTGCCACACTATGAGGCTGTGTTGGTTCTTCCAGGAGCGCTCAATTACTGCAGACAGCATGTGAAGTATATTGTATTCTTGGGTCTACTGCAATGTAATTAAATTTGCTTGACTATTGTACTTATATATACAATTTTTTGTATATCCAGGTTATCACATGGTTTCTCTGGTTTAGACTCTCTTCCTATTCTGGGTATATAATATGAACTTCTAGCACATGTTGTTTTCTTGCAGGTTGCTGGTCCATACAGGGCTGCTGCATATTTTGTATATTATCTATTGCATATAGGAGCAGGGCACATGCGGTTTGTTCCTTACCACTGTTTTTAGACGTTTTTATGTGGTGTTGTCAATAAAGCTTTTTCTATCCACAAATTACAATTGTGGTGTGCATTCATCATAGTGGTCTTCTTTTTCCTTGTTCTGGGAGAAAACCAGGCACTGCTCATCACCTGCCCAATACAATCCCAACAGTAAAACATGGTAGTGGCAGCATCATGCTATGGGGTTGTTTTTTCAGCTGCAGGGACAGGACGACTGGTTGCAATTGAAGGAAACATTAATGCGGCCAAATACAGAGATATCCTGGATGAAAACCTCTTACAGAGTGCTCTGGACCTCAGACTTGGCCGAAGGTTCACCTTCCAGCAAGACAATGACCCTAAGCACACTGCTAAAATAGCAAAGGCGTGGCTTCAGAACAACTCTGTAACCATTCTAGACTGGCCCAGCCAGAGCCCTGACCTAAACCCCATTGAGCATCTCTGGAGAGACCTGAAAATGGCTGTCCACCAACATTCACCATCCAACCTGACGTAACTGGAGAGGATCTGCAAGGAAGAATGGCAGAGGATCCCCAAATCCAGGTGTGAAAAACTTGTTGCATCATTCCCAAGAAGACTAATGGCTGTACTAGCTCAAAGGGCTGATTCTACTTAATACTGAGCAAAGGGTCTGAATACTTATGACCATGTGATATTTCAGTTTTTCTTTTTAATAAATTTGCAAAAATTTCTACATTTCTGTATTTTTCTGTCAAGATGGGGTGTAGAGTGTACATTAATGAGAAAAAAAAATGAAATTTTTTGAATTTACCAAATGACTGCAATGAAACAAAGAGTGAAAAATTTAAAGGGGTCTGAATACTTTCCGTACCCACTGAATTATTGGTAAATTCTACTGTTGGAAAATAGTCCACCCAGTCATCCTGAAGGTAAGAAATAAAGCAGTGCAGGTATTGTTCTAGAGTTTGGTTAGTTCTTTCAGTCTGGCCATTGGATTGTGGGTGGAAGGCAGTAGTCAAATTGACAGTAACTCCTAAAGCTGTACAGAAGCTTTTCCAAAATATTGATGTAAACTGAACACCTCTATCAGAAATTACATTGTCAGGGATTCCATGCAGCCTAAATATCTGTTTGACTTTTTATTCTGTGGCTTGTTCAGTGGTAGTTATCCCTTTAGTTGGAATAAAATGGCCTACCACAATAAGGATAACAATCAGTAATTGAAATTGTTCCTCAAACCCTGGATGGAACTGGAAGAGGTTGAAGGAGTGCTAGAGAACAAGATTGTGGCATCTTGCTCTGTGCACATGTTAAACAGGAGGAAACATATTTTATCATATCCTCCCTACAATTAGGCCATTAGAAAGAACAAAACAGTAGTTCTTGTGTTTGCATGACTCCAGTGTGCCCTACAAGTTTAGAATAATGGACAAGTTTGAGGACTTCAAGTCGAGTAGATTCTGGGACACACATTTGGTGGTTCTGTGTCCCAAACCCCTCCTTAAAAGAAAGATCAAAGTTTTTAGAAGGTTTTAAAGATTCCACCTTAGGGACCACCGCAACTTTTTTAGTCTGCAAGGCCACCAAAGCAGATAGACAAGATGATAATTTAGAATGAACAGGTTTAATCCTCTGCCAAGGTGGCACAGATGAAGACAGAGTTGATGTACCTGCTACATCACTGAAAGTGTCCCCTGTACCGGAAAATACTTTATCCTGAGAATTTCTGCTCTCTTGAGCATCCCTAATTGGCATAGATGAACCAAGCAAGCTGCTGTTTTTGTCGATACCTTGGGTTTGCTCAGATCTAGCCTTTTCTGCTTCCATGCAATCAGATTACTCTCTTAGGCCGGCGTCACACTGGAGAGAAATATGGACGAGTGAGAGGTGTTAAAAACACACATTGCACACGGACCAATGATTCTCTATGAGGTAGCTCCCATCAGCCGTATATTTCTCGCGTATATTTTACGGTCCGTGCCAATCGCAGCATACTGCGATTGTCAGCGTACTACGCCCGTAGTAGGCCAATGCAAGTCTATGGGTGCGCCAAGAAATGCATTACACACGGACCACATGTGTGACTTGCGAGAAATGCGCACCGCTGTCCTTAAGGCTACTTTCACACATCAGGTTTTCGGCGTCAGGCGCGATCCGGCGTCGTGCCGGAACGCTGGATCCGGCAAATGTTTCGTAAAACCGGATGTGACGGATCCGGTTTTCTGCCGGATCCGTCTTTTTCTTGACAGACAAAACCGGATCCGTCTCATCCGGTTCATCCGTTTTTCTATCCGTTTTTCGACGGATTACGCCGGATCCGGTTTTTAAAATTGACCCTTGTGGCCTTCCGAACGGGATTGGCTACTGGAAAACTATATATAGCATGTTCCTACAGCCCTTCTTTGACAGGTTGTAGAGGAGAAAGTGCAGGTTGGAGAGAAGAGCAAGTTACTGGCGAAGATGGATGTTGTCATTGGAAATATTTTGAAGAATTTGGCGGATTTTATAGCGGAGGCAAATCGTTGGAGGGTGATTGTTCTGGAGAAGGAGAGAGCGAGACAGCAGCGCATCAGGCATCGTAGACGACGTTTGTGGATCCACCCCATCACAGCCAAGAGAATGACGCGTGGGGTCTATTCTACACTATGCATGGACCTTCGACGAAACCCGGATAAATTTTTTGGATATGTTAGGATGAAAATGGAGAATTTTGATTACTTGGTGGAGCGCATTGCACACCTCATAAGAAAAGCGGACACCTATTGCCGCTTCTCTGTTTCACCCGCAGAGCGTCTGATGGTGACTTTAAGGTAAGCCACATTTATTGGATATGCTCGCATCAGAGCACACTTTCACTGCAATCTTGTTGGTGGTAGTTTGTATCTCCAAGTGTTATAGGTCAGTTTTGGTATGTAATGCTGTGATTTAAAACTAATTTATTGTTTTTTAATTCCCCACAGATTTCTTGCAACTGGAGAATCCCTTTCGTCACTGCATTTCCAGTACAGACTCGGGATTTCCACCATATCTGGAATTGTGAAGTACACATGCCGTGCACTGTGGGACTCCTTAGCTGAAGAGTTTTTACCAGAGCCCACAACAGAGAGGTGGATTGAAATTGCTGACAAGTTTCAACAGATATGTCAGTTTCCAAACTGCTTGGGCGCTGTGGACGGGAAACATATCCGCATTGTAAAGCCAGCTGGATCGGGATCGGAATATTTCAATTACAAGAAATATTTTTCAATTGTCCTCATGGCCATCGCTGACGCGGAATACAAATTTATTGCGGTTGATATTGGGGCCTATGGCCGCTCCAATGACTCTCAAGTTTTCAAACTGTCTGCCATGGGGCGTAAACTGTATGGAAACACCTTCCAGTTCCCACCACCTAGACCGCTGCCGCAAACATCTGGTCCACCTATGCCATTTGTCTGTGTAGGGGATGAAGCCTTCCAGCTGTCAGAACACCTTTTGAAACCGTACTCTAGCAGAGGATTGACAAGACCAAAACGCATTTTTAATTACCGCCTCACAAGAGCAAGAAGAATGGTTGAATGTACCTTTGGTATTCTGACAGCCAAATGGCGGGTCCTATTGACTGCGATCAACCTCAAGACAGAAACTGTGGACGAGGTGATCAAAGCGTGCGTGGTACTCCACAATTTTGTTATCTGCAAGGAACCCATTTCCATTGAGGACACCTCTGAAGAAACCACCTTGCAAGATTACCATGACATTACCACTAGAAGTTCTGTGACGGTTTCAGTAATGAGGGACAATTTTGCACTATACTTTATGTCACCTCAGTCCAGAGTACACTGGCAGGATGACAGAGTGTGAAAGATTTGTGCCCAACCAAACTTGTGTACCTTCTGTACCATCAGTATATACCTTTGCCAACCAAAGTTGGCTATCTTGTCATGGTCTCTATTTTTAGCTTTAGGCCACAGGTGTGTACCTGGTTGTGTTTTATGCAAAGTATTTCACCTTTTAACAAAAGTTGTGTACATTGTTAGGAAATCACCAACAATAAACACAACTTTTTAGGTGAAATACTTTGCTTCAAACACAACCAGGAACACAACTGTGGCAAAAAGCTAAAATTTACCCACAGTTATATACCTAGTTTTGAATACCATTTCACCTTTTAAATACCCTGTATTTAACCTTTTTCGCCGCAGAAAGAAATGACAGACAACCAGTGTAAAATAATTTAACTTTTATTGAAAAATGTTTTTTTTAGTAAACTTTTTTAAAATTTTAATAAACTTGTTTAATAAAACTTTGAAACTATAAAACTGAAACCATAAAACTGGTCATTTTTATTTAAATACACACATTATAAATCTGTGTAGTGTGTGGTGGAAATACTGCTGTAGGGGCTGCGGGACACTTCGACACTGGGAGTGTGGAGAGAGGACTGGGATCGTGGTGGGAAAGGAACAGTTAGAGGTGAAGGTGTGGAAAAAACTACAGAATGGGTGGACATGTGGGAAGCAGAAGAGGTGGTGGGTGGTGGATTGGAGGGTTGGGTAGGGACTGTAGGAGCAGATGATGTTGATGGCAAGTTGTATGGGGAAGGAGTTTGGTACGGGGCAGGTTGCTGGAAGTGGGGAGATGTCTGGTACGGGGCAGGTTGCTGGAAGTGGGGAGATGTCTGGTACGGGGCAGGTTGCTGGAAGTGGGGAGATGTCTGGTACGGGGCAAGTTGCTGGAAGTGGGGAGATGTCTGGTACTGGTGAGGTTGCTGGTACTGGGGAGTTTGCAGGTACTGGGGAGGTTGCTGGTACTGGGGAGGTTGCTGGTACTGGGGAGGTTGCTGGTACTGGGGAGGTTGCTGGTGCTGGGGAGGTTGCTGGTGCTGGGGAGGTTGATGGTGCTGGGGAGGTGGATGGTGCTGGGGAGGTGGATGGTGCTGGGGAGGTGGATGGTATGTAATAGGAGGGGGAGGATGGAAAGTGGCTGGAGGGGGTGTAGATGTAATAGGAGGGGGAGGATGGAAAGTGGCTGGAGGGGGTGTAGATGTAATAGGAGGGGGAGGATGGAAAGTGGCTGGAGGGGGTGCAGGTGGAGGAACTACTGTGGTGGGAGGAGGAGGTTGGGAGGTAACTTGCTGGAGAGCAGCGTGGCCTGAATGCATTACATGCATCTGCTGGGCAGGAGAGAGCGTTTCCATGCGCTCCACAACAGACCTGAAAAAGGTGTGGTTTGGCGAAGATCTTGCTTCGGAATGCATGGTTTGCAGAAGTGTCTTCACCTCCAGAATGCTGGAGTTGATCTGCTGATAGCCTGCGGAGATTTGCTCTGACAAGACTTTTAGACAGTTCTGGAAAGATGCATTCAGATGCAAGAACTCTGGCGCATAAGTCTTTTCCTGACCCCTCTGCCACTGCCGCCCAGTACCCGCAGGTGTACTAGAGGTGGCAGGGGCAGAAGGGTGGGGTAAAGGGAAAGCGATCTCCTCACCAGCAGCTTCATGTAATGTAGGCGGCCACGATGCTCCTGTGCTGGTGGATGGGACAGATGGGTCGAATGTGTGGGAAGGCTGGGAAGGTGCAGATGTACCGGGGCGGTCGAAGTGTCCCTCGGTGCCGGTCTCCTCACTGATCGCCTCAGAAGGGTCCAATCGTGCAGGCTCCCGAGTGCTGCTCACCGTGCTGTGGAATAAAGAGAAAAAAAAACAATTAAAATACTGACATGGTATGGCCCTGGCTGAAAAAAAAATTTACATCTAACATTTGTTTTCACATGTGGTGTGTAATATTTACCTTCTGGTGACCATTGTTTCCCGGAGGAACGACAGGGCTTCTGCGTACTTGTACTTGCTCCTGCGTCCTCCAGATCCACTCGGGGCCCGCATCTCTTTATTGAACTCCTTCTTGAAACGATCCCTCACAGACCGCCACCGATTCACAATTCTGTTCCCTGAAATGAGAAAGGAGTGGTTAGTATACAACATCAGTGTTTCCCAAACTCCAGTCCTCATGGTCCCCAGGGGTCATGTTTTCAGGATTTCCATAGTAAATAGAAATCCTGAACACATGATCCGTGGGGACCACGAGGACTGGAGTTCGGGAAACACTGGTTTACATCAAGCAACCGGTACTGTATATACTTACGCTCTGTAATCTGGGCCCGAACATCGAGGTCCTCCCAGCGGCCCACAAGGAGCGAACAGATTTCCTCCCAGAGTCGTCGGGTAACGATAAGGTCAGCGTGGCGGCGGTCAGCCATATTCCAGAGCGGCTCCCTTTCTCGGACGAGATCGATGAGGTGGTCCACATCGAGTCCTCCATCCTCACCGTCAGAGTCGGGAGCACGCTGTGAAGGCTGTTAAAGAAAAAGACAAAAATAACATAATTAGCCTCCACATAAGAAATGAAATAAAAAGTGCAAAAAAACAAAGCAAAAATATTTATACTTACACGCTGGTGACCGCCGCGTTGCTGTCGCCGACGACCCTGGGAGGCACTGCGAGGACCTCTTGGCCGAGCACCAGATTGGGAAGACTAGAGAAGAAAACAAAAAATGTTATGTCTTTGGATGTAGGCATTTGTTTGCTGTGTGTGGTCTGCAGAACATTGTTTTCTATGTGTTGTGTGTAGTGTGATGTTGTGTTTCTGCGTTTGATGCAAAAAACTTACCAATTGTGAGCCCACTCCAAGCGTCTGTCCACCCCTTCCTTCTTCTTCTGGGAGCTCCTCTTCATCTTGTGAATCCTGTTTTGAAATAAAAGGCAATGAATAGACATATATTACAGAGAAGATGGATTTTGGAAATAAAAACTTACCGTCAAACGCTGACGATGCGAGGGAGGGCTCCCAGAAGATGATGTGCTGTCTTCCTGGTGGCCACACTCCATGCCTGTGGGTGGTGTTCCAGCTGCTGCCATTGCTGCTGCTGCTGCTGCATCTATTGGGCGGCTGTTGAATAAAGAGAAACAAAGGGCCAATGAATATCTTGATATTCAATAGCCCTAGTTTGGAGGAATGGGGGATTTGATAATTACCGTCTCTCATCTGCTGCTGGCCTCCTCTCCTCAGCATGTTCCATTTGCTGCTCCATTTGGGGTGGTGGTGGTGCTGATGGTGCTGCAGTGGTCTCCTGCCTTCTCCTGCTTTGCTTGGTTGCTTTCTTGGGTGGCATGTTGGGTGTGGCTGTGGGTCCCACTGTCTTGCTTTTATATATGTCTTGTGGGCAGAGCTACTGAGCATGCTCAGACCAAAAAACCGGATCCGGCCGCCGGATCCAGCTTTCGCCGGATCCGGCGCATTGCGGCGCTCATAGGCTTTCATTGTGTGAAAAAGCCGGACGCGCCGGATCCGGCGTGTCCGGCTTTTTCGCCGGAGACAAAAAACGTTACAGTAGCCGTTTTTTCCAGACGCCGGATCGCGACACATTGCCGGATCCGGCGAAAACCGGATGAAACGCATGGCCATCCGGCGCGATCCGGCGCAAATGCAAGTCAATGGGGGAGAAACCGGATCCGGCATTGCATTTCGCCGGATCCGGTTTCTGTCAAAAGCGCCGGATCGCGCCTGACGGCGAAAACCTGATGTGTGAAAGAGGCCTTAACAAAAGTCGGCAATTCAGTGCACGATACAGTAAAATCACGCTGACAGGTTTAATAAAGAAACGAAAGAATAGATATATACACATAGAATACATATATCTATATATATATATATATACACACTAGCTATGAACCCGTTCTACGCCCGGGTGGCGAGCATTTTTATTGGTATATGGTCTCCCATCCTGGTATGTGCTGCCACCCTCCTATCCTGGTACGCATGGCACCCCTCATTCCTATCCTGGTATCCATGGTCCCCTCATCCCCCCAATCCTGGTATGCATGGCACCCCATTCTTCATCCTGGTATGCATGGTCCCCTCACCCCCCCAATCCTGGTATGCATGGTACTCCCTCATCCCTATCCTGATATGCATGGTCCCCTCACCCCCTATCCTGGTATGCATGGTACCCCTCACCCCCAATCCTGGTATGCATGGTACTCCCTCATCCCTATCCTAGTATGCATGGCCCCCTCATCCCCCAATCTTGGTATGTATGGTCCTCTCACCCCCCCAATCCTGGTATGCATGGACCCCTCACCCCCCTATCCTGGTATGCATGGTCCTCTCACCCCCCTATCCTGGTATGTATGCATGGTCCTCTCACCCCCCTATCCTGGTATGTGTGGTCCGTCCCCTCACCCCCATTCCTGGTATGCATGGTCCTCTCACCCCCCTTTTCCTGGTTTGCATGGTCCCCTCACCCCTTTATCCTGGCATGCATGGTGCTCTCACCCCCCTATCCTGGTATACATGCTACCCCTCACCCCCAATCCTGGTATACATGGTCCCCCTCACCCCCCTTTCCTGGTATGCATAGTCTCCTCACCCCCCTTTCCTGGAATGCATGGTCCCCTCACTCACCTATCCTGGTATGCATGGTCCCTTCACCCCCCTATCATGGTATGCATGGTCCCCTCACCCCCCAATCCTGGTATGCATGGTCCCCTCACCCCCAATCCTGGTATGCATGGTCCCCTCACCCCCCAATCCTGGTATGCATGGTCCCCTCAATCCTGGTATGCATGGTCCCCTCACCCTCGAATCCTGGTATGCATGGTCCCCTCACCCTCCTTTCTTGGTATGCATAGTCCTCTCACCCCCCAATCCTGGTATGTATGGTCCCCTCACCCCCCTATCCTGGTATGCATGGTCCTCTCACCCCCCTATCCTGGTATGCATGGTCCCCTCACCCTCCTTTCTTGGTATGCATGGCCCTCTCACCCCCATATCCTGGTGTGCATGGTCCCCTCACCACCCTTTTTGTGGCATGCATGGTCCTCCCACCCCCCTTTCATGGTATGCATGGTCCCTTCACCCCTCTTTCGTGGTATGCATGGCCCCCTCACCCCCCAATCCTGGTATGCATGGTCCCCTCACCCCCCTTTCATAGTATACATGGTCCCCTCACCCCCCCTTTCGTGGTATGCATGGTCCCCTCACCCCTGTTTCGTGGTATGCATGGCCCCCTCACACCCCTTTCATGGTATGCATGGTCCCCTCACCCCCCTTTTTGTGGTATGCATAGTCCTCTCACCCCCTTTCCTGGTATGCATGGTCCCCTCAACCCTATTAAACTACACACACAAAAAAAAAACATTTATGCACACCCTTCTTTCCTGTGCTCCAGCGCTGTCACCGTCGTTCTGCTGGAGCCCGGGGCAGGAGTGCGGCAGGAATCGCGCATGCTCACAGCGCTGTCCGGGGCCATATTGCTGAAGACACACTGCAAATGGCGCCAGATCCCGCTATGCGAATACGCGATTCCGGCCGCACTCCTGCCCCAGTCTCTGGCCGAAGAGAAGCGCAGTGGCAACGCTCCTCCCGGGCAGGTAAGTATGTAAGTATGGCATCAGAGATGGCGGTATGCAGTGTGTACGGTACCGCCATCTCTGGCGCCATACACACTCCTCACCGCGGGATGCCTCAATCTGTCTGGAGCCAGACTGCGCAGGCGTGTCGCACTTGCACAGTCTATAAAGGCTTCGGACAGAGTGACGCTTAGCCCGTTATATTATATATATATATATATATATATATATATACACACATGTCATTGAGACATATATATATATATATTTATATTTCATAGAGTTCTACATAGTAGAATAGACGCAAAATCAATTGCTGGCTTCTGTAAAATCATTCCCAAACCCGACATGAAATGACACATGGTTTACATACAGTAAACTATTTCATGTATTTTTTATATGTCCTTGACTAATAATTAAATTAGGGTTTGTGAGTAAAATTTGAGATGGCTAGGTGTAAAATTAAGGGGTTAATTCGTTGGCAAAGATTGCGTGGGCTCCCGCGGCAAAATCACAACAAGAGAGGTAAAGCAGGTTAGTGAGGGCAGATTTTCATAGCCTTGAGAGAGACCATTGTTTTTGCTATAAAAATCTGCCCCCAGACAACCCAGAAAAGGGGCATCTATAAGATGCGCTTTTTCTGGCACTTATCCTCTCTATTCCCATTGCCCTGTAGCGGTGGCTAATGGGTTAACATTAATGGCTTAATGTCATCTTGCAATTGGAAGGTAACATTAACCCTTTGTTATTAACCCATCAGTCAACGCTACAGGGCAATGGGAATAGAGAGGACAAGTGCCGGGAAAGGCACATCTTATATATGCGCCTTTTCTGGGGTGTCTAGGGGCAGATTTTTGTAGCCCGGGGCGGGGCAAAAACCATGGTCCTTCTCAAGGCTATTAAAATCTGCCCTCACTCACTTTACCTCTTTACCTCTCTGGTTGACAAATTACCGCGGGAGCCGAAACAATTTTTTTGCAACGAATTAACCCCTTAAATTAACACCTACACCTCCCAATTTTACACACAAACCCTCATCTAATTACTAGTGAAAGACATATAAAAAAACATGAAATGAAATAGTTTACTGTATGTAAACCATGTGTCATTTCATGTCGGGTTTTGGAAGGATTTTAATGAAGCCGGCAAATGTGTCAGCGGCTATTCTGCTATGTAGAACTATATTTATATATATATATATATATATATATATATATATATATATATATTGTGAGGTATCGCTGTCATTCAAGTAGGGGATACTTGCTCAGTAGCCACAAAATCAGATCCGGCACAGATTTTCCATCAAATCATAACAGTCCATGCAGTTTATTAGGCATCATAAACCATGACCAGCAACATAAAGATTATATAAATGGCATAGGATCCATGACAGAGCTTCACTCTGTTAGCAATGTCCAATATGCAGGCTTTTCAGCCTCACAGTTATATCTCACCCTGTCAGGGTTCTCTCATGGCTGCTTCTCCATACTGCAGACATTCATTCCCTCCAGGGAACTCTCAGGCACTAAACACAGCGTCCACATCCTGTCAGGAAGGTAGCCACACGAGACCTTCCAAATGGACCAATCGGGTCCTTGCATTCACTTCATGTGACCTACCCTGGCCACATTATATGGTCCATAGCCACTCCCACCGGGTCACATGACTATGACCTCATCACAGGTCCTTCAACCACTCACACTCTTTACAACAGTGTTCTTTAAACACACCCCCTGGGTGGGTTTGTAGGTAACTGGCCCGCCCATCTCCCTAGTTACCTGGAGACTTCTCCCTGTCACATTAAAGCAGCACCTCAGCAGTATCACTGCTGATGAACACATAAGTCTCCATCTCAAAGTCACCCACTTTGAGATACATAATGGCCATTCAGTATTCTGCCATTCATCCTTTCCCCTTCGACATCCACACAGCGCCCCCTAGCAGACACAGTGGTTAGTTACTACACCACTATATATATATATATATAATGAGTGTGTCTCTGTAAGATGTATATATATATATGTATATTCATTCTATGTGTATATATCTGTTCTTTCGTTTGTGTTTGAAAACCTGTCATAGGGCTCCATTATATGTCCATTTTGCAAACCGGTGATAAATTCTCGGCATACGGATGCCATACGGATTACTTACGGATGCTTACATGTGCAAAATACGCGTCCACACCCTGACAACAGATGACATACGGATCACTATTTAGAGACCATTTCTGCTTATTACGGCCGTAAAATACGGACCGTATTTTTATACGTTGTGTGTGACTCCAGACTTAATTACAGTATTCATCAAGCATACTCAGCTCTGGTTCTGAGGGCTTTCTAAGAGAATCAACCATGCATTCTTCTACAGGATTGTATTTGGAAGGTTGTGGAAAGTACGGAGACTCTGCCATCTTCTGCTTGTTAAGAACAATATCTTTTGATTCTTCTGGCTCAGGGCTAGAAATAGTGCTAAACTGGGTAAAAGCTGGCAAAAGTTCTGCATTGTGCGATTCTATTTTTTCTGTGTAGCTCAGTGAGTTGACCCCGTTGATGAATCCTGGTTCAAATTTTCCATAGCCTGGTCCAATAGCATGGGGATCAGGGACCACTTCAGGGCCATGAAAACCATTCAGCAGTACAATTGGACCATCAAGATTTTCGTTCTTTTCAGATGCCTCAAATGACTCCTGTCGGCTGGTGTTTTTCACAATAACACTATCTGCTGGAACATCAGGGACAGAAACCGATTGGGCCAAAGACAGATTCTCCAACACATTTCTGATGGTTTGAGATGGTTTTCCTCTTCATCACTTACTGTTTGGATAGCCTTTTTGGCATCCAAACTTGAAGCATCAGAGATATTAAAAGCAGCAAGAAGATCGTCAAAGTCTAGAGTCTTCATGTCCCCCATGACTGAAAAGGTGACGGTATCTGGTAGTGCTAATGCACAGCTCCACTTAGTGTAGATGCCGCACTCAAACCCCACCCTGTGTATTCTGATCACAGCTACAGCCACCTGGGTCTAGCCAAGTCCACAGCCACACAATCATATTGACCAGATCAGTAGGCTGGGAACTGGAGAAACTAACATGGTCGAGAATGACTGGGCCTGGGAAAGAGGAGGGGACTAACTAGTGAAGGGAGGGGGTTAGACGAGTCCTACTAATGGAGGAGGGAACACCAGCTGTATCACAGCTGGAGCAGGGAGCTACTGAGCATGTGTGTGTGCTGCCCAGGGGCAGGGAACATAGTCAGGAATAGCCAGGGGTCAGTACACAGGAGCAACAATGTAGTTTGCAGGATCAGCATAAGAAAGGAAGCTTGACTAAAGGCTGGTAGCTCAATAATCTCGCAACGAAGGAAGCACAATGCCATATTTAAGTTATGTGTGCAATCTGTGTGGAGCCAATCAGGAACTCAGGGGAGACAATCAGAAACAACACAGGTTCTTGGATATGGGTTAGGAGGGAAATGTCCAGAGAGCTTAATAGCTCAGAGGGAAGAACTGCCAACTGTTGCACAAGAGCCACTGGGTTCGAATCCTGGCAACCCCACCTACATATTGCGCATCCATGGTTCAACGTAATCAGGCCGTGTTCAAATTAATATGACTTGGAGATCACATTCACACACTCAAGAGTTGTGGAGAGCTATCCAGGCCGAGTTAGAGCATTGACTTTCTCTACTGACTTTCTCTACTCTCTACTGAGCCAGGAAGTCTGTGTGTGATAAAGGTGCAAACCTGGTGTCGGCTCTATGCCAGGGAAACCTCGCACACATGCCTTGCATGGGTCGCATCCTCATCATTATGGTACGGTTATTTCTCCCCCACTAACCTGGCTTGGGGGTGATGCTCCAGAAAGCTCGGAAGCTGTGTGCTAATTTCTGAAGTTCACACCCCTCAGGTTGTTGACTTGCATCGATATAGAAGTCTTTGTCCATGCCACTTAACAGGTTGATATGCGATGTGTCGACATGGTGGAATTCCATCATTCCAACTGTGGCAGCAGCAACGAGCTCTGAAGCAGTATGTCATGTCATATAGCCTGGGCCAACGCAGTACGGACATGGTGCATATCACGTTTGTGAAGTGGGCACAGATTAAGGACCTCTGCACCCTTCTGCACAGTTTCAAAATGGCTACTAAGATGGTTAGTGCTCACAACGCCATCCTCAACATCACTATTCTGGGCATCTATATGCTGGAGCAGACTTTGAATAGCCTGCGGGAGGAGATGGTGGTCCCAGAAGAAGAGGAGGAAGCAGAGGAGAATGCAGAAGGGATAGCATTGTCCCTAAGTTCCAGACTGTCATCACACAGGTGGATGCCCAGAGAGGGTGATTACTGTGATCAAGAGGGGTTGGTGATAACAGACAAACTGTTATTGAAGGTGCAAGATCCGAGGAACACATGGAGGCGGAAGAGGTGATGTGCGAGCAACTGTCAGATGAAGATGATAATCTTCCCCTCTCTGTCATTCATGGTTGGTGGGAAGGAATTGGGAAAACAAGCATCAGTGTTACCCAGCCACCAACACAGCTTGGGCTTGGACCTCATAGTAGAGTCCGACACATTAGTACCTTCTTGCTGCACTATCTGCAACATTATCCCTGAAAAGTTAAGACTAGGACTAATGGTGACTACTTGGTTGCCACTCTGTTAGATCCACGTTATAAAACAAAATTTTGCCAGATGCTTCCCGCCCTGGGAAGGGACCCATGTTGTTTGAGTATCAAAACACGCTTTTACACAACCTTAAGAGAGCTTTTCCCCAAGACAGCAGTGAAGCACAGAGTTCGCATCTCAGCTCTAGACGTCCAATATCCGACACGTAAGTTCCCCAATGCCAAAACATTAGCAGCAGCAGCAGGAGTAGTTTAAGTGGAAGAAGCAATTTCTGAGAGTCCTTTGACACTTTTTTTTAGACCCGTTCATGTACCAGCACAATAGAGTCCAAATCTTACACGGGGTGAACAAATGGAGAGGATGATGCAGAGTATATAGAACTGAAGCCATGCAGGTTTTACCGTGCCCGGCAGCCAGTGTTCTCTCAGAACATGTCTTCAGTGCTGCTGGTGGTATTCTGATGGATAAGTGCAGCCGGCTGGCCCCTGAAAGTGTAGAACACCTAACTGTCATCAATATGAACAAGTGATGGATCTCCAAGGAATTTTGCACCCCAACCGGAGAATGTACAGACTAGGTGATATTGCATGTTTTGGTGCGATGCATTAAAGTCACGTACCTGCACTCTGTGATATCTTTAGTGTGGCTTCTGTGCCTGCTGTGGTTGCTGCTGATGATGTTAACACAAATTTGTGGAAATGTGAACAGTCATGGTTGGTCTATATCTGCTGGGTTGACTGTAGCAGAAAACGTGTCGGTCCCAATTATTCTATTTCAATTCTCGTAACATTTATTCCACTTTGGTGGGGTCAGGCCCTCATTTTTTTTAAATGTGAAAAGTCCAGGTTGGGTATTCATATGCTAGATTGGGCATAGTGGAAGACCTGTCAGTCCCTATTATACTATTTCTACTGTGAAATAATTGATACCACTTTGGTATTGTCTGCCAATAATTTTTGGAAATGTGAACACTCCTGGTTGGGTGTCCATCTACTGGATTGAGTGGAGTGGAAAACCTATCGGTCCCTATTATACTATTATTACTCTTGTGAAATTGATGTCACTTCTGTGGTGTAAGGCCCACAATTGTTTAAATGTGAACATGGATCGCCCCATGCCAGGGCCGTGGGGTACTCGGAGCCGGGCCCGGTGGATTTCAATGGGAGATGTCATGGTAGCTGTGACCTGGTCCGTGGCCCTGGGCATCCATTATAAAAGGGGGATTAAGGGTGATGGAATAAAGTTTATGAGTGAATGATTCGTGACGCCACCTGTGGTATTTGGCAATGAAGATGTTAAGCCGACGCTGCAGACAGATCCTCTGGGACAGATGGTGTGGTGCAGCAATGATGGTGTAGCCCTCCACAGGTAGAGCTGTAGTCCCAGGGCAGAGTAGATGAAGAAGATAGGTGTTAAGGGAGAGAGTGTAGTGTCCGGCACCGAGATATAGCAGTGCTGAGTAGGTTGGCGCAGTAATAAGCGGAGGACACCAGGGCATGTACTTCCAAAGCTTTACTCACTGTCTGTTGAGCATACTGTTGCCCGTCTCGGTGCCGTGTCCTCCAGGTCAGGGGCTCAGCCAATTTCCAGGCAAGAGGAAGTACTCCCTTCCAACGCTCCGCCAATATATGTGCCTTTTCTGAACGTCTCCCTTTTGCGCCTATAGTGAAGTACTCTCAGTACTGAGTTACACTGGAGTTCCTCCTGTCAGATGTTCCTATGAACTCTACTTGCACGGCAGACAGCTGTAGTCGGCTTCGGGGACTCCTTGCTACCAAGTCCCGGCTCACTATCATTGCTTTTGTGCCCCCAAGTCTTGTGTGGGAATAAAGTGGTGACAACTTCTATTCCTCCGGTGTCTGCTGCAGGACCATTAGTATCCATACAACCTCGGGGACCGGACCCCGGCCTTGCGCTGTGAACTTGGGAAGGGTTCTGCTCTAACCCTAATCCTTAGTCCTATTCTCCTTATGTTCCATACTAATCCTTCCTTCTTATGGAGAGAGTCAGGATTTCCATCAATGTCTCTTTCCTGTGCCAGCGGACCCAGGTCACTGAGGTCGGCTGCAGCACTTCCTTCATCCATCCCACTCAGGGGATCTTCACTCTTCCACTGACTCTGTCAGACTGACTAAATCCTAAACTCTTCCCGCTCTTTTGGTGCCAAATAAACTCCACCCGCCTCCCAGCACGTTTCGTGTTCCAAGCAGGGAGCCACCAAAGGGTGCTTTGCTACACTACTGTATTGTGTGGGATGCAGGTGTTGGAGTGTGGTCAGGTGTCTCCACCTTACCTGGATGGTGGGGTACCACACCTCAGGAGGAGGTGCAGTACCTCTGTGGCGACTGAACCCTCAGGGGCGCCACAAACACACCTGGTTGATTGTCCATCTGCTGGATTGGGTGTAGTGAAAGACCCCTATTATACTATTTCTACTGTGGTGAAATTGATGCCACTTCTGAGGTGTAAGGCCCTCAATTGTTTAAATGTGAACACTCCTGGCTGGGTGTACATCTGCTCGATTGGGTGTAGTGGCAGACCTGTTGGTCCCTATTATACTATTTCTACTGTGGTGAAATTGTTGCCACTTTTGTTGGTGTCTGCCAATAATTTTTGGAAATGTGAACACTCCTGGTTGGGTCTCCTTCTTGCGTGTTGCCTGTAGCAGTAGGCCTCCGACACCGTCAGGCCTCCACTTCCTTGGACTCAACTACCCATGTTACTATCCTTAAAATTTTCTGACAATGGTAGTCTACAAAACTGATATCTGAGCCACCTGAGTGTGGCTCAGCATGAAAGCAGGTAGAGGTGTTGCATGTGGTATCAGGGCTCCCAGTAAAGGGGGCTTACAATGATCCCTCACCCACCTTGTCTTACTGTGACATTAAATTGAAAGCTGTAAATGCTGTCCCAGAACCCGATACCTCATGCCTGACTGATTGCTGCAGTTCCATGCTAAAATTTGTACTGTGGGTAAATTGAGGCCACTTTCCTGGTGTCTGTCCCTCATCTGATGTGTTTTGGCAGCATTTGGGGCCATTATAAGGTGTTGTGCATGCGTTTATTTTTGCCTCCCATTGAGCTGAATGGCCATTCGGCTATGTTCGGCGAATATTCAACGAATTAATCGGCGAATATTGCAAATTCAGAGATCATAATCCGAACCGAACATTGAAATATTCTCTCATCTCTAATGCAGATCAGTGTCCACCAATAGATCTTAACAGCTCATCTACATGTATAAGAAAGACGTTTTCTTTGGAATAAGACATCAGATTGCATATATCAAAGTATCACTTTATTCAGATTCCTATGACTTTTCGTGCCCATATAGATGGCTTCGGAGGGATGACCCTACTGACACATTCCCTATAATTCCTAAATATAACATTTATTTTAAATCTGGGAAAAAAAATTCTGATGTTCCAAACAAGAATTATGTGATACATTTTCTTGTGTCAGTAGAGATTGCTATAATTGTCTTTTTTAATCTTTAAATAGAGGGATTAAATACTTAACTGAAATTCTATATACACTAAACCAATCCATTAAATGACTTTTCTACACATCATTGTGAATTGTCTATTCAAAGGAAACCAGATCTTAGTAGCTACGCTAAATTAATCATTTGAGACAGTTAATTATAGATGACTACAAGAAAATATTAGGACTGCCTGGCTGCAAGATGGAAACTACCAACCTAACTCATTGTAGTGTTCTAGAAGTAGATAGAAAAGTTAATTTTGACTTATAAATTACTATTCAACTTAATTAAACTAAATAAGGTTAAGTTCCTACAATGATCTTTTTTCATTTTGCTTATTTTGGTTGCACCAAAAATGCAACGTCTTACAGTTCTTGTAAAGTAGATGGGATTTATAGAATCTCATGCCCTTGTTACGCGGGGCTTAGGTCAAAGAAGGCTGAAATACCCGGGGCCCCTGCAGAGTCCCTCCAAATAGGGAAAACCCTGTCTGACCCTCAACTCAGGGTTTTTGCTAATGGTGCAAATGCCTGAGCCTCCAACCTTTCCTTATCTCCTGCTCAGCCCTAAGCTGAACCCTCCACCCTCCACCCAGTGAGTCGTCAAACCACCAAAGCCCACACAGTAATGACAGACAGGGAGAACTTAAACTGCACTGCACCGCATACACACAGGACAATACCGTAATGTGAACAGGGCAAAACAAAACACAAATATAGGAAGGCGAAAAGGTAACAACGGATCATACGCCACCAGCTACGAATTTCTCTCTCCAACACCTCCTCTCCAGACCGGAACCACTTGGCATAGAACACAAGCTATAATCGGCGATGCCCATAGGCCAGCACGACTAATTAAAGACCGTGGGCGTGACCAAAAATCCCACCTAATTTCCAGCTAGATTAACCCCCAATAACCTGAGTAAAATCAAGCCGGCGCCACTGAGGCTATAGTGGACGGAGATGGAACTACCGCTGCCTGCCGGACGCTGTGGTGTGAATAGCGTCCGACATGACAGTACCCCGTCTTCTACGAGGGACCCCAGGGCCCTCAAGACTCATAGGACCCGGCTTGTCCGGATGACGGCGGTGAAACGAACTGACAGCCGATCCGCATGTATGTCCGTGGCTGGTACCCAAGACCTCTCCTCCGGACCATACCCCCGCCAGTGTACCAAATACTGAAGAGTACGGTGCAGTACTCGAGAGTCCACCACCTTGGAGACTTCAAACTCTAAATCGCCATCCACCATGACTGGAGGTGGCATCGGCGTCGTGTCCACAGAGCCTACCACCTTTTTCAATAAAGCCCTGTGAAACACGTTGTGTATCTTGTATACCGCAGGAAGTTCCAACCGATAAGCAACCGAGTTAATGATGGCAGCAATCTTAAAAGGGCCAATAAACCTTGGACCCAATTTCAATGATGGAATTTTGAGTTTTATGTTTTTAGTAGCTAACCACACCCAATCACCCACACACATGTCCGGACCTGGCACGCGTCTAGCGCCAGCCACTCGTTTGTACCTTGCACTCATGCTCAGCAAACGTTGTTTCACACTCCTCCAGACCGATGATAGTTGAACTCCTAGCTGGTCCTCCTCCGGGACGCCCCCAGAGCCACCCTGACGCAAGGTACAAAATTGAGGATGGTGCCCATAAACACAAAAGAACGGAGATTCTCCCGATGATTCTTGGCGGTGATTATTTAACGCGAACTCTGCCAAGGGAAGGAATGTCGACCACTCCTCTTGGTTGTCAGACACAAAACATCGCAAATACTGCTCCAGATTTTGGTTCATGCGCTCAGTTTGACCATTTGACTGCGGATGAAACACCGACGAATGAGACAACTTGATCCCCAATCGTGAGCAAAAAGCTTTCCAAAACTTCGCCACAAACTGGGTACCCCTATCAGACACTATGTCCGACGGAACTCCGTGTAGTCTGACCACCTCCTGCACAAAAACCTGAGCCAACGTCTTCGCGTTGGGCAAGGAAGGCAACGACACAAAATGCGCCATCTTCGAAAATCGATCAACCACCACCAGGATGACCGTGTTCCCCGCCGAGGCAGGCAAGTCTGTGATAAAGTCCATGGAGATTTCTGTCCATGGCCTACTAGGTACCTCCAGAGGCTGTAGAGTGCCAGCAGGATGGGATCTGGGCGACTTGGCCCTGGCGCACATGATGCAAGCTGCCACGTACGAGACCACGTCCTGCCGGATCTTTGGCCACCAGAAGCGGCGCGATACCAGCTCCAAGGTGCCCCTAACCCCTGGATGACCGGCCAGGACAGAGTCGTGGTGTTCCCCCAACACCTTAAGACGAAGATGAAGGGGTACGAAAGACTTGTTAGCAGGAAGTCCTGGCGGTACCTCCTCCTGGGCCTCGGCAATCTCCGCCTCTATCTCAGTCGTGAGAGCCGAAACCACTACACCTTCCTGGAGGATGGGTACCGGATCTTCCCGAGGTTCTCCCCCCAGAAAACACCTGGACAAGGCATCCGCCTTGGTGTTTTTAGCCCCAGGACGGTAAGTCACCGGAAAGTTAAATCGAGTAAAAAACAATGCCCAGCGAGCCTGCCTGGGAGACAGACGCTTGGCCGACTCCAGATAGAGCAGGTTTTTATGGTCGGTGATGACTGTGACCTGGTGGACCGCCCCATCCAAGAAGTGTCGCCATTCCTCAAAAGCCAATTTGATGACCAACAACTCCCTGTTGCCGATATCGTAATTCCATTCGGCAGGCGACAGCTTCTTGGAGAGGTAGGTGCATGGACGCATATTGCTCAAGGACGAGCCCTGTGACAGTACTGTCCCCACTCCCACCTCAGACGCTTCGACCTCCACAGTAAAAGGTTTAGATACATCCGGTTGCACCAGAATGGGGGCTGAAGCAAAACGGTTTTTCAGAAGCTCAAATGCACGCACCACCACCTCAGACCAGATAGCGAGATTGGTACCTTTTCTCGTCATGTCCGTGAGCGGTTTGGCTATAGTAGAAAAATTCTTAATAAACTTCCTATAATAGTTGGCAAACCCAAAGAACCGCTGGAGCGCTTTTAGATTATCAGGCCGTTCCCATCGCAGCACCGCTTGCACCTTCGCGGCGTCCATTTTAAACCCTGCGGCGGACACAATATATCCCAAAAAAGGCAACTCCTGAACAAAAAATACGCATTTTTCAAGCTTAGCATAGAGCTTATTCTCATGGAGCAACTGTAACACCTGCCTGACATGCTCTAAATTAGTGTCCCGGTCGCTCGAATAAATGAGGATATCATTCAGGTACACAATCACAAATTTCCCCAGCACATGAGCGAATACATCATTTATGAAATGTTGGAAAACAGCAGGCGCGGTTGTCAACCCAAATGGCATAACTAGGCTTTCAAAAAGACCCTCAGGGGTATTAAACGCCGTCTTCCACTCATCCCCCTGACGGACCCTTATGAGGTTGTACGCCCCCCTGAGGTCAAGTTTGGAAAACCACTTCGCACCAGCCACCTAGTTGAACAAATCAGGGATCAGAGGCATCGGGAAGGGATCACGGACCGTAATCTGGTTTAACTCCCGGAAATCCAGACGCGGGCATAACCCCCTATCTTTCTTCTTAATGAAGAAAAACCCCGCTGCTACAGGCGAGGATGAAGGCCGGATGTGCCCTTTACTTAGACTCTCCGCGATGTAGTCTTTAAGAGCTTGTCTCTCCGGACCAGAAATACTAAACATCCTAGCCTTTGGCAATTTGGCCCCGGGTTTTAACCTAATCACACAGTCATAGGTTCGATGTGGAGGTAGTTCTGAGCAAACCCTCTCAGAGAATACGTCCGCAAAATCCAGCGATGCCTCCGGAAGGCTGGACTTCACGGCGGACACACATGTGGCCAAGCAATTTTCCTGGCAGAAACCACTCCACTGGACTATGTCCTGGGTTCTCCAGTCAATCACTGGGTTGTGCTTGGACAACCATGGGAAACCCAGGACCATTTGTGCTGGGAGATTATTGAATACCCTACATGTAACCCACTCAGAATGTAGGACCCCAATGTGGAGTTTAACCTCAGCTACAAACTCAGTAATCTCCCCCTGTGGGAGGGGAGTGGCATTAATGGTAACCACCGAATAGGATGAGGGAGTTTTTCGATCTTAAAACCGGCCGTGCGTGCAAACTCCTCATCCATGAGATTGGTGGTGGAACCGCTATCCACAAACACTGATATTGGTAGCTCTCTGCCCGCAATAATAACCCAGGCAGGGAGCATACATTGAGATACCATCATGGAGGATATGCATACTCTCAGTTGGGCCTCCTCCATACCCTCTGAGCTTACCAGTTTTCCGCCGGTGTGACTTTCTTAGGTAGCACAGGACAAGCATTTACATAATGATCTCTTTTACCACAGTAAAAACATGCTCCTTGCTTCCTGAACCCAGGAACGAGACGCTTAACATGTGATACCCCAGCGATTTGCATAGGTTCCGTGGGCCCACCTGCAGCAACCACAGTTGCACCTCTGCTTTCCCCCAGGGGTAGCGTCTCCTGCGTCCCCTGACACAAACGGCGATCAATACGAATAACCAAACTCATGGCAGACTCTAACGATGCAGGAGTCTCATACATCAGGAGGGCCTGTTTAACTCTTCCTGAAACCCCATGAATAAACTGACTCCGCAGCGCTGGGTCGTTCCATTGTGTGTCTACTGCCCAACGGCGAAATTCTGAACAATAGTCTTCCGCCATACGTTCCCCCTGACGGAGGGCGCGGATTTTAGATTCCGCTAGAGCCAATCTGTCGGGATCATCATAAAGATTCTGGAGGAAAGGTTAACATCAAAAGATACTAGATCTGCATGGAGAGGATTAAGAGAGGTCACCAATTATAAAAGCCACCCCACTATAGTGAACCCCAGCAGAAGTCTGGCAGCAGAGTTTAATGAATTCTACTGCAGATTTGAGGCAAGCTTTACACACAGTGGCTATTCATCTCTAAGCTCCTAAGTCTGTTCATATAAAGATCATTCATTGTGCAACACCCAAGTAGTGATCTCCGAGGCAGAGGTGATACGCATCCTGAAGGGACTTAAGGTCAAAAAGGCACCTGGCCCTGATGGTGTATCTCCAATGTGTCTGAAAGTATGTGCTACCCAGCTTGCCCCTATACTGACAAATATATACAATGTGTCACTGAAAGAGTGCGTTGTACCTCAGTGTTTGAAAAATTCCACAATTATCCCTGTCCCCAAGAAAGTGGGATCCTCTGAGTTGAACGACTATAGACCAGTAGCACTCACATCTGTAGCTATGAAAGTCTTCGAAAAAATTATGATGTCCCACCTGATAAAATTCACGCAGAAGCTATGGGACCCGCTTCAGTTTGCCTATAAGGAGAATCGTTCGGCAAACAACACTGTCAATCTGGCACTGAAGTACATTTTGGATCATACAGATGAACTGCACTCATATGTCCGGATTCTTTTCATGGACTTTAGCTCAGCGTTCAATACCATTGATCCGAATTTACTTCACAAGAAAATGGTAGCTCTTGGAGTCCCTCTCAACTTATGCTTGTGGATTTATAACTTCCTGACAGCCAGGATACAGAGTGTAAAAGTTGGACCATTCACTTCGGACACCTTGGTCACAAACATCGGGGCACCTCAGGGGTGTGTTTTGTCTCTATACGAATGATTGCATCTCTTCAGCAGACTCAGTAAAAATCTTGAAATTTGCCGATGATATGACACTGATTGGTCTCATCAGGGTAAATGCTGAAGACTTGTATCGAGATAAAACTGGGGAAAGAAAGAGCGCAATAGGGTCTTATCTGGGTAACAGATGAAATAAATTCAAAGGAATCTACTCACCTTTTCCAAGAAGGATAAAAGCATGTAGGTCAAAGTCAGCCTGCTGCACGCCCGAGGTTCACGTCCGTGACCACAGAAAGAAATCCTTTTGGATAAATTATTTAGGCTTACTTGTGCGCTGCTGAGACCAGGATAAAGTCACCACATGAGAAACTTTTTAACTCTTTATTCCCAACGCGTTTCGAAGTGGAAAATCACTTCTTCATCAGGGGATGACATAGAGTCATAGAGACTCTATGTCATCCCCTGATGAAGAAGTGATTTTCCACTTCGAAACGCGTTGGTAATAAAGAGTTAAAACGTTTCTCATGTGGTGACTTTATCCTGGTCTCAGCAGCGCACAAGTAAGCCTAAATAATTTATTCAAAAGGAAGACTTGTATCGGAGTGAGGTGGAAAGAATATGTGACTGGTGTAAAGCCAATAATCTTGTACTCAACACTAAAAAAACTGCTGAGATGGTTGTGGATTTTAGGAAAGATCAACATGAGATACTTCCAATCTACATCCATGACGAAGTGGTTCTTAGGGTCACAGAGACCAAATTCCTTGGTGTTATCATCTCTCATGATCTTAAATGGGGGAAAAACTGTATATAAGAAAAGCACACCAGAGGATGTTCTTCCTGCGTCAGCTGAAAAGATATGGTTTGTCTAAGAATCTGCTGATCTTATTCTTTAATGCTGTCATCAGATCTGTGATTTGTTCCTCTCTGATAGTCTGGTATGGGGGAGCCACTGCGCATGACAAACTCCGCTTACAAAGGACAAATGCAGCACTAACCGCCATATGAACAGCTTCTATCCACTCTCTGTTCAACAATTAAATCATCATGTGTAGACTATATACTGTATCTGTCTTGTTAGATGTTACTTGTTGTATCTGTTGTTATATATTATGTTGCCTCTTTGCCACAAAGAATTCCTTGTATATATGTAATATGTACTTGGCGATAATAAATTTGATTGATTGATTGAAATGAGCCCGAGTGCTGAAAAAACATTCTTAACCGAATGAAACGAAGCAGAGTCAGCTGGTAAGGAAAACGCCCATGCTTGGGGGTCCCCACTCAGTAAGGATAACACCAGACCCACCCGCTGAGCCTCATTACCTGAGGAGACAGGGCGCATGTGAAAGTATAACTTGCAGGCCTCCCGAAAGATGACAAATTTGCTGCGTTCCCCAGCAAATCGTTCAGGCAGCGGAATCTTCGGCTCTGCACCTGCACCTGCAGAAGCCGCTTGCACATTAGCTACAACCAGGCCCTGCTGCTGAACTGCCCCCTTCAACTCGGTGACCTGTAAGGACAGCGCCGCCAACTGGTGGTTTATGGAAGTCATGGAATCCATGGACTACCAAAATATTGTAGGCCGATTATAATGTTACGCGGGGCTTAGGTCAAAGAAGGCTGAAATACCCGGGGCCCCTGCGGAGTCCCTCCAACTAGGGAAAACCCTGTCTGACCCTCAACTCAGGGTTTTTGCTAATGGTGCAAATGCCTGAGCCTCCAACCTTTCCTTATCTCCTGCTCAGCCCTAATGTGAACAGGGCAAAACAAAACACAAATATAGGAAGGCGAAAAGGTAACAACGGATCATACGCCACCAGCTACGAATTTCTCTTTCCAACACCTCCTCTCCAGACCGGAACCACTTGGCATAGAACACAAGCTATAATCGGCGACGCCCATAGGCCAGCACGACTATTTAAAGACCGTGGGCATGACCAAAAATCCCACCTGATTTCCAGCTAGATTAACCCCCAATAACCTGAGTAAAATCAAGCCGGCGCCACTGAGGCTATAGTGGACGGAGATGGAACTACCGCTGCCTGCCGGACGCTGTGGTGTGAATAGCGTCCGACATGACAGCCCTCTGTGCATTTTTTATACAGCATAAACTGACCTCCCGAAACGTTTCTCCCTTTTGGGTTCTTCAGGGGAGATGCTTACACACCAGTTTCTACATAAGCTCTACCTGATTAAGTAACGTACAAGACGAATTTTTTGGTGTCAGGAATATTCCCTAGGGATCAACGTATGGGTGGGACCATTCTTAATTTTTTGTTATGGCTAATGAAATATTCACTGGACAGTTATATCTAGGCTGTATGTATGTATGTGAGCTGAACTAGTATCAATAATACATGAGCAAGTAAACTAATAATACATGAGCAAGTAAGCTAATTTCTAACAATCTCACTGTAAGTTAACTAAATACACTAAGGTTTACGACTGTAGGTATACTGCAGACTATAAAGGGCACCCCACATACATGTGAAAATAGACATGAGAAAAGCGCAATTATTCAGTGTGATACGCATGAGCTTTGTGCAATCCATGACTGAGTGAATGCGGTGATGCATGATTATATGTCTTTAGTATACTAATTACAGTGGCAATAGAACCAGTGATTTTCATAGGTTACTACAAGACATACTCCAGATTACTTTATAGATGAGCCGTACAGTGTATATTAACTATAGAGCCTTACCTTAATCTACATATTATTGGTGTATGCTGAAAAAATAGCAGCATCACTATATACAGTTGTGCTCAAAAGATTACATACACTGGCAGAATTTTTGTTTTTTTTGGCCTTTTTTAGGAGAATATACAGAATGGGCGGAATAGGGCTAAGCAACAGCACATGTGAAAAAGACTTGGGTATACTAATAGATCACAGACTGAATATGAGTCAACAGTGTGATGCAGCAGCAAAAAAGGCAAATGCAATTCTAGGATGTATTAACAGAAGCATACAGTCTAGATCACGTGAAGTCATTATTGCCCTCTACTCCTCTTTGGTCAGACCTCATCTGGAATACTGTGTCCAGTTTTGGGCGCCACATTTTAAAAAAGACATCAACAAACTGGAGCAAGTTCAGAAAAGAGCGACCAGAATGGTGACCGGTCTGCAAACCCTGTCTTATGAGGAAAGGTTGCAAGCTTTGGAAATGTTTAGCTTGCAGAAGAGAAGACTGAGAGGAGACTTAATAGCGGTCTACAAATATCTCAAGGGCTGTCACATTGTAGAAGGATCATCTTTATTCTCATTTGCACAATGAAAGACTAGAAGCAATGGGATGAAACTGAATGGGAGGAGAGACAGATTAGATATTAGAAAAAACTTTTTGACAGTTAGAGTGATCAATGAGTGGAACAGGCTGCCAAAAGAAGTGGTGAGTTCTCCTTCAATGGAAGTCTTCAAACAGAGGCTGGACAGACATCTGTCTGGGATGATTTAGCGAATCCTGCTTTGAGCAGGGGGTTGGACCAGATGGCCCAGGGGGTCACTTCCAACTCTACGATTCTCTGATTCTATAACACCAAAACTTTTTCTCCACTCATGTTTAGTGGTTGGGTGGTTGGCTGAAGCCATTTATTCACAAACTACTGTGTTATCTCTTATTAAATCATAATGACAATGAAACCTCCAAATGACCCTGATCAAAAGTTCACATACCCTATTTCTTAATACCGCTTATTGCCCCCTCTAACATCAATGATAGCTTAAAGTCTTTTGTGGTAGTTGTGGATGAGGTTCTTTATTTTCTCAGATGGTAAAGCTGCCCACTCTTCTTGGCAAAAAGTCTCCAGTTCCTGTAAATACCTGGTCTGTCTAGCATGAACAGCGCGCTTGAGATCTCCTCAGAGTGGCTCAATGACATTGAGGTCAGGAGATTGAGATGGCCACTCCAGAACCTTCACTTTGTTCTGCTGTAGCCAATCACAGGTCAACATGGCCTTGTGTTTTGGATTGTTGTCATGTTGGAACGTCCAAGTACGTCCCATGCGCAGCTTCCAGGCTGATGACTGCAAATTTGCCTCCAGTATTTGCTGATAACGTGCTGCATTCATCTTCTTTTCTTCAACTTTGACTAAGTATCCTGTGCCTTTGTAGCTCAAACATCCTCAAAACATTAGCGATCCACCTCTGTGCTTTACAGAACAAATGGTGTTCCTTTCATCATAGGCCTTGTTGACCTCTCTCCAAATGTACCCCACGGCCCTGGTGAGTGAGGGCGCTCCATATCATTTATGGTTGTGGCCAAAAAGTTCAATCTTGGTCTCAACACTCCAAATTACCTTGTTACAGAAGTTTTGAAGCTTGTTTCTGTGCTGTTTTGTGTATTGTAGGTGAGATACTTTGTGGCATTTGCGGAGTAATGGCTTTCTTCTGGCGACTCAACCAAGTAGCCCATTTTTCTTCAAATACCTCTTTATTGTGCATCTTGAAACAGTCACACCGCTAGTTTTCAGAGATTCCAATTTTTCAGCTGTTGTTATTTGTGGGTTTATCTTTGCATCCAGAACAATTTTCCTGGCAATTGTTGGTCTACCTGACTGTGGTTTTGTTTTTATAGAGCGACTGATTTTCCATTTGTTAATCACAGTTTGAACATGCTGACTGGCATTATCAATTCCTTGGATATCTTTTTGTATCCCTTTCCTGTTTTATACAGTTCAACTACCTTTTCCCCTAGATCCGTTGACAATTCTTTTGCTTTCCCCATGACTCACAATCCAGAAATGTCAGTGACTGGATGAAAGATTCAAGAGTCTGTCTTTATCCCAGAAACTCACTCAGCTTTTATGCACACACTAATTACATACAAACAGGTCACAGGTGAAGATGTTACCTTTAGTAGCCATTCAAACCCATTTGTGTCAACTTCTATTCATGTTATCAGGCCAAAATCACCAGGGTATGTGAATTTTTGATCATGGTCATTTGGACCAGAACTATATGTCTTGAATCTGATTACCGCGAGTCGGATGCACACCATATATAGGCTAAGCTGAACTATAGTCAGCATCTCGTTGTTCTAAAGCATTCCAGGTGGGACTGCGGTAAATATAAGCGTGGTCTACAACACTCCGGTTTAAGAAATGACCACGGTCAAGAATTTGACTACACTTGTCCAAGTGGTTGTGTGTTTTTGTGATGTCCTATTACCTTATTAGGTAATGTTTTATAATTGTTTCATTTTATTAATAGTATATTAAAAGATATATTTTAGCTTAATAAGCCTCACTTATTGCTGAATACATAATTATTTGTGAGTAGAGAGGATTGGTGAATAGAGGTAGCTTCTCCTGTATAACCCCAGCTTGTGGCCTAACTTTACTTACTCCAGAATGATGTATGCTTCCTCCTGTTTGGATTTGGAGATACACCCATATAATTCAGACAGCTGGTGTAGTCAGGCAGCTGGTGTGATCCCAGCTGCCATAAACCTTGATTCCCCACACCATCATTCTTTTTTGTTGACTGTGCACAATATCAGTTATAGGGAAACAGATCTTTCTGTCCCACACCAATATTTTCTGATTTCTTTAAAAACATTTTTTTCACACTTTTAAAAGTCCACTAAATAATGGTTTCATATTAATTAGATTATACTGTTACATAAATTCTGACTTACTCATAGATGTCGTAGATCTTTTGTGAATCGATTCACAGGACCTAGTCCATTGGCCACATCACTAATATGTGGTCTCTGGACAGGAGCCCCAAGAACTGCCTCCTACTTCCACGCATCCGTGGCTCTTCTTTTGAATAGCCGGCCTGGCTCAATGTCACATGCCATATTGATTGCATTTTGCCAGTCTGGCTAATCAACTGAACCACAGATTCTGGGAGGTAGGAGGCGGTTCGAAAGCCACCTGTCCAGTGACCACAGATTCCTGACATGGCCGATGGACTGGATCCTATAAAAAGTTTGGCTTGATGATTTATATCTGCCCTAAGGCTCTGTTAGCAGGCACTGTCGCAGATATCAGCATCTGAACAAAAAGTGTATCATGGTGTGCTACTTTTTTGTTAAAATGATGGACACCATGATGAAAACCTGACAGAACCCATTTTAAGACTATGGAGCTTAAGTTCATCTGTACCTAATGCAGAACACAAGAATGGAATTCAGAGCAAAAACAAAAATCCATTGTTTATTATATTACTCTATTAACTGCATGTGGGACAGGTTCCAGGGATCTCTTCCTACTAAATCGGGCTTGTTGCCAATGCTCATCCAGTACATAAATATACCTACCCGTATAACCCTTTTTTTTACGAGCTGACTTCAGTCCAAGCGCAGGTGTCTTCTTGTTTTTACTCATCTTCATACCCCAGTATAGACAGAGCTGGTACAGACTCTGTCTCGATATCAGCAGCTCTTTGGACATATTCTTTCTTTTTTAGGAGCGCCAGTGTATATATTATCTGCAGTAACTTATTAGGAAGCAACAGCACTCTCTATGTGTACCTTTATGCCTCTCTCTTTCACTCTGTTCCTCCCTTCTACATCATCCATACAAGTTTTCTCACAGCTAGCTACCGTATTTCTTCCGTATAATGTAGGACATTCAAGACATAAGGCAGTAACTCAATATTTCTCTGTACTGTATTCTTTTGACCTTGTTGTGGGCCAATATTTGTAAGTTTTTTCCCCAGAGAATCTAGAAACTATATTCCATCCAATAAGCAACACAAAAAAACAGTGAAATGCTTTCTTTTATCTTAGCAATGGATTAAAAGTTTCAGCATCAGATATCCTCATTTTGATGGATTTGTGTATTCTCTATCCAAAGTTTTTTGTGAGAAAGCTACGTGCTGACCCATAACAAGATGGAATCTTTCCAACAATATGTCTACTCTTCTGTATAAGGTTCTCCTTTATTGTAAGCAGTAACCTGAAGGATAAATTAGAATTTATTAAAAAGATATAATGATCCTGATTATCAAAATTATACATCATCAGTATTAGATAGTCTCTGTAACTACTCTCTGAGCATCTAGTACCAGTCAAAAGATCATGTAATGATTTTCTTTGTTCTTATTGGAATATGCACATTGTAGATTCATATTGGGCATGCGCGATCTGGAGGTGACGTGTACCCTAGACCGGAAGTTCCGCGGTCATCTTTCTTTACGTTGCTCAGTGGAGCGCACGCCGGGTCCTGACGATATGGAACATCCGGGTGCACCCACGTGAGTGATCGCAATTTGGAGACATCATTCTGGCATGTGTGGAACTTGCCATATTTTTCTCTGTGATCAAACCGCCTGCGATAAGGTAGGCGGGGCTCATTGTAATAAGCATCTGGGGGCTTTATAAGTCTGGCCTCTTTTGACCGCCGGTGCCATCACTCAGCATCATGGTATCTGGCATGACGGACATCATTTCTATCTTCTATACCTCCTGATGAACCACTGTCACGGGGAAACGCATTGGGGTGACATCATACATGATAAGTGGCCACTTTCTTAATCGTTGTTGTCTATCTCTGCTCCATTATTAGGGCATGTTTAACTTAATGCAGATACATGGTGGACCTTTGATTATCATGAGGTGGTAATCTGTTTTTATTGGTGTTTATATATTTTTCTGAGATTGTTTGCATTATACCCAGGGCATTCTGATGATTCATTTCAGATATTGTTTTCCCACCTGTGATATCAGGGACTGGTAGGGGAGCGAGGGACAGTCCTCGCTGAGTGGGTGCGCCAAAAAATCGTTATTTTAGGGTGCCAACCTCCACAGACAGGTATCAGATGGGCCTAATTCAGGGCCGTGCAGCATCTCAGATTAGGTCTTTTGTTCTAATTTGTGGCATTTTGCCGCTTTTTTTCACGGGGAAAATGGTGTTTTTTAATATCATTGAATAAAATAGCTTTTTAAAGGGATTATATGTTCACATGAATTGACTGGTGATTCTTACAATATTGGTTTTCTTTTCTACTGTAGATTCAGATTGAAGGCTGCAACACCATGAATGAACAAACATGGAAACAAGTAGAAACGAAATTTGTGGGAAATAAACCATAATATGGGTAAAACTTTAGATGACACCCTTTTTACACTGATGAATCTCTCAAGCAGGTTCATCAAGTCATGTTTCCAACAGTCTTGAAAGAGTTCCCAGAGGTGCTGACAACTTGGCTGCTTTCCCAAATGAACTCTTGATGAGGCATATCTGTTGATTGGAAGCCATTCCAGGTGACTATCTGTTGAAGCGTCTTGAAAGAAGGCCAAGGATGTTTAATGCTGTCATCAGAATAAAATGGGGGTACTTTACAGAATCTATGGTTTATCTCATATTCTGGTTTATTTTACATGTGTTTCTTCACACCTTGTTTCCAATTGTATTCCTTCATGGTTTTGCTGCCTTCAAACTGAATCTACAGTGTGCACATTCTGATGCGCGTTAAAACGGCGGCCATTAAGGGACCTTATGATCTTATCGCCATGTTACAATGGTGATTGGGAGTAAGAGAAACTCTATCAGGTGACTGAAGGCTGTACATGACAACTAACATCCTGCCCCAGCCAGACTTGTTGCCGACTAGCCCCTTAAATACCGCTGTCCATTGTGACAGCGGTATGTAAGTGATTAAAGGGGGGTTAAAAGAACCCTCATGGCAGGACCGACCCCTGCAATCGTAATTGCAGGCGTCAATCGTTGCCATGGTGCCATGTGGTCATCTGATAACCACAGAGTATGGTGGTCTAGGAGATACAGTTAAAAGCAAGGCCTTACAGGCTGTGTCATTTAATCACTGACAGGCCTCAGAGACAAGTACTGCAATGGACAAGACCAACAATCAGAGTAAAAATGTCCCACTGTAAGACTTAGTGAAAAAGTGAAAAAAGTAAAACTAAATATGTCAAAAAGTAAAAAAACACAAAAAAGCAGACACAAATCACAAAAAATCACCTTGCCACTGAAAACACAGCGTCCATGTTAAAACAAAGATAAGAAAAGCACATATAATTATCTAATTATTGCGTTGCGACATGACCTCATCTATCAAACTGGCATGTTATTTATTCCGTAATACGAATACCATAAAAAAACACAAAATAAATTGAATAAAAAGCTATCAATAGTCATGTGTAAAAAAATGGTACAGTTCTCAGAATATGGTGATGCAAAAACAAATTCATTTTTGTAAAATATTGTTTTTAGTCTGTAAAAATGGCAAAGCATAAAAAATATATAAATCTGGTATCGCTATAATCGTACAAGCTCGAAGAATAAATCTGTCTTATCACTTTTACCTCATGGCGAACCATGCAAAAAAATATAGATAAAAACAATTCCCAGATTTTGCGGGCGTGGGAGGACACATGATAGCAGCAGCCGCTGACTTCCTTCAGCGGCGGGGCAATCATGTTTATCCGCTAATAGGGAAAACAAATATTCATGGCTCCCCACGTCCATAGTCCTGGGTGTGGGGAGCAGTGAATATTCCGGCAGTTGATGTGTGGGGGCGGATGGTGACATGCGCTGCACCGCTTACATGCTAAAGTCAGTTGATGGCATCAGAAGAGGACGAAAGTGAGTGGAATTTTTTGTTTTTCTTTGGCGTGATGGGGGAACCAGGCTAGTTGACCATATATACCAGGATGTGGGGCCTTAACCCCTTAACGACCAAAGGTATTTTTGCATTTTCATTTTTGATTCCCTTCTTCCCAGAGCCAAAAATTTTTTACTTTTTGGTCAAAATGGCCATGCGAGGGTTTGTGTTTTGCGGGAAAAGTTGTACTTTTGAAAGACACCATTGTTTTTAACATATTGTGTACTGGAAAACGAGAAAATAATTCCAAGTACGATGAAATTGCAAAAAAGTGCAATCCCACAGTTGTTTTTTGTAGTTTTTTTTGCCATGTTCACTAAATGCTAAAATGCAATTATAATTCTCCAGGTCATTACAAGTTCATGGACACCAAACATGTTTAGGTTCATTTTTATTTAAGTGATGAAAAAAAATTCCAAAGTTTGTTAAAAAAAATAAAAATTGCGCCATATTCCGTCTCCATTTCTCATGATCTCAGGTTGGGTGAGGGTTTATTTTTTGCATGCCAAGCTGATGCTTTTAATGATACCATTTTGGGTCAGATAAGATCTTTTGATTGCCCGTTATTGCATTTTAATTCAACGTTGCAGTGACCAAAAAACGTAGTTCTGGCATTTTGACTTTTTTCTCATTACGCCGTTTAGCGATCGGGTTAAATCTTTTTTTATATTGATAGATCGGGCAATTCTGAATGCGGCGATGCCAAATATGTGTATGTTTAATTTTTTATATAGTTTTATTTTTTAAAACAGCTGACAAGTGCCGGGAATGATGTGGTCTCAGCGCCGGAACCCACATCAAAGGGAGGGAGTCTGACATTGGCGTACTATTATGACCAATGTTGGAAAAGGGTTAAATACCAGGATGGGGGCCATATATACCAGAATGGGAATCCATATATACAAGAATGGGGATCCATATATACCAGGATGGGGATTATGTATATCAGGATAAGGGCCAGATATACAGTACCTGGATGGGGCAAGGATGTGCCACATATACACCAGAATGGGGGACATTAGTACAGAATTTGGGGACATTACCTCCATAAAAGTGTAAGCAGCAGATCCACCATAACAGTGAATCATGACCACATTTTTTGCTTCAAATATTTTTTCTATTTTCCTCCTCTAAAACCTAGGTGCTTTTTATAATCCAGTTCATCTTATAATCCGCAAAATATGGTACTTAAATGCTGTTTTTTGCATTCTATTTCTGAAAAATCTGAATAAAAAGCGATCAAAAAATGTTATGTACTCTAAAATGGTTCCAAAAAAAATCTACAACTTGTCAAGCAAAAAATAAGCCCTCATACAGCTGTTCACTAAAAAATAAAAAAGTTAGAACTCTTAAGAATATTGCCACAAAATAACTATTTTTTTTTAATAAAAAAGCATTTTTATTGTGTGATAGCAGCAAAACATAAAAAGCTAAATAAATCTTGTATCGTTATAATTGTACCGACCTGAAGAATAAAGTAATCATATAACTTGTACCACATGGTGAAGTGTGCAAAAATAAAAATGAGAACTATTCTTGCTCTGCTGCCTATATGTTCATTACATCTACCAAAAATCAGAACAAGGCTTAGATTTATCCTGCGCTTTCCTCTGAGCTCCTACATGGAGATTTATGTGTCCCCAAAACTTATGCGACACATGGAGTCACTTTGGTCTCTGTTTAGTCTCTCTTCCGGTGGTGTCCCATTATTTTAGCCATCATTTTAGCGCATAAGTATAGACAACCACAGTTGTGTGAACGTCTAAAAAGATGGATTATGTCACTCACAGTGTAGGAAAGATTAAGTGCAACACAAAGGGATGAGGGAAGGGAGCCCAACACTACGAAAGTGTTCCTATATAGGTTCTGCACTTATAGCCGAGCAGGAATCTAATCCCTGTCTGACCCTGGTAACAAGCCCTGTTTAGGGAAGGATGAGGTGTCACTCGTCAATCCCCACTACCACTAAAGACAGGTAGGATAAACAAATAAAGGGACCACTTATCTTAAGTAAACTCAGAGATGTAACACAGCTGTCCTTCCAAAGAGAAAGATAGACGACTGCTATAGCTCCAAGCCTCAACAGGGGAAAATTGAAATATCACTGGCGATTCCCAGCAGCAGGCTGGGAGTCTATAAACTCCCAGGTCAGGTCTGTCAATTACAGCTGGTGAAAGCTTGCCACTGGGTCAAAAAATCAGAAGGGTTAAGAAGGTATCTGCAAAGTCAGATGTCGGAACCTTCTGCAGCTAGATGCAGTGCCACTGTCTGCAGCTTCTGACATACCCGTGACAGTTACCACCAAAACAGATGCCAAACGGACTCCAAAGTGTCTCCATCTACCTCGTTATGGTGGGTGGTTCCGTTGGGGGCCTGAATCACATTTTTGTGGGATTTACACGAAAATACCGTGTTCAGCGTAGAAAACAAGAATGTGATTCCAGCCTTATACTGGAAGGGATCATAAAATGTTATACAGTGAAAGATATAATTATTTGATTCCTTGCTGATTTTGTAAGTTTGTCCACTGACAAAGACATGAATAGTCTATAATTTTAAGGGTAGGTTAATTTGAACATTGAGAGATAGAATATCAAAAATAAAATCCAGAAAATCACATTGTATAAAATATAAATTTATTTACATTTTGCAGTGAGAAATAAGTATTTGATCCCCTACCAACCATTAAGAGTTCTGGCTCCTTCAGACCAATTAAACGCTCCTAATCAACTCCTTACCTGCATTAAAGACAGCTGTCTTACATAGTCACCTTTATAAAAAACTTCTGTCCACAGACTCAATTAATCAGTCAGACTCTAACCTCTACAACATGGGCAAGACCAAAGAGCTTTATAAGAATGTCATGGACAAGATCATAGACCTGCACAAAGCTGGAATGGGCTTCAAAACAATACGTAAGGCGCTGGGTGATAAGGAGACAACTGTTGGTGCAATAGTAAGAAAATGGAAGAAATACAAAATCACTGTCAATTGACATCAATCTGGGGCACCATGCAAAATCTCCCCTCGTGGGGTATCCTTGATCATGAGGAAGGTGAGTGATCAACCTAAAACTACACGGGGGCGAACTTGTTAATCATCATAAGGCAGCTAGGACCACAGTCACCAAGAAAACCATTGGTAACACATTACACCGTAAAGGTTTAAAATCCTGCAGTGCCCACAAGGTCCTCCTGCTCAAGAAGGCACATGTGCAGGCCCATCTGGAGTTTGCCAATGAACACCTGGATGAGTCTGTGAGTGATTGGGAGAAGGTGCTGTGGTTAGATGAGACAAAAATTGATCTCTTTGTCATTAACTCAACTCACCGTGTTTGGAGGAAGAGAAATGCTGCCTATGACCCAAAAAACACCGTCCACACTGTCAAGCATGGCGGTGGAATCATGTTTTGGGGGTATTTCTCTGCTTAGGGCACAGGACTACTTCACCGCATCAATGGGAGAATGGATGGAGCCATGTACCATAAAATCCTAAGTTACAACCTCCTTCCCTTAACTTCTCCAAACCTTATGGAGGGAGTTGAAGCTCTGACTTTTCAAGCAACAACCTCAAATTCTTAATGATTTAGAGTTGATCTGTAAAGATGAGAAGACCAAAATTCCTCCTGACGTGTGTGTAAACCTCATCGACTACAAAAACGTCTGAATGCTGTGCTTGCCAACAAGAGTTTTGCCACCAAGTATTAAGTCTTGTTTGCCAGAGGGATCAAATACTTACTTCTCACTACAAAATGCAAATAAATTTAGACAATTTATACAATGTGATTTTCTGGATTTTAATTTTGATATTCTATCTCTCAATGTTAAAATTAACCCTTAAAATTATAGACTGTTCATGTCTTTGTCAGTGGGCAAACTTACAAAATCAGCAAGGGATCTTATTTCCTTCACTGTATACATCAAAATATTACCAATAAAATGCATAATTTATCCTGCACAATACCAGCACACACTCAGGTCTGTCATCTGTCACTGGAAATATAGGAGGTTCCCACATTACTGGTAGAACAAAGACTCTGAAAAAGTGACATATTTCCAACACCCCTTCAAATAGAATCCAGTGAAATCTTGACTCCCAACTCCAAACACCCCCTCCTTCTCAGCCCCACTGTGTCTAAACCAAAGTAAAGGACCATATGTTTGTCATTACTGTAGCAAGGAGAGCCCAATTAAGATTTTACAAGGTTTGCGTCCCCAGAAACAAAAGCTGGGCACAATGTTTGGGGCTGTGGAGACACGTGGGGTAAGTGGATGCTGTTGTTCGTTGGCCTGGCTGCCTTTAGAAAGACTGCATGGACCAGGGCACATCTCACTGAACGCCCGTAATCATTCCACGTGGGCAGAATACTACTCAGACAATACAGGGTGAGGGTTTAGTGATGGTCAATGGAGTAGATCTGTATTCCTCCAGTTTGTGCCATGGTTCCTTGGTTGCTGTCCTGTACAGTCTGTCTGGAAACTGAGGCAGATCCCCTTTTACTGCTCACCGCTCGTATTCAGGCATTTTTCCCAAGGATTGTATGGGAGATCATCTCTCATTGTTCGAGTGTTCAATTAACCTACATATTTTGTCCTGTAATGTTAGCAGAACAACAAACATCAATTGTTCAATTAACCTGCGCTATAAGGACTGGTGCAATAGTTAGTTAGTAACCATTCAACAAATCAACAAACATCAATTCAACCTACAATAAGTGTCAAGTTCTAGTCTCAAATGAACAATTGCTCATGTTCCTGGGTCTACTGAATAATACATCTGGCATATATAAGAATAAAGGCAATGTCGTCACAGGAGAGCTACGATATATAGGGATACTACACCGCATGAGAGCACAATGTATGGGTACTAAACTGGAATATTTGTAAATCTTCAGAGTAATGCATGGCGTCAATGTTACGAAAGAGTTACTGCAGCTGTAGATGATATCATTGAGAGGTGCAATTTCTGTAAGAGGTTTTTCTGCAGTTCTGGCACCTTAGGGGCTTCACAAAGCCAAATACTTCTCCTGCCTTCTCAGTCCTGACATATGGCCTAACAGTAGTTTTTGAAGACATATGGGGCATAACCGCGTTTGGCAGAAATTTCACAATAAGTTGTGGGGTCCAGATTCACCAATTAACCCTTGTGTAAACATATTTGCAGTACATGCAAAAATTACATTTTTCCACTAAAATGTTATATTTCCACGTACCAATGTTATAAAATCCTATGAGGCACCTATGGGTTCAAAATACTCACTGCACCCTCACATGAAATCCTCATGCAGTGGAGTTTCCAATATGGGGTCACCTGGAGGTGTTTCTGCTGATCTGGCACCTCAGGGGCTTGGCTAATGGAGCTCACAATCTAATCAAACGGAATATGTGTTGTAAAAGTCAAGTCGTTCTCCTTAACATCAAACATTAGTGAACAACCACATATGGGACCATGCCACTTTTGGTAAAAATTGCATAACAAACTATGTGGTCCAATGTCTTCTATTACTCATTGTGGAAATTATAAATGTGGTGATAAAACTGCATTTTACTGTAAAAAATGTAAAGTTTTGTGAATCACCTGTACAGTAGGTTAAAAATGATCTATACACCACTAGATGAATTCCTTGAGGAGTCTAGTTTCTAAAATGTGCTAGATATTGTGGTAATTTCTCCTGTTTTTTTCACCTTAGAGGTTTGGCAAATGGAGCCCAAAATCTGGTCAAATGGAATCTATGTTCTAAAAGCCAAGTAGCTCTCGTTCTCATACGATCCCTGTCCTGTGCGCAAACAGTAGTGCAGAGCCACATATAGGTCCTGCTATGTTCAGTTTAAATTGCATAACCAACTATGGGGTCTATTTTATTCTATTACCCCTCGTGCAAATTATAAATTCGGTGCTAAAGCAGTATTTTAGTGGAAAAAAAATGTAATTTTTTGTTTTCACATCTAAATGTTATAACGTTTTGTTATTCACCTGTAGGTTAAAAATGATTAGTATACCACTATATTAATTCCTTGAGGAGGTATGGTTTCCAAAATGGAGTCACTTGTAGGGATTTTCTGCTGTTTTGGCATGTCAGGGGCTCCACAAATGTGACATGGCATTCACAATCTATTCCAGACAAATTTATGCTCCAAAAATCAAATAGCACTCTTTCCTTTCAAAGCCCTGCCATGTGTACAAACAGCAGTTTTTGACCACATATGGGCTATCTTCGTGTTTGGAAGAAATTGCATAACAAATCATAGTTTGATCATAGGTCATACTTGATTCAGAGCTTTCATTCACCCCCCACATCTGATCATTGGCACGCTCTTGTTATCTGCACCTCAAAAACATTTCTAGAATTCGACCCTTTCTTACTTTTGATTCTGCAAAAACTCTTACTGTTTCTCCTATTCATTCTCGTCTGGACTATTGTAACTCTCTACTAATCTGTCTCCCTCTTAACAAACTCTCCCCTCTCCAATCCGTCCTGAATGCAGCAGCTAGGATCATATTCCTCACCAATCGTTATACCGATGCCTCTAAGTTGTGCCAGTGCTTACACTGGCTACCCATCTACTCCAGAATTCAGTATAAACTTATTACCCTCACCCACAAAGCCCTCCATGGCTCAGCACCACCCTACATCTCCTCCCTCATCTCAGCCTACCACCCTACCCGTGCCCTCCGTTCTGCTAATGACCTGAGGTTAACATCCTCATTAATCAGAATCTCCCACTCCCGTCTCCAAGACTTTTCACGAGCCACGCCAATTCTTTGGAATGCACTACCCAGGCTAGTACGATTAATCCCCAAACCCCACAGTTTTAAGCGTGCCTTAAAAACTCATTTGTTCAGACTGGCCTATTGCCTCAACGCATTAATGGAAATATCCCTGTGTGGCTCATTTCTAAATTTTTTACCATAACCAGGTTCCTCGCATCATGTTCTCACATGCTTTTTGCATTTAATAGCCCTCTGTGTCTGTACTGTTACATATTTAGACTGTTAACTGGTTCATGCAGCAACAAGAACACCCGATTCTTACACTAGGGAAGGTCCAAACCATAAAAACAATAAAAGCAATTGTTACCACCCACCTTTTGTGTCTCCCCTTTTCCCTTATAGATTGCAAGCTTGCAAGCAGGGCCTTCATCCCTCTTGGTATCTGTTTTCATCTATGTGTTTATTGCTATGCTATGCTGTAATGTCTATTGTCTGTAAAAGACCCCTCTATAATGTAATAAGTGCTGCGGAATATGTTGGCACCAGGGGCGTAACTAGAACTGATTGGGCCCCATAGCAAACTTTTAAACGGGGCCCCCTCAAAGACACCCCCCCTCAAAGACACACCCCCTTCAAGACGCACCCCCTTCAAGACGCACCCTCTTACCGATAATGCATACTAGAGTCACATTAGGATCGCGGCGGAGCTGCTTACCTGACCTCTGCCGCGAACCCTGGCCTGAATGAGAGGACTATGTAATAAAAGAGGACACTGTAAATAACAAGAATACACTATGTAAGAGACAGCACTATACATAACAGCAGAGGAAGCTATATAATAAGGGACGGCACCATATATAACTAGAGAGGATGGTACATAATAACGGATGGTATTATACATAATAAAAGAGGAAACTATGTAACTAAGAATGGTGTTATACAGAATTAGTGAGTACACTATATACTAAGGGACTGTGTTAGACATAATAAGCGATAAGAAAGTCTTCCTCCACCTCCCCCTGTTCCTAAGGCCATTATAAGTCCCCCTTCCTCCAATTCCAATCCTCCACACCCCTCATTGTCCTCCTCCCCTCGCATCCCATTATTGTCCTCTCCCCCACCCCATCATTGCCCCTCTTCACCACCTCCATCATTTCCTCCTCCACCACCACCACCATCATTGCATTCTCCCCATCATCATTTCTTTTTCCCCCACCACCCCATCATTGCCCTCTCCATCACCCCCATCATTGCCTTCTCCTTCACCCCATCACTGCCTTCTCCCCATCACTCCCATCATTGCCTGCTCCATCACCCTATCACTCTCATCATTGCCTGCTCCATCACCCCAACACTCCCATCATTGCCTTCTCCATCACCCCATCACTGACTTCTCCCCATCACTCCCATCATTGCCTGCTCCATCACCCCATCATTGCCTTCTCCATCACCCCATCACTGCCTTCTCCCCATCACTCCCATCATTGTCTGCTCCATCACCCCAACACTCCCTTCATTGCCTTCTCCATCACCCCATCACTGCCTTCTCCCCATCACTCCCATCATTGCCTGCTCCATCACCCCATCATTGCCTGCTCCATCACCCCATCATTGCCTGCTCCATCACCCCATCATTGCCTTCTCTTATTACCCCCTCATGGCCTTCTCCCATTACCCCCTCATGGCCTTCTCCCATTACCCCCTCATGGCCTTCTCCCATTACCCCCTCATGGCCTTCTCCCATTACCCCCTCATGGCCTTCTCCCATTACCCCCTCATGGCCTTCTCTTATTACCCCCGCATGGCCTTCTCCCATTACCCCCTCATGGCCTTCTCCCATTACCCCCTCATGGCCTTCTCCCATTACCCCCTCATGGCCTTCTCCCATTACCCCCTCATGGCCTTCTCCCGTTACCCCCTCATGGCCTTCTCCCATTACCGCCTCATGGCCTTCTCCCATTACCCCCTTATGGCTTTTTCCCATCACCCCAGGCATCATCATGGCCTTCTCTCCCCATCGCGGTCTTCTCCTCATGTCCCCATCTCCTCCAGGGCCAGGCTAACCTACACATACACACACACAGACAGACATACATTCACACACACAGACAGACAGACACACATACATACATACCCACACACACACAGACAGACAGACACAAATACATACATACCCACACACACAATTCGGTGAAACACCTATGTGGTTAACAAGCTAAACATCCCCCTAGATGAATTCCTTAATTGGTCTAGTTTTCAAAATGGTGTCACTTGTGGGTTTTTGGCTGTTATGGTATCTCTGGGGCTCTATACATGCAACATGGTGTCTGCAATCTATTTCAGCTAAATTTACATTTCAAATACCAAATTTCGTTTCTTCCCTTCCGAGCTCTGTAGTGTGTGCAAATTGAACTTTTTGACTACATCTGGGACAACGCCATGCTCAGAAGACAGTGGCAAACATTGTGGTCCGATTTTCAATTTTACCTCTTGAAAAGGTGAAAAATTGGTTGCTAAAACAACATTTTTGTAAAAAAAAATGAAAAATTTCAATGTGACGACCTAAAGTTTTCAAATTCTGTCTAGCACCTGTGATTTCAAAATGCTCACTATACCCATGGATAGACTCCTTGTCGGGTGCAGTTTCCAAAATACGGTAAATTATGGAAGTTTTGGCTCCTTTAGGGGCTGTGTAAATGAGACATAGCGCATACAATCTATTTCAGCCAAATTTGCGTTCCAAAATTCAAATGGTGCTCCTTTTTTCTGAGCCCTGCTGTTTGACTTTGATTTTTCTGGCCACAAGTGGGGTATCAGTGAGCTCAGGAGAAATTAGGTAACACATTGTGGGGTCTATTTTCTTGTGCTATTTCTTGCAAAAGTGAAAAAAATTGGGGCTAAAGCAATATTATAGAGAAAAAATTAAAAACATTTTTTCATTCAGTTTTGCATGAATTCCTGTGTAGCACCTGAAGGGTTAAATAAATTCCTGACAGGAGTTTTGAAGTATTTGAGGCATGCGTTTTTTTAAAATGATATCACTTTTGGAGAGTTTCCAATCTAAAGGCCTCGCAAAGTCCATTTAAATCTGAATAGGTGTCCCTAAAGAACCAGGTTTTGTACATTTCTTGAAATAATGAGAAATTGCTGCTAAACTTTAAACCCAAAATATATAATATACCAACGGCGCTAGTGTGCAGGGTTGATTCAGCAGCGAGTAAGAAACCCCCACACCACCAGGGGTGAAAATAAACAATTTAAACAAAATGATTCTCGCGCTGTGAATCAATGGAGAATAAAAAAATATATATATATATAGTTACCTGTAGGATCAAGACAATAAACTCATAAGCATTAAATGCTAGAAAACACTGAGTATTGATGGATCAAACTACAAAAAAGACAGAACAAAACATAGGTTTTTAAAAAAAAAAAAAAAGAAAAAAAAAAGAGAAGTGTTCAGGTTAGGCTCTAGTGACTAAGGGCATGGTCGGTATTGCGTTCTAATAGTTAATTAAAAACACCTACCATATAACTATGCAGACATAAATAAAGGATTATCGGACGTTTGCCTGCACCTGGAGCCTGTTTCCGGCCGGAACAGAGCTCGGTGATTTATTTGTTTTTTCATCTACTGATTGAGAGACTCCCTAAACGATTAGCAAGTATATGCCGCTGGCTTCTACCGCTTAAAAGTCCGCTCTCAGCGGTGAATCTACTGCTTAAAAGTCTGTTCACATTAGTGAACCACCTGGCGTTTCCCACTGCACTCCTATTCAGAGGTAATAGTCACAGTGGGGGTATGTGCAAGATACATTTATAGCACTTTATGGTTCCCCCAGTGTGTTTGTTTCTGTTTTTATTTATGTCTGCATAGTTATATGGTAGGTGTTTTTAATTAACTATTAGAACGCAATACCGACTATGTTCTTAGTCACTAGAGCCTAACCCGGACACTTCTCTTTTTTTTTTTTTTTTTTTTTAAAAAAAAAACCCTATGTTTTGTTCTGTCTTTTTTGTAGTTTGATCCATCAATACTCAGTGTCTTCTAGCATTTAATGCTTATGAGTTTATTGTCTTGATCCTACAGGTAACTATATATATATTTATATATATATATATATATATATATGTATATTTTTATTCTCCATTGATTCACGGCGCAAGTATCATTTTGTTTAAACTTTATTTATTAAAGTTGACATCATCCGCCGCCTCTGCCCTGTTCTCACCCCTGGCTAAGTCCTGCCCACCGGACTCCCGGGCTTACACCGGACCCTCCGTTTGGGTTGCAGAATTTGTGAAAAAGAAGAAGGCCAGGGAGCAGGAAGTATGGAACCTGCTCCATGCAAAGGGGGAGGCTGGCATGGCGGCTCCACGATCCTTGGGACGGCTCGTGTACACCAATATACCCAAGGGGTATGGGTTCATCCGAGACCTTGCAACTGGCCAGAAAGTATATATTAATGTGACCTCTATCTGCCACGGCCGGGTTTTGCAAAAAGGGGACTTGGTGTCGTACTACAAAGAGTACTGTCCCCGCGGCTACTACGCGGTAGCTGTGATTGCTGAACCCGAAGGTCACGAGCCCCCATTGAAAGAACTCTAGAGACACTCCCTGCATCCCAGGAGCTCCACGGCATTGGGGCCCCTTGCTACCGACCATCAGGAGATGGTCTGGACTGTCGGGATTTCGTTGCACCGTTGTGCAGACCACGAGGACAGTTTTCCGTCCAGGTTACAGAAAATGTATTTTTTATGTTGAAGTTAGTTTGCCTGACATGGCAGGGATGCGGAAAAAAAAAAGGGGAGTGTCAATGTCAAAGGAAGGGGGAGAAAACCTGTTATGTTTTTGTTTTATTATATGTTGGTTTAAAAAAAAAACAGTAAATGAAAAAAAAAATAGAAAAAGGGGAACTTGTGCTATTATAAAGTTGTTTGATGTATAATATGCAAAAGTAAAATGCAACAGGTCCGGGTAATAGAAGGTCTGTGTGACCGAAGGAAACGTGAGACCGAAGGGGTCCATCAGTTGAGAGGGTCTGGGAGACCGAGACGCTGACCATGACTGGTAACCAAGAGACAGACAAAGACGTGGAAGATTTGAACCAGACAGGAGTCCCAGGTCAGGTCCCTGACACCACAGACACCCCAGAAAGCAGAAGTCGGGCACTAGTAATGATCTGGTAGGTGTAAGGCCTCGATCATGGCGTGCCGGATTGTGAAAGGTGACAGAAGGGGAGAGTAGGGGAAGGTAAACGCCGGAGGGAGAGAATCCAGGTGTACCTAGCCCAGTTTCGAAAGATATTGTCATGTGGCGTGCACGCTGGCGAGTGGCAGTAGGCCGCTCGGAGCATGGTGCTCCCGGTTTGGCTTGGGCCCCGCGGATAGCGGGTTTAGCCCAACAACTGGTCCGACAACAGATGGTAGTAGAAGTTTCAGAGTGACTAAGGTAGGGACGATAATTGTCGAGGACAATAGACAAAGGAAGGGGGAGTGTAAGGAAGGTGATCTGACGGACGGACTGACTGGTCAGATTTCAAAGGGGTTTGCACTTGTCAGGCAGGATGTCAGTTATGACAGAAGGGAAAACAGCTAGGAAAGTGTAGGCGACGTGCAGTATTTGGAATTGACATTAGAGGGCAGGGAGGAGTGTGAGCATAGGACTTGACATCAGCTTAGGCTAAGAAACCGTTGGTCATGGGGGGACGGAGTTACAGGGAACCGGGAAAGCTATAAATTTGACAGGAGGGTTCCAGAAGATTTCAGTCCCCAGGGGGAGCTCAAGTGACAGGAAGACTATGACAGTTGGTGCACTGTGAGGAAAACCTAACCAGGGGACTGAGGAGAGAGAAAGTTAGGGGGGTGGTCCTGACACGAAGTACCGCAATACAGACGAGGCCCCGGGGGCAAGCACACCGAATTAAAGACGACAACCGACCAGTAAAATTTCTGTTGGTGTACATGCCTAAGGCGGCCACAGTGACTGAGCTGTCAGGAGTGTCGTGGAGTTGAAAAAAGGGACGGTGCGTATAAGTACGTCTCTGGTGAAAAGTACGGGGTGTGTGTAACGGGGCCTGGAAACGGAGGGCCGAGAAAAGAGATTGCGGTGTATTGTGAGGGCTGTCAGTTGGATGGCGGAGAATAAACTTGGACCTGTTGCACTTGAAACCTGCCTCCATCTTGTGTCTGTACGTCACTGCGCGGTATCCAGAGGGACCACCCCCCCAGCCGGCCCACCGACCCTACATGTGCTGGGTGGGGACTGTGCGAAGACTGTGCTGGCCTATGCGGGGACTGTGCCGGGCTGTGCGGCACTGTGCTGGCCTGTGTGAAGACTGTGCTGGGCTGGACTGTGCTGGTCTGTGTGAAGACTGTGCCGGGCTGTGCTGGCCTGCGCGAAGACTGTGCCGTGCTGTGCGGGACTGTGCTGGGCTTCACAGGTACTGTGTGGGGACTATGCCGGCCTATGTGGGACTGTGCGGGACTGTGCCGGGCTGTGCGGGACTGTGCTGGGCTTTGCAGGTACTGTGCGGGACTGTGCTGGGCTGTGTGGGACTGTGCTGGGCTTTGCAGGTACTGTGCGGGACTGTGCTGGGCTTTGCAGGTACTGTGCGAGACTGCACTGGGCTTTGCAGGTACTGTGCGGGGACTATGCCGGGCTGTGTGGGACTGTGCTGGGCTGTGCAGGTACTGTGCGGGGACTATGCCGGGCTGTGTGGGACTGTGCTGGGCTGTGCAGGTACTGTGCGGGACTGTGCTGGGCTGTGCAAGTACTGTGCGGAACTGTGCTGGGCTGTGCGGAACTGTGCTGGGCTGTGTGGGGACTGTGCGGGGACTGTGCTGGGCTGTGCAGGTACTGTACGGAACTGTGCTGGGCTGTGCGGAACTGTGCTGGGCTGTGTGGGAACTGTGCTGGGCTGTGCGGAACTGTGCTGGGCTGTGTGGGAACTGTGCTGGGCTGTGCAGGGACTGTGCGGGCTGTGCCGAATATTGCGAGGTGAGTAGTGAAATACTCGCGAGGATTCAGTTCCGCATTACTCGCCGAGTACCGAATCCTAACGAGTATACTCGCTCATCCCTACTCCTGGTGACTATATATTAAAATTAAATAATTATATTTGTTGTTTGGTTTTATATGAAGAGATGCTGGAAACTTTGTGAACCTCTCAGGATTTTCAGTATTTCAGTCCAAAAAGTATATAAAGTCAAATGAAACTAAGAATGAGTCACAAATATTAGACTTTGTCTTATTTTAAATGAAGAAAAGTATCCAATATCACATGTCTGTGAGTATTAAAAGTATGTGAACCTTTGTTTTCAATATTTAGTGTGACCCCCTTGTGCAGTAATGATTGCATTTAAACATTTCTGTTAATATGTGGTTAGTCCTGCACATCAGCTTGGCCGAATTTTAGCCCATTTCTCCCTACAAAACAGCTTCAACTGTTATTTTGGTTGGTTTTCACCCATTAACTGCTCACTTCTGGTCGTTCCACAACTTTTATATATGATTAAGGTCAAAACTGACACGTAGAAATTGTTTAATCATCCAGTAGAGGAGACCACACTGGAAACCTTTGTTCACACTAATGTCATGTATAACAGAGCCATGACCAATGTGACAGATTTGCTTCATAAAATTAGTTCCCAACAAACCCCAGTGACTTTATTAGGATTATTTGTGGTTCTCTTGTGGTTCTCTCATTTTTGATGACAAGAACAGCGCTGCAGACTATGCTGTCAAAAAATACCGGCAAGCTCCAAGAAAATGCATAGCACAAGGGATAGTTGTCAGATCGTTTCCTTTTCTGGGATAAAGGATAAATTCCTTGTGCCTTCCTGGGAGTTCCTGTCTTATCAGATACTAAAACACAGCCTCCAAAAACTAATGCGAAGAAAATCCCTAAACTTAGATGTTGTGGCTTCGCTGGTAGGTAACATTAATTATATGGAAAGGTGGGAGGCAGATCTGAGAACAGTTTTTAGTCCAGAACAATGGGAGTATGCCATCGACCATTCGTATAGATCCACAACCTCTATGGTTTTGCAGGAAACTTATTACAAGGTCTTAAGGTACTGTAACACTTACCGATGTACCAGCAATCCCGACCAGCGATATGACGCGGTCAGGATCGCTGGTGCATCTCTAAGTGGTCGCTAGTGAGCTGCCACACAGACAGATCTCACCAGCGACATAGCAGCGGTCGGAGGTCGCTACTTACCTGTCAGACGAGGCGATCCTGACGTCCTCCCGCCCGGCTCCACGTGTTGCTCGTCGTCACAGCAGGAAGCCCAGCAGGAAGCTGATGACGAGAAACGGTCCAGGACGTTCTCGCGCGATCAGCGATAACCAGCGGGGGAGCCGGTCGCAGGTAAGTATCAGACATAGCGATATCGCTAGCGATATCGCTATAACGTCACAAAAACCAGTGACGTTATAGCGATATTGCTAGCGATATCGCTTAGTGTGACAGGCCCTTAAGTTAGATGGTACTATATGCCAACAAGATTAGCCCACATTAGTCACGACACTTCATCTTTATGTTGGAGACGTTGTAATCTACCAGGAAATCTACATCACATTTTTTGGAGCTGTCCTAAGCTGAAAATTCTATGGTCAAATGTTACAGAACACGTGAAGCTTTTCTCATAAGTTAAAATCGATGTCACTCCCCAGTTGGCTTTCTTGTCCTTGACCACGGAGCATATAGATGCATCAATAAAGTATGCTATGATACATATGTTTATAGTGGTAAAAAATATGATTGCTCTTTGGTGGAAGAAACCGGATGTGCCTCTTTTCTCGGACATTGTTGACGCATTACGCTCACATTGTCTGATAGAAGAAAAAATTGCATTTAATAACAATGAATAAATATCTCCTTAAATGGGCTATTTGGAACTCTATATTTATGTAAAATTGTTCTTGCTCTATGAATAATGCTTTTATATGCTTTGAGTCTGGATTGAGTTTTATGTTTTTCCTTCCGTATCAGAGCGGAGCTCTCTATTTTTTATTTGCCTCCTTCCACTATGTATTATATACAAATTTAATAAAAATATTTGAAAAGAAAATGCATAGCACAAATGTGAACAGAGCATTAGGCTTATACAACATATCCAAGGTTAGTCAACTCATGAGGAAATCTCAGCTAGTCGGACATAACGATTATCTCTGACAATTCAACCAATAACAATTGTTACATCTATGATAATAAAAAGATCAGGTCTGATTAACTAGTAAAAAAGGTTATCCTTTATGCTTCCATTTTTTTCTGGCTGAACAAGATGAACTCTATAATTGTATTGCTTAATTTACTATGGTTCAAATCAATGATTTAAGAATTTCAGATATTTGAATTTTGCCCCCAATATTGCTTAAAGCAAAGGATACCCAATCTGTTACTCAGGAGTTACATATGGCTCGCGGACCTGTGATGCATGGCTCATGGCTGTTTGCCTGCATGGGGCATTAGTACCAGGTCTAACAAACAGCTATGAAGAGCAGGTCACATATACTGGCCTTGGGTCAGGAGATAAATTAAGTATGGTAAGCTGGAGACAGGATGATACTACGTTTCAGAAGAGGTGATTGAAGCTGGATGCGATAGTGTGCTTGATATGAGATTACCGAATGAGGGTATGGAGGATTTCCTTAGATATAAGTATACTGCCTCAGTGTCATTTCTATGGGGAAACTATGGCTGTCGGCTCTAGGCGTCATTACTGTGGGACAAGAGGAGGCGCGACCTGGATATCACTTGCTGACGTTCTGAATGTGGATCGGGGGCCTGTGATGTGTGGCTCACAGCTAGTTTGGTACATTAACCCCAGGTCTAGCAACCAGCTATGAAAAGCAGGTCTCCAGATGGTGACTTTTGTGAGTAGCCCCTATCCGAACAGATAGGGGTTTTCCACTAACAAATTTAATTTTAATCAACAGATCTTTTGAATAATAATAATTTCCACAATTGGATGTGTTTAGAAAATGCTCCTGTGCTGAGATAATCTTATAAATGTGCCCCTGCTGTGTACTGTGTAATGGCCGTGTCTGACTGTGCAGGGACATGGTCTGATCATACCACAGCTCCTGGGCAGGGGAGGAAGCAAAAGAGAATACAGATATTAGAGCACCCCTGCCCAGGGGCTGTGGTATGATCAGAGCATGTTCCTGCACGGTCAGACACTGCCATTACACAGTACACAGCAGGGGCACATGTATAAGATTATCTCAGCACAGAAACATTTCATTTTTTCCTTACACATCCAGTTGTGGAACTTAATTTTATTACAAGGTCTATGGATTAAAATGTACTTTGTTGGTGGGAGAACCCCTTTAAGTATTTGCTAAGATGGAGAATATACCTGTGAGAGGTGGTGCTTGAAGCTGAATGTGATTAATGGGGGTAGATGGGAACACCTGAATATAGGCATACTGCCTCAGTGTGATTTCTGTGGGGAAGCTTTAGCAGTTATTATACCAATAATTGGGGGGCTCCAGGTGTCATGCAGAAGGTGGGACCTGCATGTCACTACTCTCTCTGAATGTGGCTGGTGACCCTCTGTCAGAGTAGAATATAGCCTTCAAAGAAAGATAGGTTGGGGACTACTGGCTTAAAGTGTAACTGTCGCTTTAGGAAAATGTTTGTACCTGCCTCTGACTCCTCCCTGTATGCATTCTCCATACAACTTTATGAGCACCAACTGTCATCTAATATCTCAGTAATGTAAAAATTTGAGTTCACTGAAGACAGATTTCACCCATGAACTGAGAGTGAAAGATCAGTCCAGGAGGAGAAAGAAGCAGATTTCTCTGGTAAGTTATATTACAATGTTTCTTGTCTTCACTTACACTATTGATTTAATGAAAAAAAAATTGAAACGGAGGTTGCTCTTTAAATGTGGAGGAAATTTCACTGTCTTATTGATTTATCACAACTTTCTAGCATTGAATTCATGGAAAAGTCATGTAAGATTGTGTTCCCATATATCAAAAATGGAGACATTTCTGCGACAATCCTATACATCCTAATTGGACTTGCAGAAATACATTCCTATTTTTTTTCTAAACATAATACATAATTTTCCATTTTTTTTTTTTTTGCATTTCTATTTCTGCGTACTAGGGAATTAGATATATGGGCCAAATGTTAACCCCATAGCTATAAATAGTGGTTAATAAAGAGACAAGTGTGCCTACTAACTTCATCTAGAAGCCGGTTTTCCAGGGCAATGTAAGAAAAGGCAGTCAGCAGAACAGTTGGAAGGATTATGTGAAATGGAATCCATTCCAGATGTTATATACAGTGGGGCAAAAAAGTATTTAGTCAGTCAGCAATAGTGCAAGTTCCACCACTTAAAAAGATGAGAGGCGTCTGTAATTTACATCATAGGTAGACCTCAACTATGGGAGACAAACTAAGAAAAAAAAATCCAGAAAATCACATTGTCTGTTTTTTTTCCTTTTATTTGCATATTATGGTGGAAAATAAGTATTTGGTCAGAAACAAGCAATCAAGATTTCTGGCTCTCACAGACCTGTAACTTCTTCTTTAAGAGTCTCCTCTTTCCTCCACTCATTACCTGTAGTAATGGCACCTGTTTAAACTTGTTATCAGTATAAAAAGACACCTGTGCACACCCTCAAACAGTCTGACTCCAAACTCCACTATGGTGAAGACCAAAGAGCTGTCAAAGGACACCAGAAACAAAATTGTAGCCCTGCACCAGGCTGGGAAGACTGAATCTGCAATAGCCAACCAGCTTGGAGTGAAGAAATCAACTGTGGGAGCAATAATTAGAAAATGGAAGACATACAAGACCACTGATAATCTCCCTCGATCTGGTGCTCCACGCAAAATCCCACCCTGTGGGGTCAGAATGATCACAAAAACGGTGAGCAAAAATCCCAGAACCACGCGGGGGGACCTAGTGAATGAACTGCAGAGAGCTGGGACCAATGTAACAAGGCCTACCATAAGTAACACACTACGCCACCATGGACTCAGATCCTGCAGTGCCAGACGTGTCCCACTGCTTAAGCCTGTACATGTCCGGGCCCGTCTGAAGTTTGCTAGAGAGCATTTGGATGATCCAGAGGAGTTTTGGGAGAATGTCCTATGGTCTGATGAAACCAAACTGGAACTGTTTGGTAGAAACACAACTTGTCGTGTTTGGAGGAAAAAGAATACTGAGTTGCATCCATCAAACACCATACCTACTGTAAAGCATGGTGGTGGAAACATCATGCTTTGGGGCTGTTTCTCTGCAAAGGGGTCAGGACGACTGATCCGGGTACATGAAAGAATGAATGGGGCCATGTATCGTGAGATTTTGAGTGCAAACCTCCTTCCATCAGCAAGGGCATTGATGATGAAACGTGGCTGGGTCTTTCAACATGACAATGATCCAAAGCACACCGCCAGGGCAACGAAGGAGTGGCTTCGTAAGAAGCATTTCAAGGTCCTGGAGTGGCCTAGCCAGTCTCCAGATCTCAACCCTATAGAAAACCTTTGGAGGGAGTTGAAAGTCCGTGTTGCCAAGCAAAAAGCCAAAAACATCACTGCTCTAGAGGAGATCTGCATGGAGGAATGGGCCAACATACCAACAACAGTGTGTGGCAACCTTGTGAAGACTTACAGAAAACGTTTGACCTCTGTCATTGCCAACAAAGGATATATCACAAAGTATTGAGATGAAATTTTGTTTCTGACCAAATTCTTATTTTCCACCATAATATGCAAATAAAAGGAAAAAAAAACAGACAATGTGATTTTCTGGATTTTTTTTTTCTCAGTTTGTCTCCCATAGTTGAGGTCTACCTATGATGTAAATTACAGACGCCTCTCATCTGTTCAAGTGGTGGAACTTGCACTATTGCTGACTGACTAAATACTTTTTTGCCCCACTGTACATGTCATTAGAACCTGAAGCTACCGACATGGAAATAACCAGGTTGAAATGTGAATGAAACATTAATTATTAGGGAGATGAATGTCACTCGGTACATAAATGCAGCCTGCATTAAAGTAACCCATTGTGCAATTCACAATCAATACATATTGTGTAACAGCGTATTACTCTAATAAGATTATTTCTTTACATTAGAAGCTCTTAAAGGCATCTTATCTTTATTTATAGTTGTATTCAATACATTATTTCCCAGAAAGCTGCAATTTCAGGACATAGAAAGAATGACTGTAGTGTTCTTCAATGTAACCACTGAAATTATCTGCAGCCATAATCCCTAATCTATCACATATTTCAAATTCTGATTAATCCTGATTAGTGATGAGTAGTGATGAGCGAGTATACTCGTTGCTCGGGTGACCTCTGAGTATTTTGGCGTGCTCGGAGATTTCGTTTTTCGTTGTCTTATCTGCATGATTTGCGACAGCTAGACAGCTTGTATACATGTGTGGAATGCCTGTTTGTTAGGGAATTCCCACATGTATTCAGCCTGTCTAAAAGTCGCAAATCATGCAGATGAGATGATGAAAACTAAATCTCCGAGCACGCCAAAATACTCGGAGGTCACCTGAGCATTCTCGGAAAAACCCGAGCAACGAGTATACTCGCTCATCAATAGTGATGAGCGAACGTGCTCGGATAAGGTGTCATCAGAGCATGCTTGGGTTCTAACCAAGTATCTCGGGTGTGCTTGAAAAATATATTATGGTTGTTCGACAATCCCTGCATGTGTTATGGCTCCTGTCGAACAGATGTGAGACATGCAGCCATGGGGACTCGAACATATTATTAGAGCACGCCGGTTAGCAGCCGAGCTTGTTCTGGTGCCACCTTATCTGAGCATGTTTACTCATCACATATCCTGATACATTTTTGTTTATGAAATGCCCGAAATGCCCTTATCTTTCACCTGAACCATTTAGATTTAGAGTGTTTGCAAGTTGTCTATCTACATGTCATACACAAGTAGAATTATTTTGGGCTACTATTGTTTTGAAAAAGTTTTTATATCTTGCAGACGCTGCATAGTGTTGCTAATTGGTGGCTATCTGGGTGATACCCCCACCAACCGGTCAAAGCAAGCTCTTAAGTTGTGTCGCTCCTGCGTGACATAAGCACACAGAGCGGTGTTCGGGCTCAACAGTAAAGGTGCCAAACATTGCGTTCAGTAGTTCCATCAGGGCTTACGTCTGACTCCCCCCCAAAGCAGGATTCAGGCGTATGCACTGACAGGCCATAGACTATAATGGGGCAAACCTGAGCTCTGAGGTGCATCATTTTCAGGCATGTACACCTACTGGAGGCGGACACTCAGAAGTAGTAGACTGCATCAGGGTGGCCATCTCCAGTAGGCGTACACGCCCAAAAATGATGCATGACAGAGTGCTTGTACACTCTGCTGGCACCATTATGGGGTATGGCCCCGTGAAACGGGTGCCTAAATGCATTATGAAAGCAGCCTAATGCTATAGGTGACAATGAATGCACAGACCCCTAAATTTACCATTAAGTGCTAAAACCACATTATGTGCGCAGCTCATGGAAGAAATGTGCGAGCTTCGAGGCACAGTGGTCTTAGAAACTCTTCAAAGCCTAAATTTTGCGACCTACAAAAATGTGCTATGTGATTTTTTTTTAACTATTGATTATACGTGAACGTTTAATCCCATGAAACGTACAGAATAGGGAAATATCCTTTAATACTTGTTTTTTTTCCCACGTGAGTTCAGTAGACTTGTACTATAAAAAGATACATAAGAGAAATTTCTCTGAGAAAGGAAGTAACCCAGCTGTAAGCACTTCTTCTATGTCACTGTTTAGTTATCTTCCCATCCTGCTAAATAGTTAGAAAAATGTGTATGAATGGAAATCCACATAGAGTATGCTGTGGGGATGTAGTAGGTATTCAGTCTACTTAATTTCTAAAAAAAAAAGGTACGGTATAAAACATTCAAAGAAAGAACTTGCTACTTTGCAGAATTTACTCAGCAGTAAAATGTATTGGTATTTAGCTCTTATATGCCATCACTTCATGATTAATGGGGGTTTGATTGCTGGAACTTTGGCAAGTCTCAGAATGAAGATTCAACTACAGTGGGGAAAATAAGTATTTGATACACTGCCGATTTTGCAAGTTTTCCCATCTACAAAGAATGGAGAGGTCTGTAATTTTTATCGTAGGTTCATTTCAACTATGAGACACAGAATCTAAAAATAAAAACCAGAAAATCACATTGTATGATTTTTACATAATTAAATTGCATTTAAATTGCAGGGCTCAAGCCCTGCTATGTGTAGCACGGGTGATTGGAGAATCGCAGCTTTAAATCTCCTGTGGAGTCCATTGAAGCAAGTGAAAAGTAGAAAAAAAGGTTTTTTAAAATATTAAGAAAATTTAAAAAACACAATAGTTCAAATCACTCTTTTGCCCCATTCAAAATAAATCAATAAAAAAATCAAAATGCACATTTGCTATCGCTGTGTTCAGAATAACCCGATCTTTCAATATATAAAAAGAATTAATCCGATCAGTAAATGGCGTAACGACAAAAAAAATCAAAATGCTAGATTTGATTTTTTTGTTGCCACAACATTGCAATAAAATGCAATAACAGGCGATCAAAACATTGTATGTACACCAAGATGGTATCAATAAAAACATCAGCTCGGCGTGCAAAAAAATAAGCTCTCACCCAGCCCCATATCTTGAAAAGTGGAGACGCTATGGGTCTTGGAATATGGTGCCAGTTTTTTTACAAACTGGATTTTTTTTCACCACTTAAATAAAAAAAGAACCTATACATGTTTGGTATCTGCTAACTCATACTGACCTCGAGAATCATAATAATGGCAGATCAGTTTTAGCATTTAGTGAACATGGTAATAAAAAAAATTGTGGAATTGCACTTTTTTTTTTACAATTTCACCGCACTTTGAATTTATTTACAATTTTCCAGCATACCATATGAAACCAATGGTGCTGTTCAAAAGTACAACTCGACCTGCAAAAAAGAAGCCCTCACATGGCCAAATTGACAGAAAAATAAAAAAGTTATGGCTCTGGGAAGAAGGACAGCAAAAAACTAAAATGGAAAAACCCAAGATCATGAAGGGGATAAGAAGCCCTCCTACTCTGCATTCATTACCTATATTAATTGCACCTGTTTGAACTCATTACCTGTATAAAATATATATCAAATGTTGCCTGTATCTGTCCACGCACTCAATCAATCACACTCCAACCTCTCCCCCATGGCCAAGACCAAAGAGCTGTCGAATGACACCAGGGACAAAATTGTAGATCTGCACAAGGCTGGAATCGGCTACAGGACAATAGGTCAATGACCTGAAGAGAGCTGGGACCACAATCCCAAACTTTACCGTTAGTAACATACTACGTCGTCATGGATTAATATCTTGCAGGGCATGCAAGGTCCCCCTGCTCACGTCAGAACATGTCCAGGCCCATTTGAAATTCACCAATGATTATCTGGATGATCCAGAGGAGGCATAGGAGAATGTCATGTGGTCAGAGGAGACGAAAGTAGAACTTTTTGGTATCAACTCCACTTGCCGTGTTTGGAGGAAGAAGAAGGATGAGTACAACCCCAAAACACAATCCCTACCATGAAGCATGGTGGGGAAAACATTATACTTTGGGGGTGCTTTTCTGCAAAGGGGACTGGACAACTGCACCGTGTTGAAGGATGGATGGATGGGGTCATATATCATGAGATTTTGGCCAACAACCATTTTCCCTCAGTAAGAGCATTAAAGATGGGTTGAGACTAGGTCATCCAGCATGATAATGACCAGAAACACACAGCCAGGGCAACTAAGGAGTGGCTCTGTAAAAAGCATTTCAAGGTCCTGGAGTGGCCAAGCCAGTCTCCAGACCTTAACCCAATAGAAACTCATTGGAGGGAGCTGAAACTGAATGTTGCCCAGCAACAACCTCGAAACCTGAAAGATCTGGAGAAGATCTGTATGGAGGAGTGGGCCAAAATCTCTGCTGCAGTGTGTGCAAACTTGGTCAAGAACTAAAGGAAACGTCTGACCTCTGTAATTGCAAACAAAGGTTTCTGTACCAAATATAAAGTTCTGTTTTTCTATTGTATCAAATACTTATTTCATGCAATATTATGAAAATTAATTATGTAAAAATCATACAATGTGATTTTCTGGATTTTTTTTTTAGATTCTGCCTCTCACAGTTTTAGTGTACATACTTTGTTCCATTCTTTGCAGGTGGGAAAACTTGCACAATTGGCAGTGTATCAAATAGTTATTTTCCCCACTGTATATCGCAAAGTGATACCAACGAAACCAACTGTTCAAGTCCCCATACAATATCGAATTCAACGTCTTCATTTATTTTATTGTTAGAATGTTGGCCTGATGTGTATAGTTTTGGGCACCATTGTAAAGTACAGATCAGGCTAGGTACAAAACTATTTTGAGTGATTTTGTTTGCCGTCACATAATAATTAGACTGATATTGACGGATGATCTATTTTTCATAATCTCAAGGGAAAGGTTCAATAATGGGAAAGTCATCTAGAGAATGCATGGATTCTAATATTTACTGTAGAAATAGTAGCAGGAAAAAACAGCTTAGTGGATCCCAAAGATTATGTACAAGTATTTCAATATGTAGGACAGAGATCCAAGCCACTTGGAACAGAAGATGGAAGCACAATACTATGTCTAAAAGAAATAAAGTTTCCCATCAATACATCAGGAGTTTCTGTGTAATAGCAGTAAGACTAAAGAACATTCTGACGCAAGATGTGGTTGTGATTGATACATTAAAAATAATCTGTGTTTGCCATGTAATCTGACAGCAGTATGAGGCAGGGACCATGACCCTGATTTCAGTAATTTATCACTTAGTTTACTGGGTGCAGCAGTTGTGATGTAATGTTAGTTTTCTCTGCTGTAGATACAGTGGGGCTGTAACACTCGCGCCCAGACTGGATGGCGCAAACGAGGATTGTGGCCCCACTGTGCCACAAACCAGACTAACCCTGGAAGGGCGTAACTAAGCAGCTACCTTGGTGTTCACTGGAGCCTCTAGTGGTGAGGTCAGGCTTGTGCGACAGGTAGCTGCCAGGTACCACTCCAGGGTGACGTCTGGCAGTAGCAGCTGATCCCATAGGACAGATGCAGGCAAGTACTGTAGATTGCAGATGTTTAGATTGGCAAGTACTAGCGGGCATAGATGATGTACAGGTGGGCACGGCTAGCACTCTGGCAGGCATGGCTGGCACTTTGGCAGGCAGGTGGGCACAGTTCAGACTGGAGGGGCAGAAACTGTTTGGGAAGGACAGGAACATTGGCAGGTATGAGTGACATAAGGGAACAGGTAAGAACCAGTACAGACTGGAGATAGTTTCAGGAAGGACTGGGGCACGGGTTGGTATGAGTGGGAGGTGAGGACAGAAAGGACCCAGTTCAGACTGGAGAAACAAGGGGCCGCTGAGGCGGAGAGGGAGCATAGCAGAGCCACTGATGCAAAGAGTGAGAAGAGCAGAGCCACTGAGGAAAAGAGGGTGCAGAGCAGAGCTGCAGTGGCAAAGAGGGAGCAGAACAGAGGCGTCGAGGAAAAGAGGGAGCAAACAGGACCAGATTAGCACAAGTACTTACAGTGAAGTACCAAGTGTACACCAGGGACACTAATATTGTGCAGCGACAACCAGATAGGGACAGGTGCTGGTACAGGTTCTGTGAGTAAAAGGAGTAGAAATAAGGATAGACACAGCAGGATAGGGAAGGCTCCAGACAAGGATACAAACAGGTTCAGGTATAGGATAGTTCAGACAAGGTCAGACATATAAACTAGTTCAGGATAAAGGATTCAGGTCTGAGTATACAGCCCCAAGGGTGTTGCAAACAAGACACATAGGATACAGGTACAGACCTGGGCATATAGCCCCCAGGGTGAGAGAAACAAAAGCAGACCCATGACAGGACCTGGCAATTCAGCAGCAGACTGAGTGAGAATGTTGCTCAGGCATCTTCCAATTGGTGGAGATGCCTTAAGTACCTGATCCCTCTTGGCAATAGGCTGGGGACACATTAGGAATGTGCACAGTCTCTTTAAAACTCAGAAAGTGCAGGCGCCACCGCCCTAAGCACACAGCCAGGAAGTATGCACACAGCAAGCAGAAGACACTTGGTCTACAGCATAGAACAGGCAGAACTCACAACATGGCCTGGAGTGGTGAGTAAGTTGGTGTATCAGCCTTATGGGAGATGGGAAGCCATGCAGTGATGCCGGCAGGGATGTTACAGTACCCCCCTTACACCCCCTTTTCTTCAAGCCCACCAGGATTGTCTGCAGAATGAGTAAATCCCAACTCTCCTTAGGACCATGCACAGTCCAATTCATCAAGACATCCTTAGGGAAGAATGAGGCAGACGTGATACTAGGAATCTCAAAATGCCGAGTTTATATCTCCCCGACGGGGTCAGCTACCACCATAGAAGATACCACAATCTGGACTTCCTCCTGGTTGGTGGAGAGCAGAGATTTGAAAGCTTCCGTTTTGATATCTTCATCAATTAGCCACATGGGAACTGAAGGCTCCTGCACCGGGTCCATCTTCTGCCCATTATCACGAGAAAAACATCCTAGAGGCCGGGAGGTTCTGGGGAACTGATCATTGGTACAATTGACGGAGATGTGTGGAGACATTGTCACGGCTTCTCTTTCTTTGGAGATGACAGCACACTGTAACTTGACGACTAGCAGACCAGGAGGAGAAGATGGCGACACTGCCGACTGACCTCGACATATGGAAATCAGACGCCTCTCGCGATTTGGTTGTTTCCAACGAAGCACCATGCTGGATCTCCAGACCAAAAAGGGCAGTAGAGCTCTCAGCTCAGGATGACCTATGGGCATACCAGACAGCATGTGGAAGATGATCGTATCCATGTATAATGCTCTGACTTGGAGCTGTAGTTACTCCTGCAAGACTAGACTGTTCATGAGTAGGGCTCACCCATCTCCAGACAACACCGTCACCAGATTCTGGTGCTGTTGAACAGAAATCACATACTGACTCCATATGGCTTGTAGCTTTAATACACCTGCTCAACCAAAGCTCCCACAAGTCATGGAAACAGTCATAGACTTTAGTGAAGAGGAAGTACTCTCGCTAAGGGTAGCCTCTCCTACTGGCCCAAGGTTTTGGAGTTTAAGCTTTTCAGTGATACCACAATTCCTTCTCATGGCTGGATTGCGGCTGCATCTCAGCCAGCCCACTTTTGTCAGCCTTCTTGGATTTTGGTCAGGTAGCTGCTTTTATGGACTGAAGAAAAGATGGTCTCTGGATAGTCAAGGCCAGAAGTGGTTTTCCCAAAGGCGTCACCCATCTTGTCCGTTTCTAGAAGCTTGGGAGGGAAGTCTTTGCAGAAGATGCAGAATGGGATGGGTTTCACTCTGGGAGAGCAAATCGCAGGTTTAGAATGTACAGGTGCAAGTGAAGATTGTGGCTCCACTGTGCCACAAACCAGACTAAACCTTGAGGGGCGTGACTAAGCAGCTACCTTGGCGTTCACTGGAGACTCTAGTGGTGAGATCAGGCTTGTGCGGCAGGTAGCTCCCAAGTACCACTCCAGAGCGACATCTGGCAGTAGCAGCTGATCCCACAGGGGGACAGGACACTAACGAAAGGTGCAAGCGAGTACTGTAGATAGCAGGTTTAGACTGGCAAGTACTGGTGGGCATGGATGATGTACTCTAGCAGGTGTGGCTGGCACTCTGGCAGGCGCAGCTGGCACTATGGCAGGTGGAACTGGCACAGTTCAGACTGGAGGGACAGGAACTGTTTTGGGAAGGACAGGAACACTGGCAGGTACGAGTGGGTTATGGGAGGGAACAGGTAAGAACCAGTACAGACTGGAGATAGTTTCAGGAAGGTCTGGGAAATGGGCTGGTACGAGTGGAATGTGAAGACAGGAACGACCTAGTTCAGACTGGACAAACAAGGAGCTGCTGAGGCGGAGAGGTAGCAGACCAGAGAAGCTGAGGCAAAGAGGGAGCAGAGTCGCTGAGGCAAAGAGGGAGCAGAACAAAGCTGCTGAGGCAAAAAGGGAGCAGAGTCACTGAGGCAAAGAGGGAGCAGAGCAGAGCTGCAGATGTGGACAGGGAGCAAAACAGGACCAGATTAGCACATGTACTTGCAGTAAAGTACCAAGTGTATGCCAAGGGCACTAATATTGTGCAGCGACAATCAGATAAGGACAGATGCTGGTACAGGTTATGCGAGTAAAAGGAGTAGGAACAAGGATAGACACAGCAGGGTAGGGAAGGCTCCAGACAAGGTTTCAAACAGGTCAGGTATAGGACTTAGTTCAGACAAGGTCAGACATGGGAACTAGTTCAGGATACAGGATTCAGGCATGGGTATACAGTCCCCAGGGTTACGGAAACAAGGCACGTAGGATACAGGTACAGACCTGAATATACAGCCCCCAGGGTGATGGAAACAAAAGCAGACCCAGGACAGGACCTGGCAATTCAGCAGCAGACTGAGTGAGAATGTTGCTCAGTCAGCTTCCAATTGGTGGAGATGCCTTAAGTACCAGGTACTTCTTGGCAATAGACTGGGGACACATTAGGAATGTGCACAGTCTCTTTAAAACTCAGGGAGTGCAGGTGCCTACACAGCCAGGAAGTATGCACACAGCAAGCAGAAGACACTTGGTCTACAGCATAGAACAGGCAGAGGGCAGAACTCACAACATGGCCTGGAGTGGTACGTTGGTGGTGGAGTACGCAGCATATCATCTGCAACCGCATGCTAATGTGTTTGCGTTCGATAGGCCAATGCTATTTCCAGGTGATTTTTTTTACGCAAGCCACACCTAATGGGCGTGGCTTATGTAAATTCTTGCGTATGCAAATGCAAAGCGTACGCATGTCACTGCGTATGCTTGTATTCCCATAGATAGTAATGCTTTTTTTTTACGCACTTCATCCGCAGTTATCCGCATGCAGATGACTGCGGATATTTGACGCCGCAAAAAATGCAACATTATGCGTTTGCCACGCCCCGCCACACACTGCAAAACGACGCAACCATACGCAAATGCATGTCCATGCGTACACCATGTTAAAGATAGGTACACGTGATGCATGCAGATGAAATGCTGCGGACACAACCGCAAATGTGAAACTGGCCTAAGGAGCGGGTGGAGGGCAGAACAGCATGGCCTGGAGTGATGAGTAAGTCTGTGTATCAACCTGATGGGAGATGGGAAGTCATGCAGTGATGCTGGCAGGGATGTTACAGGAGCTCTGTTGATGAGCTGTGTATAACCCCACCCACACCACAGTTTTCTGTGTTCACTATATAATGACAGGTAGCTGCTAATCAGTGTTGAGGGTGTGGTTGGACTAGGATGCACAAGGCCAGTTGTCCTTTAGTGATAATCTCCTGATGATAAAACACTGATTGTAGAAAAATGCAGCCCAGTAAGTGACACATCACTGGAATCAGGGTCTCTGTTCCTACATTTTGGTGCTCTCAGATTACATAGCAACAACCTGCTGACAGATTCCCTTTAATTAGATCTAGTAACATTGCAAAGTTTCTGCATTAAATGGCAGAGATGGGTGATTGATCCAGTGATGTATTTTCATTTGCATACAATTAAGGATTTTTCTCCTACTATGATACTGTGCTAAAATGTTAACATGAAACTTGTATTCCTGATATTTCTGCAAAGATGCCATTTGGAAGCCTTTTGCATTTTCTATTTCATGACAAATATATTGACACTATCTAATTATGAGCTTTTAGGCTATGGCACATGTTGAGGATTTGTTGCGGATCCGCAGCGTTTTTTCTGTTTTCTGTGCAGAATTGCACCAAATCCGCAAAGGAGTGCTCAAGCAATGTTAATCAGTGGGAATCCAGAATTGTGCACATGCTGCGGAAAATTCCGTCCTCATTCTCAGCGTTTTATTTTCCGCAGCATGTCAATTCTTTTTGCGGATCTGCAGCCTTTCTGCACCCATAGACTTACATTGAGTCAGTCAAATCTGCATCTAAACCGCAGGTGTAAAAAGGTTTGCGGATTGCCGTGCCAAAAATGCTGCAGAAAGGATGGAGGAAGAGTGTGCGGGCGAAGAATGTATGTGGGCGGATAATATGTGTGCGTGGAGAATATGTGTGTGTCTGTCTGGGTTGGTCTGCGGGTGTCTGTGTGTGTAGCCAGGCATCGTCTGATGTGACTACTACTCCCATCCGGCTATGTCTGCTGTTACATATAACAGTGACAGCATGAGCCGATGTAACCGATGCAGTAGTTCCATCATCCGGCGACTGAGTTCCATTGTAAAACAAAAAAATAGAATCTATACTCACCAAACACCTAATCCTCGACTCCCACGTCTCCTGCAGCAAAAATAAAATAATAAACCAACATATACAGTGGGGAAAAAAAGTATTTACTCAGTCACCAATTGTGCAAGTTCTCCCACTTAAAAAGATGATCGAGACTTGTAATTGACATCATAGGTAGACCACAGCTATGAGGCAAAATGAGAAAACAAATCCAGAAAATCACCTTGTCTGATTTGGCAAGATTTATTTTGCAAATTATGGTGCAAAATAAGTGTTTGGTCTCCTAAAAACATGCAAGTTTTTTGGCTCTCACAGACCTGTAACCTCTGTTCTCCACTCATTACCTGTAGTAATGGCACCTGTTTGAACTTGTTATCAATATAAAAGACACCTGTACACAACCTCAAACAGTCACACTCCAAACTCCACAATGGTGAAAACCAAAGAACTGTCGAAGGACACCACAAACAAAATTGTAGCCCTGCACCACGCTAGGAAGACTGAATCTGCAATAGGCAAGCAGCTTGGTGTGATGAAATCAACTGTGGGAGCAATAATAAGAAAATGGAAGACATACAAGACCATTGATAATCTCCCTCGATCTGGGGCTCCATGCAAGATTGACGTGGGATCACAATGATCACAAGAACGGTGAGCGAAAATCCCAGAACCACATGGGGGGACCTAGTGAATGACCTGCATAGAGCTGGGACCACCGTAACAAAGGCTACCATTAGTAACACATTATGCCGCCAGGGACTCAGATCCTGCAGTGCCAGATGTGTCTCCCTGCTTAAGCCAGTACATGTCCGGGCCCGTCTGAAGTTTGCTAGAGAGCATTTGGTTTATCCAGAAGAGTATTGGGAGAATGTTATATGGTCTGATGAAACTAAAGTAGAACTGTTTGGTAGAAAGAAAATGCGTCCGTGTTTGGAGAAGGCATAATGCTGAATTGCATCCAAAGAACACCATACCTACTGTAAAGTATGGGGGTGGCAACATCACGCTTTGGGGCTGTTTCTCTGCAAAGGGACCAGGATGACTGATCCATGTACATGAAACAATGAATGGGGCCATGTATCGTGAGATTTTGAGTGCAAACCTCCATCCATCAGCAAGGGCATTGAAGATGAAACGTGGTTGGGTCATTCAGCATGATAATGATCCCAACCACACTGCCAGGGCAGCGAAGGAGTGGCTTCGTAAGAAGCATATGAAGGTCCTGGAGTGGCCTAGCCAATCTCCAGATCTCAACCCCATAGAAAACCTTTGGAGTTATTTGAGTCTGTGTTGCCCAGCAACAGGCCCAAAACATCACTGCTCTAGAGGAAATCTGCATGGAGGATTGGGTCAACATACCACCAACAGTGTGTGCCAACCTTGTGAAGACTTACAGAAAACTTTTGACTTCTGCCATTGCCAACAAAGGGTATATAACAAAATATTGAGATGAACTTTTGTTAATGATCAAATACTTATTTTTCACCATAATTTGAAAAATAAATCTTGCCAAATCAGGCAAGGTGATTTTCTGGATTTGTTTTCTCATTTTGACTCTCAAAGATGTGGTCTACCTATGATGTCAATTACAGGCCTCTCTCATTTTGACTCTCATAGTTGTGGTCTACCTATGATGTCAATTACAGGACTCTCTTCTTCTTAAGTTGGAGAACTTGCATAATTGGTGGCTGACTAAATACTTTTTTCCCCACTGTACTTACCTTTCCGCCACAGTCCATTTAATAATGAGTGTCCCATGACGATCTCATGTGTAGAACAGTCACATCGGGAGATGTGACTGCTCTACCTGGGCTCCTGTGATCCACTGACAGGAGGTACACCTCCAGTAGTGTATCCCTGCGCCGCCATTAGAGTTCACCGGAGTTCGTGCTGTCACTTGTGGCACCGCTGTGTGAGAAATTTCTCACGCAATGGTGCCGTGAGAGCACGAACTCCGGTGAACTCTACGTGATATACTGCAGGAGCGATGATCTCCTGTCAGGGTATCACCAGAGGCCGGGTAGTCCCTATATAACTGTTCTACACGTGAGATCGTCGTGGGACACTCGGTAAATGGACAACATTGGACAGGGAGTATTTATGTTGGTTTATTATTTTTTTTGCTGCAGGAGATCAAGGGATTCAGGGATTAGGCAATGCAGGAAGTATGGTAAATTAAGATTCAATAAAGGAGTCTGCGTGATTATTTCAATTAAAGGACTTTATTCTGGCTGTGTCTTTACCATATCACTATAGGATTAGTATTGTCTTCTCCATTACTAAGCCGTGGGCTTGATGTCACTGGACAATACAAAGGTGACATCAACCGCACAAATATTACCCACTTGCCACCGCTACAAGGCAAGTGGGAAGAGCAAGGCTAAGTGCCAGAATTGACGCATCTATAAGATGCATCATTTATGGGGCGACTGAGAGCTGATGTTTTTAGCCTGGGAGGGTGCTAATATACATGGCCCCTTCACAGGCTATTAATATCAGCCCGCAGCATTCTGCCTAGCCTTTGCTGGTTCGATTTTAAAGGGGGACCGCATGTAAATTTTTTTTCTGGGGTTCCCCTGTAAACTGGCCAGTAAAGGCTAAGCAAACATCCGTGAGATGATGTTAATAGCCTGGGAACCTTTATGGCTATTGGCTCCTTCCCAGAATATTAACATCAGCCCTCAGCCATCGGCTTTCTTTCTGCTGGTTATGAAAATTACGCGGGAGCCCATGCAATTTTTTTTCAAATTTTTTGAAAAATAACCAGATATTGTGTTTCACGCAAATTTCGTATGTGTGTGTGTCTTTTATTTAACTCTTTATCTACCATTTTATTAATGAGGGTATCTGGCTGACACATATATATGTATACTAGCTGAAGAGCCTGGCGCTGCCCGGGCATAGTAACTAACTGTGGTTAGTTGTAGCAAATTATAATTATCCTCCATCCCATAGTCCCGTGCCCATATACCCATCACACATCCTCCATCCCATAGTCCCATGCCCATATACCCATCACACATCCTCCATCCCATAGTCCCATGCCCATACACCCATCATACATATTCGCCATCCCATAGTCGAGTGCCCATATACCCATCATACATATCCGCCATCCCATAGGCCCGTGCCCATATACCCATCATACATATCCTCCATCCCATAGTCCAGTGCCCATATACCCATCACACATCCTCCATCCCATAGTCCCATGACCATATACCCATCATACATATTCTCCATCCCATAGTCCCATGCGCATATACCCATCATACATATTCTCCATCCCATAGTCCCATGCCCATATACCCATCATACATATTCGCCATCCCATAGTCGAGTGCCCATATACCCATCACACATCCTTCATCTCATAGTCCCATGCCCATATACCCATCATACATATCCTCCATCCCATAGTCCCGTGCCCATATACCCATCATACATATCCACCATCTCATAGTCCCGTGCCCATATACCCATCATACATATCCTCCATCCCATAGTCCCGTGCCCATATACCATACATATCCACCATCTCATAGTCCCGTGCCCATATACCCGTCATACATATCCTCCATCCCATAGTCCAATGCCCATATACCCATCACACATCCTCCATCCCATAGTCCCGTGCCCATATAAATATCCGCCATCCCATAGTCCCGTGCCAATATACCCGTCATACATATCCTCCATCCCATAGTCCAGTGCCCATATACCCATCACACATCCTCCATCCCATAGTCAACCATTATGACATCATAATGAGTGGCGGCGGGGCTTGCGACCTATGATGACATCAGCTTCGCCATGGCAACCGTTGTGACATCATAATGAGGGGCGGGGCTTGATGACACACTGCTTCCCCAGTATGCAAATAGGGGCATTATGACATCACAATAAGGGGCAGGGCTTAACACGCACACACTTTTCCCCCCAGTATGTAGATAGGGGCAAAATTGTTTGGTGAATTGGCACGCGCGGGGTTAAAATTTCGCCTCACAACATAGCTTAGGACACTCGGGGTCCAGACGTGGGACTGTGCCAAATTTTGTGGCTGTAGCTGCGACGGTGCGGATACCTATCCCGGACATACACACATACATACATACACACACACATACATACATACATACACACTTTGAGCTTTATATATTAGATAATATGTATATACTGTACATATATATAATATATTCACTTATATTTGTTTTGTGTGTGTAAACATTATATTTGAACATGGTATGTAATGATATTACGGTCTTCAATGGAGAATGAAAAAGAAGAGGTTGGGCGAGGAAAGGACATCACAATTCTTTTTTTTGTGTTAAATAATATATCTTTATTTTGCAATCAAAACGCATACAAATCCGCATGGAAATCCGCATCAAATCTGCACGGAATTTCAACTACGTTTTCTGCCAAGAAAGGCAGAATCCGCGCAGAATTTTACAAAAGCAAATCTGCAACATGTGCACATACCCTTATACCGCCGTGACTATGCATGCAGGAAAAAAAACATGTGACATGTACTGTACTTAGTGACACTGTGCTTTATTTTGTTAAATACAGATAGAAAACACAAAACAATTCAAAATAGCGTAAAAAGTGGTGGCAGTTTAAAGGTAATGCATAACCCTTTCCCTGACTTATTATGAAACAGATTATTAATATTGCAGTCTTCAATCAAGAACATTATAAATATGGAAAATTCCAAGTCATTTAATAAATAGCACCTGAACGTGTGGAAAAAGAGGGTAGCAAACACATATACAGCTTCTCAAAACTCGTGTACATCATAGTTGTCTTATTTCTGATCTGTTAGAACAATGAAGAAAATATGTGGTCTGTCCAATATGGACATACGTGATAGAGTAATCCTATCTAAAGCAATAATATTCATCGTATTGATGGCTGGAATCATTGCATAGTGGTTGGAAGTCGTCAGGGTTCTGTTGTACGTCATTATACTGGTCAAAATCTGGGGTACAATGTCCAGGGACAATATCTGCTAGTGTATCCAAGTAGCTGCCCACCGATATGTCATCCATGCCATCACTATAGCCATGTAAACTGGTGTAGCTTCCTTGCAATGAACTATCCCGACTCTCGAGTAAACTACAAAGGCTTCCACTTAGGCTGCTGCCCTGGCTGGTGACGATGTCCTTTTCTTCCATCATATACTTGATAGATTCAATGTTTTCATTGATAATGAGCAACTGCCTCATCAATTTCACATCAGTAGCGCGAAGATAGATCTGTAAGGAAAAGGAAACAAAACAAAATTCTGGATAAAATATCATTTGCTCCATGTAAAAAAAGTGCAGAATAAATGCTCAATAAAGATGCAGTTACTGTAAAGAAGAGACAATTCATTATTTACATAGTGGTACCATACTAAGAATATACTCAGACAACAACGGCGCCAAAAATCTTGTAACCATATAATGGGTTTGTATGGTCAATGCCCTGGGCTTATTTAGCAAGAGTTTAGAAACACTTTACAAAAATTGTAATGCTGCCATGTTCTTCAGAGATCACAGATTTTCCCCCAAAAGTCAGCTGTTCACTGGGCAGGGGTTTTCAAAATCAAAATCCCTTTTACTTTTAGAGGTGGTCCACTACTTTTTCATTGATGACCGATACTTAGGATATGTCATCAATGTCTGATTGGTTGGGATCTGACACCTGGCACCCCTGCCAATCAGCTGTTCTCGTTGTCATCTGCCGCCAGCTGGAACTTCTCGACTGCGAAGCTTTTCCGTTTTCTGGCAGGGTACTACACATCCGCCTCCTGTTCAATTCAATAGGAGGCGGATGTGTAGTACCCTTCTGCTGCCACTATCAGAAGATGGAGCAGTTCTGCAAGAGGGCAGTTTTCATCATATTTCCCTTTTAACTGTTGCTGGGGTATTAGCCCCAGTTACAAAGGAAGTGCTGTCTCCTGGCGGCATAGCAGAGCTATTTTTGTTTCCTATGTCCCAGCAGCTCCTGTTCGCTCCTTATACACAGCGATCACATGACCGATGTGTATGGAGGAGGCAGCGCCATCAGTGCTTCCTATTACTGCATACACAATGCTTCTTTAGCGCTGTGTATACAGGAAATGAGACGGCACAGATGGCAAGAAAAGGTCTCTGCCTTCGCTATGTGGACTTGGCTCTCTTTGACATTTGGATACTCACTCCCACAGAGATGCGGCATTTGATACCAGAAGTTTTAACTAATTTCACTAGATCAATATCCTAAACCTTCTCACCGATCTTTAGTACACGCCATCCTTTCCTCCTTCCACTGGTCTACTTACATAGGTGCATGGTTGAGTAAAAGACAACCTTGCAAGTTCTCCTAAATGAAGGAAAATGTAAGAAACTGGAGAAAAACAAAACCAGATACCATTCATCAAAAGAAAAATGAACAACCTCTAGAAAAACCTAGGCCAAGTTGTCCTAAAAGGGAAAAATTCCTTGCTGAGCCGAGTGGTTGAACTACATTTAAGGGAACTTGTCAGATCATCCAATGCTAAAAACCACCACTATGACTTTTTAGAGCCCTCTCTCTGCATGAAAATTATTCTTTTGATATTCACTACAAAAGTAAATTTGTGCCAGTCATTTCATAGAGGTTGCCCGGTGACGCATGCGTCACATCCAGTCCGCGGCTCCACCACTTCCGGTCCGGCGGGTATGTAAACCCCTCAGTTTCTTTTGCCTATCATGCCCCTGATGAAGGACTAGCTCCAAAACGTACGTCGAGTGGACGCCCTGACCCTGACGCCCCTGCATAGGATCCACACTTCAGGTATTACTTATTCCTTCCTAACTATGTATAATATGCTATGAGGTGCCATTGATGTTTAGCATCACCTGATAAATCAGGTTCAATTGATATGGGTCTAAATTTTCTAATCCTCACAATTGTCAGTTTTTTCTTGTTACCGACCATATATGGAGATATTTTTATCAGTACTGGGTCAGATATCCTTGTGTTGTTTTTACAGCGCCTAAGGCTGGTTTCACATTTGCGTTTTTTAGCGCTGGAAAAAAACGCTAACCTGCGCATGCGTTTTTTCCCCTATCTTTAACATGGGTGCGCATACTTGCGCGCTTGTAAGCGCATGTATGCGATTTTCATGCGCTGCGTTTTTTTGGGGTGTGCGATTGGATTTTCCAGACGCATCATGTTGCATTTTTTGGCCCTGCAAAAAAGCGCATGCGCACATATGCGCACGTTTTGCGCTAAAAAGGGCCATTATAGCCTATGGATGCGCATATGTGCGCACTGGCATGCTCATGTAAGCGTTTTTTTGCATATGCGTTTTTTTTTTTTAACCATGGAATTTAGGGGTTTGAGTTAGAGTTAGGGTTAGTTAAGGGGGTTTAGGGTTAGGGTTAGGGTCAGGGTTAGGGTTGGGTTTTGGGTCAGGGTTAGGGTTTAGTATGGTTTGGTTAAGGGTTAGGGTCAGGGTTAGGGTCAGGATTAGGGTTAAGTATGGTTTTGTTAAGGGTTAGGGTCAGGGTTAGGGTTAGGGTCAGGGTTAGGGTCAGGGTTAGGGTTAAGTATGGTTTTGTTAAGGATTAGGGTCAGGGTTAGGGTCAGGATTAGGGTTAAGTATGGTTTTGTTAAGGGTTAGGGTCAGGGTTAGGGTTAGGGTCAGGGTTAGGGTTAGGGTCAGGGTTAGGGTTAGGGTCAGGGTTAGGGTTAAGTATGGTTTTGTTAAGGATTAGGGTCAGGGTTAGGGTCAGGATTAGGGTTAAGTATGGTTTTGTTAAGGGTTAGGGTCAGGGTTAGGGTTAGGGTCAGGGTTAGGGTTAGGGTCAGGGTTAAGTATGGTTTTGTTAAGGATTAGGGTCAGGGTTAGGGTCAGGATTAGGGTTAAGTATGGTTTTGTTAAGGGTTAGGGTCAGGGTTAGGGTTAGGGTTAGGGTTAAGTATGGTTTTGTTAAGGATTAGGGTCAGGGTTAGGGTCAGGATTAGGGTTAAGTATGGTTTTGTTAAGGATTAGGGTCAGGGTTAGGGTTAGGGTCAGGGTTAGGGTTAGGGTCAGGGTTAGGGTTAAGTATGGTTTTGTTAAGGGTTAGGGTCAGGGTTAGGGTTAGGGTCAGGGTTAGGGTCAGGGTTAGGGTCAGGGTTAGGGTTAGTTAGGGTTTAGGGTTTGGGTTAGGGTTAAGTATGATTTGGTTAAGGGTTAGGGTCAGGGTTAGGGTTAGGGTCAGGGTTAGGGTTAGGGTCAGGGTTAGGGTTAGTAAAGTCATGGTTTGGGTAGTGTAAGAGGGGCCACCTAAAAATGTTGGAAAAAAACGCAAACGCGGTAAAAACGCGCTAAAAACGCATACAAACGCATAAAAACGCTGCGTTTTTTTCATGCATGCTCATAAAAATGCTTGAAAAAACGCAGCAGTTGTATGCTTATGTATGCGTTTTTTCAATGCGTTTTTTTGCGGGAAAAACGCGCTGCAAAAAAAAGCAAGTGTGAAACTAGCCTTAGTGCCTAGTGGTTGTACCCACTTTCACCTTTTCCTGTGCATATTTGTTTAATAAAGATTTGTATTTTAATGGACTTCTGGACGTATTTGTGGTCCTTCACAGATCACTCCCCCTTTTGTCTGAGTATTTAGAACCGACTAGTCCACATTTAGTCCCTGATTCGCAGCAATTATTTTCCTTTGATTATGAGTTTTGACTTTATTTCTACTTTATCAGCATTGCTGCCTTTGATCATCGGTTTGTGGTTTCATTGTAGGCAAATTAAGCAGGACTGGCCCATAGGGGTGTCCGACAAGCTAGTCCTGCCTTAATTTCCACAATCACAACCCCCTGATTAATGTTCTCTACTGTCCCATTCTTTTGAGACCCATGAATTTGGTGCTTCTGATGTCTTTGGGGCCTAGGCAAGCTCAGAGGCTTCTAAAGCACAGATGTAGGACTGTAAACCCATCTTATTTGAGCATGTTCAATCAATAAAGATGCCATGCACAAGGGAAAGATTCATGGGTCTGGAAAAATTTGCGAGAACTTAAATAACACCTTTGGGGTAAGACCAATCTGTTGACATGCTAATAGACTAGTCCTTTATTTTAATGCAGGAATAAGGTCCTAACATGTATTAGAGGTTTAAATGTTATGGGGGACCTGGCATGTTCCCTAAAGAAATGGCATATATAATATTTTTATACATGTACATCTATATTTTTGCATATTTACTGATATATTTTTATACATTTACATTTTTTGTAAATAATGTTATTCTTTTTCCATGAAAACAATTAGCAGATGTAGGGTGACATTACAGCTTTCAATGTCCTCCTAGACGAGAAATTGCTTTACATCTTAGGACTGAACTTTTACCCTCTTATCTTCTAAAATGTCTTCAAAATCTTTCCTTGAAACCAGAATTCACCATGCCTCTTATTACAAATATTATTAAACTGATTTACATTAACATTTATCAATACTTCTTTGTTTATAAAGTTAAACAATAATATTAAAACTGAACGATGAGGTAACCCCCATACCAGTGGATCAAAGTATAAATGATTGCCCACAGCTATAGTCTTGGAGTTACTTCAATCCAATATCAAAGTAAATTATCCCCTTTTATGTACAGAAATACTTTAAAATTTCTTTTCACTTTCTCAATCTACTTACAAGTATATCTGTCATTTGAGAGTCTGTAAAGAGTTAAAATGGATGTAAAGAAATAGATGAACTGAGCTCTTTGAGCACTCTGTGATGTAACTATTTGCTTTATATCCATTTGTCTAAACATCATTCTTTCCAAAAATAAGGAATGCAAAGAAAATATTCCCAAATATTCCTCTTCTTCTTTGTACTGGGAAGTAGACTTAAAGATGTTGTCCACTACTTTTACATTGATGATGTATCCTTAGGATAGGTCAATGTCTGACAGGCCGGGGTCCGACACAGCACCCCTGCCGAACAGCTGTTATTGGTGTTGGCGACTGGAAGAACTTACTTGCTGAGTTGCTTCTATTCAAACCAATAGGAGGCGGATATGTAGTTCTGCAGTGGCCAGTAGGAGTAGACGGAGTTGCTTGACAAGTGAGCACTTCCGGCTGGCGGCTGCCGATAACAGCTGATCGGCGGAGGGTGCAGGCCGATCAGACATTGATGACCTATCCTAAGGATAGGCCATCATTGTAAAAGTAGTGGCCAACCACTTTAAGGTGCCTTTATACTCCACAATTATCATGATCGAGCATTCCTAGGAACATTAGTTTCAGGATAATCATATAATATAAACAGGCTGCTGATCACTCGACAAATGAGCAAAATGCTCATTCGTTGGGCAAAATAATCTTATGGTCTACTTAAAAGATCATTGTTCTTGGTAGCACATCATCCTGGGTAAACAAGGCATGTGCTGCCGTGAACAGTGCTGCACACAGAATAACCCATTACTGATCGCTCTGTGTGCATATTAAATGTGGTCAACTTGTCTAAACAGCCCATTAATCAAATAGAAACAAACATGTAGCAGATCGGTTGTTATTTAATGCTGCCGTTCAGGTAGTATAAATCAAGCCTTAGGCCTGGAGTTAGAAAAGGATTCAATGGGCTACTAAAGATTGAAACCACAATACTCTTCCATCATAGATGCCAATTGGATCACCAAAATGGATTCTGAAGAGGGCTGGACTGGCCATCTGGCAAATGCCAAAAGGGCCTGTCTGGTCGTGGCCACCTTGTCTGCTACGTTGTTAATAGAATCGGTGTTCTCATGACACTTATACTATTAAGAGTTGTGACGAAGCACAAAGTTGAAAATTGCAGACTCCATCACTTACCCCAGGAGGTCACAGGTATCATTAGAAATATTGGTCTTGTAGTAAATCTTGCTTTCCTCCATCCAAGGTAATATTAGTAATATATCCCATCTGGTGCTTGGGGACAGAGACAGCATGGGCCGGTGTGATTTCAAATGCCAGGGCTGAATTTCAGTACCAGTCTATACCTGATTCTGAATCACTAGTTTGCAACAACAGTTATATGGACTGAAGAGCCACATGTGGCTCCAAGTCAAAGTTTTGGAAATACAGTTGTGGCCAAAAGTACTGACACCCCTGCAATTCTGTCAGATAATACTTAGTTTCTTCCTGAAAATGATTGCAAACACAAATTCTTTGGTATTACTATCTTCATTTAATTTGTCTTAAATGAAAAAACACAAAAGAGAATGAAGCAAAAAGCAAAACATTGATCATTTCACACAAAACTCCACAAATGGGCCAGACAAAAGTATTGGCACCCTCAGCCTAATACTTGGTTGCACAACCTTTAGCCAAAATAACTGCGACCAACCGCTTCCGGTAACCATCAATGAGTTTCTTACAATGCTCTGCTGGAATTTTAGACCATTCTACTTTGGCAAACTGCTCCAGGTCCCTGATATTTGAAGGGTGCCTTCTCCAAACTGCCATTTTTAGATCTCTCCACAGGTGTTCTATGGGATTCAGGTCTGGACTCATTGCTGGCCACCTTAGAAGTCTCCAGTGCTTTCTCTCAAACCATTTTCTAGTGCTTTTTGAAGTGTGTTTTGGGTCATTGTCCTGCTGGAAGACCCATGACCTCTGAGGGAGACCCAGCTTTCTCACACTGGGCCCTACATTATGCTGCAAAATTTGTTGGTAGTCTTCAGACTTCATAATGCCATGCACACGGTCAAGCAGTCCAGTGCCAGAGGCAGCAAAGCAACCCCAAAACATCAGGGAACCTCCGCCATGTTTGACTGTAGGGACTGTGTTCTTTTCTTTGAATACCTCTTTTTTTCTCCTGTAAACTCTATGTTGATGCCTTTGCCCAAAAAGCTCTACTTTTGTCTCATCTGACCAGAGAACATTCTTCCAAAACGTTTTAGGCTTTTTCAGGTAAGTTTTGGCAAACTCCAGCCTGGCTTTTTTATGTCTCGGGGTAAGAAGTGGGGTCTTCCCGGGTCTCCTACCATACAGTCCCTTTTCATTCAGACGCCGACGGATAGTGTGGGTTGACAATGTTGTTCCCTCGGACTGCAGGGCATCTTGAACTTGTTTGGATGTTAGTCGAGGTTCTTTATCCAACATCCGCACAATCTTGTGTTGAAATCTCTTGTCAATTTTTCTTTTCCGTCCACATCTAGGGAGGTTAGCCACAGTGCCATGGGCTTTAAACATCTTGATGACACTGCGCACGGTAGACACAGGAACATTCAGGTCTTTGGAGATGGACTTGTAGCCTTGAGATTGCTCATGCTTCCTCACAATTTGGTTTCTCAAGTCCTCAGACAGTTCTTTGGTCTTCTTTCTTTTCTCCATGCTCAATGTGGTACACACAAGGACACAGGACAGAGGTTGCGTCAACTTTAATCCATGTCAACTGGCTGCAAGTGTGATTTAGTTATTGCCAACACCTGTTAGGTGCCACAGGTAAGTTACAGGTGCTGTTAATTACACAAATTAGAGAAGCATCACATGATTTTTCGAACAGTGCGAATACTTTTGTCCACCCTATTTTTTATGTTTGGTGTGGAATTATATCCAATTTGGCTTTAGGACAATTCTTTTTGTGTTTTTTCATTTAAGACAAATTAAATGAAGATAATAATACCAAAGAATTTGCGTTTGCAACCATTTTCAGGAAGAAACTGAGTATTATCTGACAGAATTGCAGGGGTGTCAATACTTTTGGCCACAACTGTAGCTTAAATCTACCTAAAAACTGATTGTTATACTAGCTATATTTTAATAGTTAAAGGACTGTAAAACAATGAAAACAAACAAAACACTTTTTATGATTGATTTTCAGATTTGATTAATGTTATAATCTACAGAAAGTCCTTCACCTACCAGCCTTGTAGAATGGATACAAAGCATGGTACTGCAAGCAGCCTACAGAGAAAAGCATCGGTATTCTCCGTATAAACAATTAAATCCAAGCATCAGACAGTATTGTCCTGTACCAGGAAGCATGCGAGTACAAAAATCCCAGTCTGACAAAAGACATTTGTTGCTGGCCTTGTTATGAGTGATTTGTGCTTACCACAGACACATCTGAAGACATTGCTTATACAGAGGGGTTTTTCTGTACAGCTCAGAGTTGTGTCTTTTTTTAATCTTATTATTAAACTTGTTCTTCGAGTAATTTGACACGGAAAATGTTATTTGTATTCAGAAATCAAAACCTGTATCATTGGCTATAAATTCCATTTTTCAGGTCACTGACCTAAATAAGTGACTGGTCTGAAATGTCCCTAATATGTGGGCTCTTAGGCCGGGGTCACACTACCGTAGAATACGGCCACGTGCTATGTGAGAAAACATCGCCTAGTACTCGGCCTAGTGTTATTCTATGGGGCAGCTCACATCAGCGTTTGTTTCTCAGGCGTATTTGGCGTGAGTGTAAAATTGCAGCATGCTACGATTGACACCAAGACTCGCCTATGGATGTAATAAAAAAAAAATCAATCACACAGCACTCAAACCATGTGAATGCTGTCCGATTTTTACTCACCGATCTCCTAAATGTCAGTGACACACACACGCACTCATATATATATATATATATATATATATATATACTACTCCAAAAAATAAAGGGAACACTAAAAAATAGAATTATTGTTTAGTGTTCCCTTTATTTTTTAGAGCAGTATATATACAGGGTGAGCCATTGATATGGATACACCTAAATAAAATAGGAATGGTTGGTGATATCAACTTCCTGTTTGTGGTACATTGGTATATAGGAGGAAGGAAACTTTTCAATATGGGTGGTGACCATGGCGGCCATTTTGAAATCGGCTATTTTGGATTCAACTTTATTTTTTCCAATGGGAAGAGGGTCATGTGACACATCAAACTTATTGAGAATTTCACAAGAAAAACAATGGTGTGCTTGGTTTTAACATAACTTTATTCTTTCATGAGTTATTTACAAGTTTATGACCACGTATAAAATATGTTCAAAGTGCTGCCCATTGTGTTGGATTGTCAATGCAACCCTCTTCTCCCACTCTAGACACACTGATTTTTCATCCAATCATTCTCAAACATGAAAAGGGGAAAACAAGAACCAAGATACCCAACTAAGAAAAATAATTTCAATTGCTTCCTCAGCTGACGTACATTTACGCAGAGTCTGGTACGTTCAACAATTCATTTTTTGTCAGATTAAACCCTATTCTGTAATGTAAACCAAGGTGTAAAAACTCTATTGTTAAAAAGTCTGTCCTGCTGTGGACTTTCACATCTGGAAAAAGATCGAAATTGGTGCCAACTTTGGGCTATAGAGGTTACTTTACAAATGTTTTCAAAAGATCTAGTGAGAATGTATGCCAAAGCCGCTGTCATGCAAACCCTAGCTCATGGACAGGAATTCTGCCCTCTACTGATTAACAGCCTTCTTCAGATTTATCAAATTTCCTGAAATGCATCTGTATTGACATCTACATTACCAGGAATTATTTCACGGCCCATGCTCTTACATGGTTATTGTGTGACTTGTGTGACAGTAAGGGTACTCAGATTCTACTTTAAAACAAATGGGAAGCTAATGGCAATGTGGCCTGTCAGCACTGGCTTCACTTTCCTCTGCTCCAGCTTAGGTTGGGTACAAGTAACGTATAGTCAGAACACAGCAATCCCATCCAATACTTTGAGGTTGTTTCTGAGCACTGCTGTTTATCTCCTATTTAAACTTCTACAGAAGATTTCGGCTGATCCCCACCGATGTTATACTGTTGGCCTATATTAAAGCTGCTGAAACTGGACTTAGTTAGTAGCCATAAGAAATTGTAGCATTACATGTTCCATTAGAAATCATTATAAGTGAATGCACTGGGTCGCCCAGAGCAGAAAACAGAATTTTTCATCGCTCTTTGCACTTATAAAGTGTAGCAACCCATCTAATGGAAGCCTTGAAGCTGAATTCTGTACGGCATATGTTGAGTTTAAAGAAAACAAGTCAAGGGAATGTACCCCTATTATACATTAGATTGCTTTATGAGACCCTAATAACGGTTTAATCATGTCTTTATTACAAGTAACAGTTATTGCCATCTGTGAAATAGCAATGTTTGATCTTGTGTATCACGACATCTTATTCGGCATGACTGACAAACCAGGGAGAGCAGGGACAAGGAGAAGTCATCCAAATTCTCCTCGCCTCTTCTCACGCTGGTTTGTCAGCATTGGCACTAAGGACATGATACAAGTGAGATGTAGGAATGCGCCACAGCGCTCCTGGACTGGTCCGAGTGCATTAGCGTTGGGATTACGGTATATATTGTTTTTTTCACAAACATTTACCTGTATTACAAGCATGATTAAAAATGTTATTAGGAGCCTGATAAAGCACTCCTATTACATTATAGGATTAAATCTCCTTTTAAATGAGGACTCAAGCAAAATGTAGCATTACCATTACTCCTCCTAGATCCCCTTTTCGTCCCATAATGTAATAATATACAAGATAAACACATAAGAAGCCCTCTTCAGTACATGTAACTCTGGAAGCATTAAGCTTCCTAGAGAACTCTGATCGGATCTAAATCTGAGAAAGGTGCAGATTTCTGGAATAGCTGCCTGTTCTGAATTCGCTTTCTGGCCTACCTCTGGTTACTGCTGAAGGTGGTGGAGCTGGTCAGGTTGATGGAGGGGTTGCAAGTTCTCTTTCTGGGCTCCCTCTGGTGGTTACTGGAGGCAATGGAGCTGATCTGATTAACAGAGGCTTGCCACCTGATAATGAGGACGACGATTGGAGATCTGGGGTTTCAGACTGGATTTAAGACAGCCGACTCCATCTATCCCTGCTGGTGATTTTTTCCTGCCTCCTGAGGTCTTAGTTTCCAGCTCAGTCCCTGCATGCTCAGCTAAGTGTTCTTTTTCTATTCTGTTCACATTTGATCTGGTTTTGTCTATTTCAGTTTTGTGTGGTCAGCCAGCTCCGGCTGGGGCTGTGCTGAATCACCATCCATATGTTACTGCTTGTGCCAGTTTGTTTTTTGTCCCTTATTAGATTGGCCTCTTTTTGCTCTGCTTTCAGAATATACCAGAGTTCTGATATAGTGGGCGAAGTCGTGTGACTACAGTATTTTTACATCAGATGTGTTGGACCTTTTCGCAGGGTTTTTTGCGTGATTGCAGACAGTTTGTTTCCTTTCCTGTCCTGTCTAGTCAGTGTGGGCCCCATCGTTTGCTCAGTCTATTTTCCTGTCTGCGTTTGTGTTTTCATCTTGTCTCACCGACAATATATGTTTGGGGGCTATCTATTCCTTTGGGGTTTGCTCTGGGGCAGTTTAGATTTCCCCTTTCTTGCTTTAGGCTTAGCTAGCTCTTAGGCTGTCCCGAGGCATCTAGGATCATTGTAGGCACGCTCCACGGCTACTGCTAGTGTTGTGGATAGGATCAGGGGTCTGCAATCCGCTTAGTTATCAACCTCTCTGGTTTTCTGTGGCTTAGCTTGGGCTTGCTGTCCTCCTCGGTGACCCAATCATAACAGCTGCCCCACAGCCGAGTCTGCAACTGAGAACTAGGAAGGCATAGCCTCAACTTCTTTGGTCAATCATTTGCCATCACAAGGATGACTACTGTTCTCTAAGGAACTCTTGTTTCCACTGGTTACAAAAAATCTTACAGAATGAAAAAAAATATTTTTTTTTTTAAAAATAAGAAAACACTATAGATGCTTTAACTTGAACAGAAGTGTTTTGTCTTCTAAAAACTCTGAACGGTTTAATACTTTGCTTATGTTCTGCTGTTGACCGCGTACATTCCACTTAGTTTGGAAAGTTGCTGATGGGGCTGGTGAAGCCTGACAAGAGGTATGTGAGTCAATGAACAAGATAATGGGAAGAACAAGAGCTGACACCAAGAGCTTATTGTTCAGCTGTTGAAAGGACCTCCCTTCATACGAGACTGTATGTCCATAATTATGCAGATATTTTGTTAGCCGGAGAGTATGTTAGCATCGCCTGGGAAGAGTAACCCGAAAGAATAACACGGACTTTCATTGCAAAATGAAACAAAGATTGAAAGATTGGTGTGCTATCAAAACAAGATCTGGTCTTAAAGTTTGTGTATGTAAGTGATCTTGTTTTAGTGCCGAACCACAATAAAGCTGTTGTGTTTCACAAAGGATACAATAAAAAGACAGACATACCTCTAGGACAGGGAGTCACATCATAAACCATTCAAACAGGCAATCAAAATATAACCCATGAAGAATGTGTTTGCAGTTGTGTGCACGCATAGATCCAAAATGATAGAAGGAGGAAATTATAGAATGAAGCATACAATTATAATAGGACATGTAAGAGACACATAACAGATATTTAGGTTTATGATGCTTTTTGATGTCAAGTTCTAACAAGATATAAACAAGCCACTAATATTCCTCTCAACAGAACAATGCAGCACGTGTCAGAACACAAAAGCCTTGACTCATGGTAGATCTATTCTATCTTTTGTACATATTCCTATTTTCGACACTGCTTAACCCCTTTCCCCCCCAAGCCTGTTTTCACCTTCCTGACTGGCCCAAATGTTACAATTCTGATCACTGTCACGTTATGTGGTAATAACTCTGGAACGCTTCAACGGATCCCACTAATTCTGAGACTGCTTTTGTGACGTATTGTACTTCAATATAGTGGTAAAATGTCATTGATATGACTTGCGTTTATTTGTGAAAAACAAAGAAATTTGTCTATGCCCTTAAATCATAGTTACTGTATGTTACACAAAATAGTTAATAAATAACATTTCTCACATGTCTACTTTACATCAGTACAATTTTGGAAACTTATTTATTTTTTCTTAGGAAGCTATAAGGGCTAAAAGTTGACCAGCGATTTCTATTTTTTTCAACAAAATTTACAATAACATTTTTTTTAGGGACCATCTAACATTTGAAGTGAGTTTGAAGGGTCTATTTGACAGAAAATACCCAAAAGTTTCTAGAATGGTGTCACTTCACCCCTCATGGTGCTTAAAACCACATTCAAGAACTTTATTTTACCCCTTTAGGTGCAGGAATTTTTAGAATGTGGAAGGAAAAAAATGAACCTTTAACTTTTTTTCTAGAAAATGTTAAGTTGGACCTACATTTTTTTATTTTCACAAGGGTAACAGGAAAAAAAAAAATGGATCCAAAAATTTGTTGTGCAATTTATCCTGAACATGCCGATAGCCCATGTGTGGGGGAAAACCTACTGTTTGGATGCATGGCAAGGTTCAGAAAGGTAGGAGCGCCATTTGACTTTATGAATGCACTAGTGGCCAAGCTCCATGGAAACCAGCTGTACACTATGAAAGATAAAAGTTCTCATTGCAGGAGACTAGTAGATAGACAAAGCAAGTCAATTGGAAACTTGAATATTTTCATGCTGTCTAGTTAACGAAAGCAATTTAATAACATGAGAATACCCATTTAACAAGCTTAACGTGTAACCATCATTTTAATTTTTATTACACAAATCAATAGAACATGAGAAAATAAGCATCTTTGCAATCAAACAAAAAATCTGCTTCTTTCTGTGCCAGGTCTGATCATCCATTTTCAAAATTCTAATTCAGATGAACATAGACTTTCCTATTACTGAGATAAGAGATAATAACTGCTATTGATCAGATTCTATGTATATGGGAGGTGGAAGAGGAGGGCGGAGTTTTGCTTCTATCTCCTCCCTTCTCTTTCACCCTCTTCACAACATACAATCTTTCCAGTAGAAATAGATCACCTTGACAATCTGCCTCTAAACCTTATTTCAAATTAAAGTGGACGATGCCATTGTGAGACATGTAGTGACTTACACTTCATTTACATGTCTCACACTGGTAATGCACCGAGCTCATTTACATGTTAAGAAAAATATAGATTTCTATGGAAGAACACATTGAATTGCAGATATCAATGTATCATTTTATTCAACTTCCTAAGACCTACAAGTCCATATAGATGGCTTATGAAGGTTGATCCTACTGACAGAGTCCCTTTAAACCAACAGTGGACAAAACAGTAAACTCTTAGTCTCCGTTTTGGCTGTCTTCAGTCAAAATATTGAAAATAATAAAAGGTAAGAAACAGCACAGTAGACTTCACAATTCCACACAATGGTATCCAGTGAATGGGTTTTGATAGGTGACAGATGCCACTGTATGGCATCCGTAGGAGACATCCTTTTCATTTATGCATAAATCTGATGTAAACAGAGCCTAACAGGGGAATCTGACATTCCCTGGATAATAGATGTCTAGATGTCTAGGAAAATAAGATCCCATGTGTCCGATCCTTTATTCCACCAGGAGACTTGCACTGCCAGAGGTGTGTCTGATGGCGGATTATTTCTTTCACCATTAAAGTAAACTTACATAGTGAAAGGGGGATGAGTTTTCAGAGGGAAAGAGATATGTTAGTTGAGCAGGTGACAGCTACCCAATATAAACGGTTGGCACTAATACCCGGAATTATAACCAGATACTTGGAAACAATCCACTGATTTTACTTCCCTAAAAAGTTATTATGATATAGGTGCACTAACCATATGTATTTAACATAAAATTAAGGCAGGTGACTTTTGTTTTGATTTGTTAGACAAATGCTACAGATATGATGCATCAAACATTAGATTCCACAGAATTTCTCATTTAGCTGAAGGATTTAACTCTCACCCGAATAATAAGGGTTAAATGAAAGTCTGCACCAGTGCCAGGAATGTGACATTCGCTGCACTAACCCTGATGTGTATGTGTAAGGTTGAAGTTACTCAAACTGTTCAATGTTTGCTTTACCAAACAAGTTCCAGGATCAGCATTTACCCGTTACATGCTGCAGAGCTGGAACTTGTTCTGCGCCATCGGATCATCACATTCATACACTACGGTCTCTTCCTCACTGGCATATATTGGTCAGCATTTCACATCAGTATTTGTTAGCTAAAATCAGGAGTGGAACAATCAAAAAGAAAAATAATAATGGAAAGATTTGCACCTCTTCTGAACTTTGTACCTGGCTTTCATTTACAAATACTGATTCAAAATACTGCCAAAAATGGCCAAATGTGAAAGTGGAGGATGTCTCCTTTCTCAACTCAGGTGAACGAAGATGTCCCTTGCATCCTGAGCAGAGCCCCTTTCCAATTGTGCCCTAGCGATGTCTTGTTACATTCGTAATTCTAAGGCGCTCAACACATCATGGACCATCAGTGCTGTTCCTCTAGTTTTCTAGAGTAATTTGCCTCTTTTTCTTGGCATTAATATTTATGCTTTATTACTCACCGTGCAGTCAAAGACCCCGCTCCCAGAGAGTTCTGTAATCACTTTCCCCTAAATAAAAAGATCTACCGATATATCTCTTGAACTGTATGGCAGATATATATATTATAAAAACTTCCTTCTCACCCCCCAATGGGGGTGGTCTTTGTTTTCATTCTCGGGTCCTCTCTACCAGTGGCCTGGGTGTTTGAGGGTACTGCGCAGGATCTTAGCTTTTCCCATTATTGCGCTTTTCTGTAGAGTTCAGATGTTGCTCCTGGGATCTGTTGTAGCCATTTTCCCAACTTAGGGGGTCACTGCTCCAATCACCACTGAAATCACAGTTGCCTTCACCTTCCACATCTTCTCCAGTTCTCCTTTGAGGCCCTGGTATTTCTCCAGCTTCTCATATTTCTTCTTTCTGATCTTGCTGTCACTTGGCACTGCCACATCTATTATCATTGCTGTCTTCTGGTCCTTTTCTATGATCACAATGTCTGGTTGGTTAGCCAACACCTGTTTATCCGTCTGGATCTTGAAGTCCCACAGGATTTTAGCCCTTTCATTCTCCATCACTTTTTCTGGAGTCTCCCAGCTAAACTTAGGGGTATTTAGCCCATACGATGTGCAGATGTTCCTGTATACAATTCCCGCTACTTGGATGTGGCGTTCGTTGCATGGTTTCTGTGGTTTCTTTGCATAGTCTGCACCTTGGGTCTTGTCTTGTGTGGTAGATTCCTGCTTCTATGGATCTGGTACTTAGTGCTTGCTCTTGTGCTGCTATGATTACTGCCTTTGCGCTGTTTCGGAGTCCAGCTTTCTCCAGCCATTGGTAGGATTTCTCTATGTCAGCCACCTCCATTATCTGTCAATGATACATCCCATACAGCGGCTTGTCTTACCATGGCGCATCATGTTCCTGTTCTTCCATCCAGATCTGTTGTTGCTGCTGCCTAAGGATTTCTCTTAGCATCTCATTGTTTGGTGACATTTTTCTGATGTATTCCTGGATACTCCTTGTTTCATCCGTGATGTTGGCTTGGATGCCGATCAAGCCTCTACCACCCTCCTTTCTGTTGGTATACAATCTTTGGGTGTTAGACTTAGGGTTTAGACCTCCATGTGTATTGTGAGGAGCGTTCGTGTCTTCACATCTGCAGCTTCCATCTCTTCTTTTGACCAGCACACAATGCCAGCAGGGTATCTGATACCTGCCAGGGCACATGTATTGATGGCACGGATTATATTCTTCCCATTGAGCTGGCTCTTCAGGACCTGTCTTACCCTTTGATGGTATTTGGAAGATGCTGAATCACAGAAAAAAACCTTTACAAAAAACATTAAAATTCCACAAATGTTATTATATCATGTTAAAATACCTAAATAGGCCAAACACTATATAAATATTGCATCATACCACCACTAAAAAGAGATAAAGCACCATAGGAGGGTTTGCCTGCCCCTACACTGACCTACTTGCCACTACCTAACAGCAGGTTGGAGTCCTATAACCTGCGCCTTGGCCCCCCCGCTCCTCGGCAGCTCTCCCTGCTCACCCTATAGGACCCTTATGATGACAGGGGTGTGAAAAAGGTGTGAACAAGTAGGTGAGAAAGTATAAGAGGTTGCTATGTAATCTTCCACATAGATGGAATCAGATACATCAATGTTGCTTTAGTGGTTCTTGATGTTAAACCTATATAAGCTCCTTTCTGACCAGTTCTTCTTTATCTTGAGATACTACATTAAGTAGATGACAATCAATGCTAGTGTCTAGATGACAATGGGTGCTGATGGTAAAGCTCCTGTCAGTAGGAATAAACCCTTCTTAACAGAGTTATTCTCAAGAAAAGTGTATAATGAGTAAGATAGCCTCCTGGGACCATATAGATAGAGGCTTTGACAATCCCTAGTGGGTTTCTGTGAGACAGAAAGGAGTCTAGAAAATCACATAAATAGCAAACTAAGTCATATTAACTCTTCATAATGTTGTGATGTATAGAACCTCAAGCCTCCTTATATTTAGAACTTAGATGAAATCATGTGATGTAAACTGAAAAATATCAAGTATCATAGGTCTTATTAATCAAATATCCAGGGTATCCCTCAATAGGGACAGATGATATCCCCAAACACTTTAGCAAATCCCAAAAATCAGCATACAGTCATGGCCAAAAGTTTTGAGAATGACACAAATATTAATTTTTACAAAGTCTACTGCTTCATTTTTTCTAATGGCAATTTGCATATACTCCAGAATGTTATAAAGAGTGATCAGCTTAACAGCAATTACTTGCAAAGTCAATATTTGCCTAGAAAATTAACTTTATCCCCCAAAACACATTTCAACATCATTGTAGCCCTGCCTTAAAAGGACCAGCTAACATCGTTTCAGTGATTGCTCCATTAACACAGGTGTGGGTGTTGATGAGGACAGGGCTGGAGATCAATCTGTCATGATTAAGTAAGAATGACACCACTGGACACTTTAAAAGGAGGCTGGTGCTTGGCATCATTGTTTCTCTTCTGTTAACCATGGTTATCTCTAAAGAAACACGTGCAGTCATCATTGCACTGCACAAAAATGGCCTAACAGGGAAGAGTATCGCAGCTAGAAAGATTGCACCTCAGTCAACAATCTATCGCATCATCAAGAACTTCAAGGAGAGAGGTTCCCTTGTTGCCAAAAAGGCTCCAGGGCGCCCAAGAAAGACCAGCAAGCGCCAGGACCATCTTTTAAAAGTGTTTCAGCTGCGGATCGGGCTACCAGCAGTGCAGAGCTTGCTCAGGAATGGCAGCAGGCAGGTGTGAGTGCATCTGCACGCACTATGAGGCGGAGACTCTTGGAGCAAGGCCTGGTCTCAAGGAGGGCAGCAAAGAAGCCACTTCTCTCCAGGAAAAACATCATGGACAGACTGATATTCTGCAAGAGGTACAGGGAGTGGACTGCAGAGGACTGGGGTAAAGTCATTTTCTCTGATGAATCCCCTTTTTGATTGTTTGGGACATCTGGAAAACGGCTTATTCGGAGAAGACCAGGTGAGTGCTACCACCAGTCTTGTCTCATGCCAACTGTCAAGCATCCTGAAACCATTCATGTGTGGGGTTGCTTCTCAACCAAGGGAATGGGCTCTCTCTCAGTCTTGCCTAAAAACACAGCCATGAATAAAGAATGGTACCAGAATGTCCTCCAAGAGCAACTTCTCCCAACCATCCAAGAGCAGTTTGGCGATCAACAATGCTTTTTTCAACATGATAAAGCACCTTGCCATAAAGCAAAGGTGATAACTAAATGGCTCAGGGAACAAAACATAGAGATTTTGGGACCATGGCCTGGAAACTCCCCAGATCTTAATCCCATTGAGAACTTGTGGTCAATCATCAAGAGACGGGTGGACAAACAAAAACCTTCAAATTCAGACAAAATAAAAGCATTGATTTTGCAAGAATGGACTGCTATCAGTCAGGATTTGATCCAGAAGTTGATTGAGAGCATGCCAGGGAGAATTGCTGAGGTCCTGAAGAAGAAGGGTCAACACTGCAAATATTGACTTGCTGCATTAACTCATTCTAACTGTCAATATAACCTTTTGTTACTCATAATATGATTGCAATTATATTTCTGTATGTGATAAAAACATCTGACAAACACACATAAAAACCAGAGGGCAGCAGATCATGTGAAAATATAATATTTGTGTCATTCTCAAAACTTTTGGCCATGACTGTATGTGAGATCATGGTATCAGATAACAAAGGATATACACAAATATTCCCAGCCATAATATTGCTCAAGGGAACCTAAAAAGACAAGCCGATACAACTCCAGGTATCATTGCAACTCAACGCGTTTCCCCTTTTCCAAGGTTCATCAGTAGTAAGGTTAAACCATAGAGCACTTAGCTTAATCGGCCATGTGAGGCAATAGATGAGATCAGATGTCCAGGGACAATCCCCCCTTTTCTATTTGGTATGATGCATGTATTTGGAAGATGCTGCTTTTATTGCCTCATCATGGTTTCCATATTATTGTGGGATGCCGAGGTACTTGTAGTATGTCTGTACACCTGCTATGTACCCTGCTGGTAATTCCACTCCATCAGTCTTGACTACCTTGCCTCTCTTTATTACCAATCGGCAGCACTTCTCCAGTCTGAAGGACATCTCGATGTCTTCACTGTAGATCCTTGTCAGGTGGATCAGAGAATTGATGTCTTGTTCGTTTTTCGCATACAGCTTCATGTAATCCATGTAGAGGAGGTGGCTGATGGTGCTTCCACTCTTGAACTTGTATTCATAGCCAGACTCTGTAATTATCTGACTGAGGGGGTTCAAGCCTATGCAGAACAGCAATGTTGACAGTGCATCAACTTATTACATGTTGCATTTGATGGTCACTTGTGCTAGTTGTCTTGAGTTGACTTCCAATGTTGTTCTCCATAGCCCCACTGAGTTTCTGAGGAAGGTTCTTAATTTCCTGCTGACATTGTAGAGAGCCAAGCATTCACAGATCCATGTATGTGGCATTGAGTCATAGGCTTTCTGTAGTCAATTCAGGCAGTGCTAAGATTGGTCTGATTGGATATTGGTTCTTGAGTGACTGCTCTATCTACTAGGAGCTGGTGGTTAGAGCCTCTGGTGTTATTCCGAATGCCTTTCTGAGCTGGATTTATATACTGGTTCATATGGTTCTGTAGCTTGTTGGCTATGATGTCTGACAGGAGTTTCCATGTTGTTGTAAGGTAGGTTATTGGGTGGTAGTTGGATGGAACTGTTCCTTTGTGAGGATCCTTCATGATCAGCACTGTTCTCCCTTGTGTTAGCCAGGCTAGGTGGTGGCCTGCTTCTAGCAGTTGGTTCATCTATTTTGCCATGCGTTCACGTACCGCTGTTAATTTCTTTAGTATGTGTGGATCCTGTCTGGGCCAGGTGCTGATCTGCTCTTCATGTTCTTGACCCGCTGTTGGATGTCTGCTTCTGAAATGGTGACTGGTTCTTGCTCTAGGTGTTAGGGACGGTGGAACGCACTAAATATTAAATAATAGAAAGTGTGTTCACCGCCCGGTGTCCACCGTGCAGTAGGTGTTAAAACCGCTGCTAGACAATGGCAGACGCGCTATATGGTGGTATAACGCACGCGGGTTATACGTCACCCGATGTGCGCTGGGCGTACTCTGTTAATTCACAGAGTCGCCTAAGGCATGAACATAAATGCCGACCCTGTTGACCTCACAGGACTCAGCGAACTGCACGCACGGTATGTGGTCACAGGACTAACCCCAAGATTCCGTCTAGACAAACGTGCAGCATCGCTACCACGGACGCCAACTAGTGCTGCTACAGCAGCGCGGCGACTGACTCAGCCGCAAAGCGACAGTGCCCAAGAGGGGCGCACTGTCGGACGCTAGCACTGTGGAGGATGTGCCGTGTGGCCAGTAACTTGCCACTGACTGGAGCAGACTCTATAACTAGATCCCTAAATGCACTCGTAATATCAGAAGGAGGGGAATCTTAATGAGTCATTTGCAGTCCATACATCCATCACCATTCACACAGTAGCAATTAGTCTATACTAGCGCATGGCTGAGCGGCCATGCGGGCCTTTTATAGCCGTGCGCTTCCGGGACCTTCCAGATCTCTGAGATGGACCAATCAGATCAGGAGAAGGACCTGAGCATGAGACTCCCGATCTCCAATGGGAGATCGTCTCGTGAGCATGCCCAGTAGCGCGACGAGAGGACTTAGCTTCTGGAGTGGCTTGCTGCAGGGCAGCCTGCACTGCTATTGCTGACCCAGAGGTGGCAGCAACAACCAGCCCTACAGAGCTGGTCTGAGCAGAGCGTCTGGGACACCGAGATTGCTGTGCAGGCTCCTGAGCGGTCGGTGGAGAATGGGAGACCGCTGGATGCAAGGCTCTGGATTCCCGCTGTGCAGTTGCAGGAATCTGACACCTAACATTACCCCCCCAGGGCCCCCTCCCCTCTGAGCGTCGGCATGCTCAAACGCCACAATCAGGAGCGGGGTGTGGATATTCTGCACTAGTTCCCAGGTCCGGGCCTCAGGGCCATGACCCTTCCAGTCCACCAAATAGAATTTTCCTGCGTCCCACAATGGCGTTGACCTCAAACTCATCCGAGGACAGGTCTGATGTCCCGGCAGATGACTCGGAAAACCGAGCCATTTGAACAGGCTTGAGAAGGGACACGTGGAAGACGTCAGAGATGGCCAAGTGTGGTGGAAGAGCCAGACAGTAGACCACTGAGCTGATGCGCTCGAGGACTTTGAAGGGACCAATGTACTTGGAGGACTCGGCCCGCAGCTTGATATTTCGGGCAGAGAGCCACACCAAGTCGTCAGGAGCAAAATTTGGAGTGGGATGCCGATGTGTGTCGGCTGACGCTCTCATTCTCTCTTTAGAGGCTCGAACAGCATCCTGGGTGCGATCCCAAATGTCGCGAGCCTCCACTGCCCAGTCTGCCACCCTGGAATCAGTGGAAGACACTGGCATCGGGACAGGGATGCGCAGATGCTGGCTGTAATTAATAAGGAATGGCGTCTGACCAGTGGAATCAGCCACTGCATTATTCAGGGCAAATTCAGCCCACGGTAGTAAGGATGCCCAGTCATCCTGCCTGGCAGAGACAAAATGTCGCAGGTACGTGACCAGAGTTTGATTGGCTCTCTCAACCAACCCGTTCGTCTCTGTGTGATAGGCGGAGGACAAGTTTAGCTCGATACTGAGTAGACTGCAGAGCTCCCTCCAAAACCGAGATGCAAAGTGGGGACCTCGGTCACTGACTATTTTGTCCGGCATACCGTGCAAATGAAAAACATGCTTTATGAACAGTGCGGCGAGACCGCGAGCGGAAGGCAGATGCGCGAGTGGCACCAGATGCACGATTTTAGAAAAATGATCGGTAACCACCCAGATGACCGTGCTACAACCGGACTTGTGCAGGCCGACCACAAAGTCCATGCTGACCATCTCCCAGGGTCTGTCTGCCAATGGCAAGGGATACAGTAACCCAGCCGGCCTCTGCCTAGAGGACCTGTTCCGAGCATAAGAGACGCATGCATGAATGTACTCTTTTGTGTCCCGAGCCATGTGCGGCCACCAATAAGACATCGCCAGGCGTTCTGTGGTCCGCTTAATGCCAAAGTGACCACCCACCCTGGACGCGTGTGCCCACGCAAGGACCTCCGGCCGCAGGCGAGGAGGGACAAAGGTCTTGCCCTGCGAAACTGCCTCAAGAGCGACCGAAGCCACAGTCCTCAGGCTCTCCGTGGGAACGATTAGCCGAGGCTCAGCCTCCACTTCCTCCGCTGAGACCACCGAGTGAGAGAGAACATCCGCACGGACGTTCTTCTCTCCAGACAGACAGTGCAAGGTGAAGCGGAAGCGGGAGAAGAAGAGCGACCACCTAGCTTGACGAGAGTTCAAGCGCTGGGCCGTCTGCAAATAGACCAGGTTTTTATGGTCAGTGTACACCTGGAAGGGAAACTGGGCTCCCTCCAGGAGATGTCTCCACTCAGAACAGGCCAGTTTCATGGCCAGCAACTCCCTGTCCCCGATGGAGTAATTCCTCTCCGCTGGTGAGAAGGTCTTTGAGAAAAAGAAGCAGGGATGCTTCCGACCTTGAGCATCCTTCTGGAAAAGGACTGCTTCTGCACCGACGGATGATGCATCCACCTCTAGGATAAAGGGTTTATCCACATCGGGACAGTGGAGGATAGGAGTGCCAGCAAAATGGGACTTCAGAGAAGAAAAGGCCATGGAGACCTGCTCTGACCAAACCTTCAACATAAGAGACGCTCTCACAAATCACTTAACCATCTGCTCACTCTTTCTATCCTCCTTCTCCTAGTCACAGGAGACAATGCTCCCAACCCTGGTCCCCCATGTTTTAGAAAGTCAAACCCCCCAACTGCTACACTAAGAAACCCCTATAATCTTATTAATATTCCCTGCATGCAATCTGTCTCTCTTAATTGTGCACTTTGGAATTCTCGCTCAGTGTGTAACAAACTCTCCTTCACTCATGACTTTTTCCTTTCTAATTCTCTTAACCTCCTGGCTCTTACTGAAACCTGGATCCAGCAGCCAGACACTACCGCTGCTGCTGCTCTTTCATACGGGGGACTACACTTCTCTCATACCCCAAGATCAGACAATAGAGCAGGTGGAGGTGTTGGTCTGCTCCTATCACCAAAATGTACCTTTTAGGTTATCCCTCAACTACCCTCACTAGTCTTCCCTTCTTTTGAGGTCCATGCCGTCAGACTCTACACCCCGTTCTCCATGCGAGTGGCGTTGGTGTATCGTCCTCCCGGCCCCTCCCATCTGTTCATGGATCATTTTGCCACTTGGCTTCCACATTTTCTCTCCTGTGACATCCCTACCCTCATCATGGGAGATTTCAACATCCCCATTGCTCTTCCCCTCTCCCCATCTGCTACTCACCTTTTATCTCTAACCTCCTCGTTTGGCCTTTCACAGCTTACTAATTCTCCAACACATGAAGACTATGTCTTCTCTCGGTTTTGTACAGAGTGGATGATTTTGCAAACTCCCCTCTCCCGCTCTCTGACCACAATCTTCTTTCATTCTCTATCAAGAACTGCCAGGCTACTCATGTCACCCCCACTGTCCATATTTATAGAAACATACAGGCCATTAAAACCCAGAAACTTATGAAGAACTTGCAGTCTTCATTGGCCCCTATCTCCTCCCTCTCATGTCCTGATTCCGCATTGAAGCATTACAATCAAACACTTCAAAGTGCCCTGGATGAATTTGCACCCCCTATAAATAGAACACCACAACACAGATGGCGACAACCCTGGCACACCCTGCAAACACGTTTCCTGCAGCGGTGCTCCAGGTGCGCCGAACGTCTGTGGAGAAAATCCAATCTAGATTTCATCCATTATAAGTTTATGCTTAGAACATACAACACTGCCCTTCACCTCTCAAAACAAATCTATTTCAACACCCTCATCACCTCACTGTCCAATAACCCGAAACGTCTCTTTGACACTTTTCATTCTCTACTCAACCCAAGAGTACAGGCCCCAACCACGGAGCTCCGAGCTGACGATCTGGCCAATTACTTCAAAGAAAAAATTGACCAGATTCGACAGGAAATTATCTCCCAATCACCTCATACCATGCACTGTCCTCCCTCCCCCACTGCATCTAGAGCACTCTCTGATTTTGAACCAGTCACAGATGAAGACGTAAGCAGGCTCCTTGCATCTTCTCGCCCAACCACTTGCACCAGTGACCCATTTCCGTCACATCTCCTCCAGTCCCTTTCCCCTGCTGTCACGCCTCACCTAACTAAAATATTTAACCTCTCTCTCTCTTCTGGTATCTTTCCCTCCTCATTTAAGCATGCCATCATACATCCACTACTTAAAAAACCATCTCTCGACCAAAACTGTGCTGCTAACTATAGACCTGTCTCTAATCTTCCCTTCATCTCTAAACTCCTGGAACGCCTGGTCCACTCCCGTCTTATCCGCTATCTCTTTGATAACTCTCTTCTCGACCCTTTCCAATCCGGTTTCCGCTCTTTACACTCTACTGAAACTGCCCTCACTAAAGTCTCTAATGATTTATTAACAGCTAAATCAAATGGTCATTACTCCATGCTAATGCTCTTGGATCTCTCTGCAGCATTCGACACTGTGGATCATCAGCTCCTCCTCACTATGCTCCGTTCCATTGGCCTCAAGGACACCGTCCTCTCCTGGTACTCCTCCTATCTCTCTGACCGCTCCTTTATTGTATCTTTTGCCAGTTCCTCCTCCTCTCACCATCCCCTAACTGTTGGGGTTCCTCAAGGATCGGTTCTAGGCCCCCTCCTCTTCTCCTTGTACACTGCCCCTATTGGTCAAACAATCAGTAGATGTGGTTTCCAGTACCATCTCTATGCTGATGACACCCAATTATACGTGTCTTCTCCTGACATCACGCCAGCCTTTCTAGAAAACACCGGCGATTGTCTAAACGCTGTGTCTAACATCATGTCCTCACTATATTTGAAACTGAACCTGTCAAAGACTGAACTCCTTGTGTTTCCTCCCTCTACAAATGTACCTATACCCGAAATTGCCATTTCTGTGTGTGGTTCCGCTATTACTCCCCAGCAACATGCCCGCTGTCTTGGGGTCATACTTGACTCCGAGCTTTCCTTTGCCCCCCACATTCGATCACTGGCTCGCTCTTGTCATCTGCACCTCAAAAATATTTCTAGAATTCGACCCTTTCTTACTTTTGACTCTGCAAAAACTCTTACTGTTTCTCTTATTCATTCTCGTCTCGACTATTGTAACTCTCTTCTAATCGGTCTCCCTCTTACCAAACTCTCCCCTCTCCAATCTGTCTTGAATGCTGCTGCCAGGATCATATTCCTCACCAATCATTACACCGATGCTTCTACCTTGTGCCAGTCATTACATTGTCTACCCATCCACTCCAGAATTCAGTATAAACTTATTACCCTCACCCACAAAGCCCTCCATGGCTCAGCACCACCCTACATCTCCCTTGTTTCAGTATACCACCCTACTCGCGCCCTCCGTTCTGCTGATGACCTGAGGTTAGCATCCTCAATAATCAGAACCTCCCACCCATGTCTCCAAGACTTTGCTGCGACAATTCTTTGGAATGCACTTCCCAGGTCAATACGATTAGTCCCCAATCCCCACAACTTTAAGCGTGCCCTGAAAACGCATTTATTCAGACTGGCCTATCACCTCAACACATTAACCTAATCTATCCCTGTGTGGCACAGTCAAAAGTTTCACCATAACCAGGTTCCCCACATCATATTCCCACATGCTTTATGCATCCATTAGCCCTCTGTGTCTGTACTGTTACACACTTAACATTATGGTTGGTCCATACAATCAGGGCAACTGTTACCACCCACCTTTCATGTCTACCTCTTTCCTCATAGACATTAAGCTTGTGAGCAGGGCCCTCATTCCTCTTGGTATTTGTTATGATCTATGTGATTATTGTTATGCTGTAATGTCTATTGTCTGTACAAATCCCCTCTGAAATGTAAAAGTGCTGCGGAATATGTCGGCGCTATAGAAATAAAATTTATTATTATTATTATAATAACCTTAGGATTGGCTCCTTTCTTGGTGAGAGCGACCAAAGGAGTGGAGAAATGGGGAATGAACTGACGATAATAATTAACGAACCCCAAAAAGCCCTGCACTGCTTTCAAGGAATGGGGCTCCTGCCAGTTCATTACTGCCTGCAATTTGGCAGGATCCATAGCCAACTCCTGGGCCGAGATGATGTAGCCCAGGAACGGCAAGGACTCCTGCTCAAACTGGCATTAATGCAGCTTGGCGAAGAGAGAATTCACCCACAAACGGTCGAAAACCTTGCAGACGTCTCTCCGGTGAGAGGTCAAATCTGGAGAAAAGATGAGACTGTCATCCAGATAGACCACCACCGAGGTGGAAAGCAAATCGCGAAGTCCGGGAAGACAGCAGGTGCATTACAGAGGCCGAAGGGCATGACCAAATACTCGTAGTGGCCATCCCCGGTATTAAAGACTGTCTTCCACTCGTCTCCTTCGCGTATGCGGATCAGGTTGTGCGCCCCCCGTAGATTCAATTTCGTAAAGATCCGGGCCCCTCGCAACCTGACAAACAACTCAGAGATCAAAGGAAGAGGGTATTTGTTTTTTTACAGTAATGGCGTTGAGACCTCTGTAGTCAATGCAGGGGCGCAACTCTCCACTCTTCTTCTGCACGAAGAAGAACCCCGCACCAGTAGGCGACACCGATTTTCTGATAAAGCCTCTCGCCAGGTTCTCCCAGATATATTATGACATAGCCTTCGTCTCGGGGAGAGATAGAGGATACATGCGGCCTCTAGGAGTTTCCGCGCCTGGCAATAGGTCTATCGGGCAATTGTATGGATGGTGCGGCGGAAGCATCTCCGCAGACTTTTTGGAGAAAATGTCTGCGCACTTCTGGTAGTGTGTAGGAAGCGCGGATAGGTCCGTGGGCACTTCTGTGGAGGCTACTTGGGCACTGCCCCTCATGCACCTCCCCTCACAGTCCTTGCTCCAACCCAGTATATTCCCCAAAGGCCAATCAATATGAGGGGTATGGTAACGGCGCCAGGGAACTCCAAGAAGCACCTGGTCGATGCCATCTGGCAAAACTAACAGGGACAAGGTCTCGTGAGATACAGAGACCAAGAGGTGCCATCTGGTGGGTGACCCGAGATGGTAAAGGCGCACCATTAACCACCCTGATAGTCATGGGATGGGGCAGTAGCACCAGCGGGATAGTGTGCTTTTGGGCGAAGGATGAAGACATGAAATGTCCTTCTGCCCCGGAGTCCACCGTGGCCTCTACCTCCCAGGTGGAAGCACCGCTATCTAACGTCCCTCGGAATACCGGTTTGGGAGAAAAGGGTTTCACATCAGATAGACTGCCTCCTATGACCACGGGGCGTGATCGTTTTTCGACCGCTGTGGACATGTGTTAGCCGAGTGACCAAAATGCCGGCACTGATGACAGCGTGCGGAGCTTCGCTCCGGACGCGGCTTAGAGCTGGTGCGAGACACCTCCGGGGGTTCAAGAGGCACAGAAAAGGCAGGAGCCAACCTAACCCTCTGTCTGGATTGAGCTCTCCCCAACCCGTGCTCAATATAACGGAGATCAATGCGGGTGGAGATAGTAATCAACTCCTCCAGAGTTACGGGAACCTCCCTGGTAGCTAGAGCATCTTTGACATGCTCCGCCAAACCCCTCCAGAACAAAGGGACGAGCACCTTATCAGGCCACTCCAACTCGGAAGCCAGTGTCCGAAAACGAACGGCGTAGTGGCTGACCGAGAGAGAGCCCTGTGTTAAAGCTAATAGCTGGAGAGAGGTGTCGTGAGTGACCCGTGGTCCCAAAAAGACCTTTTCTAGAGAGGTTAGGAACTGAGCATCGCTCAGAACCAGGGGATCACCACGCTCCCACAGCGGCATGGCCCATTCTAACGCCCTGCCCGACAAGAGGGAGATGATAAACCCCACCTTAGCCCGCTCTGTATGGAATCGCGCGGCCAGTAACTCAAGTTGGATAGAGCACTGGCTCACGAAACCCCTGCAGGCGGCGCTGTCACCAGAAAATTTATCGGGCAAAGGGAGGCGGGACATTGTCGGCACTGGCGTGGGTGTGGGCACACGCGAGACAGCCTCTGCGACTGCCTGGGCAGCGGCCACTGTAGCATTCGCAGCTGAGGTGGAGCTCTCAATAGCCGCCAACCTGCTCTCCAGCTACCGAATGTACTGCCGAAGATGCTGCAGGTCCGCAATTACTAGCCTAGACCCTGGCACTAGTATAATGTTAGGGACGGCGGAATGCACTAAATATTAAATAATAGAAAGTGCATTCGCCGCCCGGGGTCCACCATGCAGTAGGTGTTAAAACCGCTGCTAGACAATGGCAGACGCGCTATATGGCGGTATAACGCACGCGGGTTATACGTCACCCGATGTGCGCTGAGCGTACTCTGTTGATTCAGAGTCGCCTAAGGCATGAACATAAATGCCGACCCTGTTGACCTCACAGGACTCAGCGAAATGCACGCACGGTATGTGGTCACAGGTCTAAGCCCAAGATTCAGGGCGGTGTCCGTCTAGACCCACTGTGCGTGCGGCGTCGCTACAGCGGACACCAACTAGTGCTGCTACAGCAGCGCGGCGACTGACTCAGCCGCAAAGCGACAGTGCCTAAGAGGGGCGCAATGTCGGACGCTAGCACTGTGGAGGATGTGCCGTGTGGCCAGTAACTTGACACTGACTGGCACTGACTCTATAACTAGATCTCTAAACGCACTCGTAATATCAGAGGGAGGGGAATCTTAATGAGTCATTTGCAGTCCATACATCCATCACCTTTCACACAGTAGCAATTAGAGTCTATACTAGCGCATGGCCGAGCGGCCATGCGGGCCTTTTATAGCCGTGTGCTTCCGGGACCTTCCAGATCTCTGTGATGGACCAATCAGATCAGGAGAAGGACCTGGGAGATCGTCTCGTGAGCATGCCCAGTAGCGCGACGAGAGGACTTAGCCTCTGGAGTGGCTTGCTGCTATTGCTGACCCAGAGGTGACAGCAACAACCAACCCTACAGAGCTAGTCTGAGCAGAGTGCCTGGGATGCTGAGATTGCTGTGCAGGCTCTGGAGTGGTCAGTGGAGAATGGGAGACCGCTGGATGCAAGACTCTGGATTCCCGCTGTGCAGTTGCAGGAACCGGACGCCTAACACTAGTTGGTTGCTATACTGCATTCTCATATCTTACATCCACATTGCGCAGGTGTTGTGTGTTTTTCTTTCTCACATATGTTCCTCCAGTGTATGCATATATATATATATATATATATATATATGTTCTAAGTCTTCTTTAAAGCTCCACTCCAGCATTTTTTTTCAATCCCTTTCTTAGAGATAATGTGCGTGAGTGTATCGAATGCAGTTACATACTGACCGGTCATCATCTATTTTCAGTCCCGCACCACCTAACGGCTTTAGTTGCCTGTGCGTTCCGGAAGTCACTTTTCTTAATGCAAGTCTATGGGACTCAGAAAGAGGCTTGTTCTGAGTTCCCAAAGATTTGCATTGAGAAGCTCTTTAACCCCTTAGTGACAGAGCCATTTTGCAGCTTAATGACCGGGCCAATTTTTACAATTCTGACCACTGTCTCTTTATGAGGCTATAACTCTGGAACGCTTTAACGGATCATGCTGATTCTGAGACTGTTTTTTCATCACATATTGTACTTCATTGTTAGTGGTAAAATTTCTTTGACATGGCTTGTGTTTATTTATGAAAAAAAAAAAGAAATATGGTGAAAATTTTTAAAAATTTGCAATTTTCAAACTTTATTTATGCCCTTAAATCAGAGATATGTCACACAAATTTCTTAATAAATAACATTTCCCACATGTCTACTTTACATCAGCACAATTTTGGAAACAAATTTTTTTTTGTTAGGAAGTTATAAGGGTTAAAATTTGGGCAGCGTTTTCTCATTTTTACAACAAAATTTACAAAACCATTTTTTTTAGGGACCACATCATATTTAAAGTCATTTTGAGGGGTGTACATGACAGAAAATACCCAAAAGTGACACCATTCTAAAAACTGCACCCCTCAAGGTGCTCAAAACTACATTCAAGAAGTTTATTAACCCTTTTCGTTCTTCACAGGACCTGAAGCAATGTGGAAGGAAAAAATTAGCATTTAACTTTTTTTTTTGCAAAAAAATTAATTTAGAACAATTTTTTTTTATTTTCACAAGTGTTAGAATAGAAAATGAACCAAAAAATTTGTTGTGCAATTTCTCCTGAATACGCCGATACGACATATGTGGGGGTAAACCACTTTTTGGGCGCACGGCAGGGATTGGAACGGAAGGAGCGCTGTTTGACTTTTTCAACGCAGAATTGGCTGGATTTGAGATCTGACGCCATGTTGCGTTTAGAGAGCCTCTGATGTGCTTAAACAGTGGAAACTCGCCACAAGTAACCCTATTTTGGAAACTAGACCCCCTAAAGAACTTATCTAGGTGTGCGGTGAGCACTTGCAACACCCAAGTTCTTCACATAAGTTTATAACGTACAGCCGTAAAAATAAAAAATCATTTTTTTTCACAAAAATGATCTTTTTGCTCCCAATTTTTTAATTTACCAAGGGTAGCAAGAGGAATTGGACCCCAAAAGTTGTTGTTCAATTTGTCCTGAGTATGCTGATGCTCCATATGTGGGGGTAAACCACTTTTTGGGCACACGGCAGGGATTGGAACGGAAGGAGCGCCGTTTGACTTTTTCAACGCAGAATTGGCTGGATTTGCGATTTCACGCCATGTTGCATTTAGAGAGCCTCTGATGTGCCTAAACAGTGGAAACCTCCCATAAGTAACCCCATTGTGGAAACTAGACCCCTTAAGGAACTTATCTAGGTGTGTGGTGAGCACGTTGAACCTCTAAGTGCTTCACAGAGGTTAATAACGTAGAGCCGTGAAAATAAAAAATCATTTTTTTCCCACAAAAATGATTTTTTCGCCCCCAAATTTTTATTTTTCCAAGGATAACAGGAGAAATTAGACCCCAAAGTTGTTGTGCAATTTGTCCTGAGTACGCCCATACCCCATATGTAGGAGTAAACCACTCTTTTGGTGCACAGCAGAGCTCAGAAGGGAAGGAGCACTGTTTGACTTTTTCAATGCAGAATTGGCTGGAATTAAGACTGGACGCCATGTCGCGTTTGGCGATGCCCTGATGTGTCTGAACATTGGAAACCCCCCACAAGTGACCTCATTTTGGAAACTAGACCCCGTAAGGAACTTATCTAGATGTGTGGTGAGCACTTTGAACCCCCAAGTGCTTCACATAAGTTTATAACGCAGAGCAGTGAAAATAAAAAATAATTTTCTTTTTCTCAAAAATGATCTCTTAGCCCGCTATTTTTTATTTTCACAAGGGTACCAGGAGAAATTGGACCACAAAAGTTGTTGTGCAATTTGTCCTGAGTACGCTGATACCCCATATGTGGGGGGGAACCACTGTTTGGGCGCATCGGAGAGCCGAGAAGGGAAGGAGCACCATTTTGGAATGCAGACTTTGATGGAATGTTCTGGGGGCGTCATGTTGCGTTTGCAGAGCCCCTGATGCGCCTAAACAGTAGAAACCCCCCAAAAGTGACCCTATTTTGGAAAACAGACCCCCCCAAGGAGCTTATCTAGATGTGTGGTGAGCACTTTGAACCCCCAAGTGCTTCACAGAAGTTTATAAACGCAGAGCCGTAAAAATAAAAAATCATTCTAAGGCTAGTTTCACACTAGCGTACGGACGAGGTGCGGAGGGCTGCAGACTTTCTATGCAGCTCCGCCCACAGCCACACCTCCTCCCGTAAGCTCCGCCTACTTCGGCATGCGTACCCTATCTTTTGCATTAGGTATGCAGGCTGTGCCAATGTATGCGGATACCTCCGCATGTGTCGTTTTGACGGTGCGGCGACCCGCGTCAAACGCAACATGTTGCATTTTGGTGTGGTCGCCGCACCGTCAAAACGACACATGCGGAGGCATCCGCATACATCGGCGCGGCCTGCATACCCAATGCAAAAGATAGGGTACGCATGCCGAGGTGGGCAGAGCTGATGGGAGGAGCTGCGGCCGTGAACGGAGCTGCACAGAGGAAGTCTGCAGCCCTCCGCACCTCGGGCATACGCTAGTATGAAGCTAGCCTTACCCTAACCCTAATTCTAAGGGTGTGTGCACACGTTGCGGATTCTGCTGCGGATCCGCAGCGGATTTGGCCCTGCGGATCCGCAGCAGTTTCTGCTGCGTTGTACAGTACCTTCATTTTCTATGGGAAATGAAAAATGCAGTGCACACGCTGCAGATTTTTCTGCGCAGATTTGCTGTGGTATGAAATCTGCCAAGTCACTTCCTTATGCGGAATTCACAGCGGTTTGACACCTGCTCCATTACAGCTGTCAAACCGCAGGGGAAAAACGCAGGCTAATCCGCAGGTAAAATGCAGGTTATTTGACCTGCGGATTTACCTGTGGATTTAGCCAAATCTGCGCGGAAAAATCCGCCGCAGAGTCCGCAGTGTGTGCACACACCCTAACCCTAAGGGTGTGTGCACACGCTGCGGAATGCTCTGCGGATCTTTCCCTGCGGATTTGAGAAAAAACGCAGGTCAAAAGACCTGTGGATTATCTGCAGTTTTTCTATGGTTTTGCCTGAGGATTTCCCCTGCGGTTTGACACCTGTCACTGAGCAGGTGCCAAACTGCAGCAGAATCCGCACAAAGAATTGACATGCTGCGGATTTGAAACCGCAGCAAATCTGCAGCATGTGCACTGCGGATTTCATTTTAGATAGATTAGAATGGTACTGTACAATGCAGCAGAAACTGCTGTGGATCCGCAGGACCAAATCCGCTGCGGATCCACAGCAGAATCCGCAACGTGTGCACACACCCTAATTCTAACACTAATTTTAACCCTAGCCCTAATGAAAAATTGGAAAGAAAATTTTTTTTTATTATGTATTAGTGTGTGTGTGTGTGTGTGTGTGTGTTTTTTAACTTTTTTTTAATTTTGATCACTGTGATACTTTATCAGTGATCAAATAGAAGATTCCAGGTGGGCGCACTGCGCCCGACATTTTCCAAGATGGCGGCGCCCACCGGAGCCCAGGACCACCGGTGAGTATAAGGGGGGATCGGGGACCCTATTTCTCTCTCCTCTGATGTGCGATCACATCAGAGGAGAGAGAAATTTAATTGAAAAATTGCGTTGTTTTTTTTTTTGCGGTTGCCGTTAGGGTTAATAACGGCGATCGCAAAAAAGGGGTCGGTAAAATCCGACCCGATTCATGCGCTCTGGGGTCTCGACTACCCCTGGCAGCCGAGACCCTGGAGAAAATCCGACATTGGGGGGCGCTATTTACTTTCTCCACAGCGCCGTGAATTCACGGCGCTGTGGTTTAAGTGGCCTTAATTACAGCCGTTGAAAGGCGTATCGGCGGTCGTTAAGGGGTTAAAAGTGACCTCCACTTCACGCAGCAACCACTGTGTGATTTGTTAGTCACAGCTGAAATCATGTGATGCAGGAGCGGGCCTGAAAACGCATGAAGAAGGATAATAGCAAGTATGTGACAGTGTGCATTACACTCACATACATCATTCCTAACAAAGGGATAAAAATAAATGAATAGCTGGAGATGAGCTTAAACGTGTGAATAGATTTTTGAGACTTTCGGATGCTTTACTGTATACATAAAGTGCAGGGGTCTTGAAGAGCAAATCACACTGGCCATTAATGCCTCCTGTATGCACAAGAGGTTCTCAGGATTGAAATGACTTGGATCCTGAATAGACCGTGCTTATCTCCGCTAGATTAAGTCATGCTCATTCACAAATCTTTGTTCCACACTACCTTGTGCTCTGTATAAATAATAGTGTTTTGGGTAACTATGAATGCAGCACTGATATTGATGAAAATCACATTGCATCCACACATTGGGTGCTGGTGTGGGACATTTTAGTCTGCATGCTCTATACAGTGGTGTGCCCATTTTATGCATGCCATGCAGTTGTAAGGAGATATTGTTATGATGTATAATGTGAATTGTGCTATGCATTAATGGAGTTAATTATGTGTGTTGTTTGACAGTAGGGAAAGCAGCAGTCAATGGTTGGGCCTAACCCAGAGTGGGAAGGGGCTATGCTAAAGGGAAAGCGACAGATTCCTAATAGCGTGTCAGATAGGGCCTGGAGTGCATAGAGAAAGAACCTAAGGTAATTCCGAAAAGGTGACGGGCTAAGAGAGAGGACTGGGTACGCAAGATTAATAGCGTGCCCGGGGCGTGAGTTCCAGAGCGTCAGCATTAGAGAAGATAAGTACTGGCCAAATTGGCACCATAGCTCCTGTAAGGGAAAAAGAAGACGCGGAACAGCAGGTTGAGTAAAGGACTTATGTTCGTTGAACTGTAGTGTCAGGCTTGGTTGTGGTAAAGTAGTGAGGAATAGTGAAGAAAGAAAGAGAGAAAGGGATCGAATTTGTGAAGAAAATGATGTATAGTATCAAGGAAACATTTGAGAAGATGTGTACCCAATATCTACTGTATATAACCCTCCCCAAGTTAATGTTCAGAAAACGTTTATTTTGAACTGGTGGTTTCCCTCCTTGAACTGTAAAACATCTGGTCCTGGCCAACCCGCAACATTGGTTAGGGCAGTTTCACACGTCCAGATAATTCCGGTACCGGAAAAACCGATACCGGAGCCATCCTTGTCCGTGTGCATACGTATGCCATCCGTGTGCTGTCCGTATGCTGTCCGTGTCTTTGAAAAATTATTTTCAATGTTAACCCTTTGACTTTTAAAAACGCACATGGACAGCACACGGACAGCATCCGTGTGCGGTACGTGTTTACACGGACCCATTGACTTGTATGGGTCCGTGTGATCCGTGTTGATGCACAAAAACAGACATATCAGCGTGTTTTTCACACGGACACACGGTCCATGAAAACACGCTGACATCTGCATAGACACATTCATTTGAATGTGTCTGTGTGTGTCAGTGTCTTCGGTACGTGAGAAAACTGTCACTACACGTACCGGAGACACTGACGTGTGAAACTGCCCTTACATGCAGTCTGTACGGGCGTAGTGCCTTCACAGCACAAGTCCACACACCCAGCCAGGGCTCCCACCTTCATGTAAAAAAGTGCCGGGGCGTAAGAGACCACCTCGTGCTATGTTCCACAGTCATGTGTTACATTATACGGCTCTGGCAAAAATTAAGAGACCACTGCAAAATTTTCACTTTGCTTGATTTTTCTCTTTATAGATATATTTTTGAGTAAAATGTAAATTGCTCTTATATTCTATAAACTTCTGACAACATGTCTTTGAATTTCCAAGCACTAAATTTTGTATTTATTTTCAGAAAATGAGAAATGGTCAAAATAACAAAAAAAGGCAGTGTCTGCAGACCTCAATGCTAAGAAAACAAGTTAATAATCATTTAGAAACAACAATACTCATGTTTTAACTCAAGAAGAGTTCAGAAATCAATATTTTGTGGAATAACCATGATTTTTAGTGACAGCTTTCATGCGTCTTGGCATGCTTGCCACCAGTCTTTCACACTGCTTCTGGGTGACCTTATGCCACTCCTGGCACAAAAATTTCAGCAGTTCTTCTTTGTTTGATGGCTTGTGACTATCCATCTTCCTCTTGATTACATTCCAGAGGTTTTCAGTGGGGGTCAGGTCTGGAGATTGGGCTGGCCCTGACAGGGATTTGATATGGTGATCCTTCATCCACACATTGATTGACCTAGTTGTGTGGCATGGCGCATTGTCCTGCTGGAAAAACAAGTCCTCAGAGTTGGGGAATATTGCTTGAGAAGAAGGAATCAACCGTTTTTCCAGGATAACCTTGAATGCGGCTTGATTCATACGTCCTTCGCAAAGGTTAACCTGCCCAATTCCAGCCTTGCTGAAGCATTCCCAGATCATCACTGAGCCTCCACCAAATTTTACAGTGAGTGCAAAACACTGAGGCTTGTACGCCTCTCCAGGTCTCCGTCTAACCATTAGAAGACCAGGTGTTGGGCAAAGCTGAAAATCAGACTCAGAGAAAACTGCCTTACTACAGTCCTCTATGATCCAATCCTTATGGTCTTTGGCAAACTTCAGCCTGGTTCTCTTTTGCTTCTCATTGATGATAGGCTTTTTTCTAGCTTCACATGACTTGAGCCATGCCTCTAGGAGCCTGTTACGAACTGTTCTTGCCATGCACTTCACCCCAGCTGCCATTTGCCATTCCTTATGTAGGTCACTTGATGTCATCCTGCGGTTGCTGAGTGACATTTGAATGAGATGCCGGTCATCCCGGTCAGTGACGGAGTAATTTTCGCCCTCTGCCGGTCTGTAGCTTTGTTGTCTCCAATGTCTGCTGCTTGACCTTGTTGTAATGAACTGCTGTCTTAGACATTTTAAGGATGGAGGCAACATGATGCTCACTGTATCCCTCTGCTAGTAAAGCCAGAATTGATTCCTTCCTTTCCTCACTCAAGACTTTTCTTTTCAACTCCTTTGGCAAGGTTAAAAGTTATTTTTTTCATTCCTATTACTTTTGGGATATTACTAGCACTTGTTTTGCCATCTAGCTTGTCCTATTGCAAGAGGATTGTGAACACCACAGCAGGGTTTTTTTATACTTTCCTTCATTGAATAAGATTTGGTTCAGGTGATCACCTAATCAGAAGCACATTAAGTAGAATGAGGTGTACTCTGGTTGGAATTCAACTGACACTGGAATGGAATGGCTGTCAGACATGTAGAGAAGCTGATTTTTATAAAACTGTGCAGTGGTCTCTTAATTTTTGCCAGAGCTGTATATAAAGAACACTTCCAGGCAATTTTTTTTTTTTTTTTTTAAGGGGGGATTACTGTAGATATGAACAGCATACTGCACAAAAAAAAAAAAAATCTGAGGAGCGGAGCCAAGATCCATGTTTACTTCAGTGTTGCTGGTGAGAAGGCCTGCTTAATGTTCTCTTACAGTAATCGTGTCCCGTATAACCATCTCTACACAGGAATCATCCGGAGGTTGATACGTAGACCGGAATGCTGAAGTCTTCTGATTAGAGGCCCAGTGCGGCACCTCAAATAAATAACTTGATCTGGGCAACCTTCAAATAATCAGTCCATGTGTTCTGTAAATAAGATTGTGGTCAGTCCTCCTCAACCTCGAATTCCTACAATGTGGAGGCATGTCTGGATCCTAAATCACAATCACAGCATCGTTACATTATTATGTTCTGTATATGCTATCAATTATGTTACAGCTCGACAAATACACATGCTACAGACTAGAATCCTTGTCTCTGTGCAGTAAAGGAAGTATGCCCTCATAAAAAGCTTAATCTTAAAAAATGGATTATAAGTAATAGGGGTTTTCTTTATTTTTGTAAGCCCTATTGCCCCCTGCCATTCTAGTTACAGTGGATGTGTCAGAGTGATGTATGTTATCTTATAAACTATAAACCAAACTTTTCTGGCGTCCTACATCCTAATATCCTGGCACATCAGTAATAATATGCTAGCCTAAGCTAGTGTCACCGATGTAAGTCATGTAAGGCTAGTTTCACACTAGCATTTATTCGACGCAGCGCACGGCGCCGCTAAGCCCCGCCCCCTGCCGGCTCCCTGCCCGCCCCATCTTGTCATCGCCGCCTACTATCGCACATGGACGCTTGCGATCTGCGTACCCTATCTTTAGCATAGGGTGCGCAGATCGTGCGCTAGTAGGATTTTGGCGTGCGCTGCGCACTTTTGAAGGTGCGCCGTGCGTGCCGAAATGCTACATGCTGCGTTCGGCGCGCACGGGCGCACCTTCAAAAGTGTGCAGCGCATGCCAAAATCCTACAAGCGCACGGCCAGCGCACGATCTGCGCACCCTATGCTAAAGATAGGGTGCGCAGATCGCAAGCGTCCATGTGCGATAGTAGGCGGCGATGACCGGATGGGGCGGGCAGGGAGCCGGCAGGGGGCGGGGCTTAGCGTCACCGTGCGCTGCGTCGAATAAACGCTAGTGTGAAACTAGCCTTACCGAGACCTCACCAGTGAGCGATGTAGGTCATGTTACCGAGACCCCACCAATGAGTGGGTATTGAGGGGCAATCCAGCAGGGTACCTTTCTGCAGTTTGAAATGTAGCGTCACGTGACCTTGAGGCTAAGTTCACAAGAGCATAGAAAAAAATTGATTTTCATCCAGAAAACTCAACCTATTTTTTTCTCATTTATCTTCCATATGCAATCTGTGTGACATCTACTTTTATACAGCAGAAGTTACTAAAAATGTAGATGACCACATACAGCTTCCTATGCTACAGAACTGCAATGTACCCATAAACATCACATACTATACTGTGGCTCCGTATAGAATCTGATTTTTTACGTGCCCATAGACTTCCAATGCATGCAAGAAACTAGTGTATGCTACAATTTTTTCACTCAGATTCGGTGCGCGAAAAAATATCGGCCAACTGCATAGTCCCATTGTATAACATTGGTCTGAGTGCTGTCTGTTTTTTCACAGCCAGTAAATATAGCGTGACCTTAAATGAAATATGTCAGCAGGCATTGCTATGTTGTCTGAAAGCAGCATAATGTAGTAGTGGCTGAGAGCCTGATTCCAGGGATGTATCACTTACTGGACTGCTTCTTGTAGTTTTCATAGAAAGCCTGTTTTTGTCAGCTGAAGATGTAGAAGAGCTAAGTCTTCTGCTCTGTGTATAACCCACCCCACACCCCTGACTGCCAGCTTCCTGTGTGCATTGGGAGCAAGCTGTGGTGGGGCGGGGTTACACAGATTAGCTGGACTGGGCTGCACATGAGCTGTAGTCCGGCCAGTGATAATCTCCTGCTGATAAAATACTTATTGTATTGCAACGACAGCACACAGCCTAATAAGTAACACATCCGTAGAATCAAGTTCTCCTCCTCTATATTATGCTGCTCTTAGATTAAATTACAAAAAACCTGATGGTAAATTCCCTTTAAAGTGGTTACCTGGAAATCAGCATACTGATTAGCTGATGTCATGTCTAGCAGAACATTTGGAATAATGCATGGCAGTTATTCAAAGAATGGCGACTCATGTAACACATGGGCAGGTCAGGCTGAGCAGACGATAGAGAGGTACTCTGCAAGAAAATCTATTTCTGCTAATACAAGGAGGTTACTATCTGTGAATTTTTTCTTTTGTTATGATTCTTTGAAGACTAGATATGAAGACATCTTTTGAATAAAAGCCAACCCAGATGCTACCTACACACGGTGGAACTACAGGGTTAAATAAAGCATTATATGGCAGACATACAAATGGGGTCTGGCAGAGTGGCTCTGCGTTTCGGACAAGGAGGGGTAACCCAAGAAGTGGCCAGCGTAACAATTCTGTGTGCACAAAACCTTTACAGGAAGGCGCTTCATGGGTCTGAATTCCTACACCCATTGTCAGTGTTGCTGTATGACGCCCACTTAAGACCCCATATTCTCCTATAAAAGTAATATTTAAGGAGGACCTGACAGAAGGAAAAAAAGAGGTCAGATTTTGCTCTTTTTTATTCTCTCTGCTTCCAAGTATTATGTTTCTTTGTGTGCTTTATTTAAATCCGCCATATGGTTCCAGAGATATTGGTCTTTTTATATAGTGATAGGTTTTACGGTCTTTCCAAGTGAGTGTGGCTGAAAAGATTCTCTGGGGGGGGTCTTCAGGCTGTTCTGCATGTTCATGTTAGAGTAGGACTGACAAGTGTAAGGAACTTTGACGCAGTTTGTCAGCTTCCGTATTATGGCCTTAATATCAACCAATACCTTACATATATTGATATGTTTTTTTGTGCACTTTTTATATTTCTTTCAGGGTGCAGTTGGGCCCAAATGGTTCTGCAAACTTGCGGCCTCTGTTCACACGGGATGCATTCTAGTTGGCACTGGGCAGCTCCCCTATATGGTGTTACTAAGAGGTTGTGAGCCAGAAGCCCTGCATTCCCTGTGTGAACACTGCCACATGCGGATTATTTCTTCTGCACTGGTGTACCACACAGCCAATCCCTGACTGTAGGCTGGCTGTTTCATTTGGTATTTATGCACCTGTGCAGCTGCCATTTTACTTGGGTCCGCTGCACCCTGTATTAGTGCAGATGCATTTAGGCCTGATCTGCATCATTTCCCTGCGAGTCCTATCCTTTTCATAAACACCAAAGTAAAAACTCCTATATCTCTAGAACTGTAAGATGAAGTTTAAAAATATAAAAACTAGAATACTCAGGGAGGTCTGTGGGAATAAAATAAGAGCAACTTCTCTGCTAGTTGTTTCCTGTCATGGATCACACTCTGTGGATATCTGCAGGCTGTTTATTACATGTGGTGCAATCCTCCATTACAAGATGTCTCATAACAACAACTAACCAACAAGTTCCAAAAACGACTATAAAGGCCACATCATCATATAACATAGTGCTACAGCAACAACTGGACATTTTTGACCTATTGACAGGTCCTCCTGAAGCAAAATACAGAATAGCCTTGAATATTTTATTCTGCTACATTTCTTTTCACATACAGTGGCTTGCAAAATTATTCACCTCCCTTGGCTTTTTGCCTATTTTGTTAGATTACAACCTGTGTTTATTGTACTCTGATTTTTGTGTGAGGCATCACCACTAAATAATCTAAGTTGTTGAAGTGAAGTGATGAAAATATAGGCAAAAATTAAATTCATGGGATCCAATAACTAAAAATTGGCATTTGCATATGTAGACCGGGTATAAATCAGAGAGGCAGCACAGAGACCAAAGATAACCCTGAAGGATCTGCAGAGTTCCCAAGCAGAGACTGGAGAATCTGTCCATACGACCACAATAGGCAGTACACTCCATAGACGTGGCCTTTATGAAAGAGTGGGCAGAAAAAAGCTTTAATTTTCACACAAAAATTGTAAAGTTCGTTTTGAATTTGCCAAAAGACATATGGAGACTCCCCAAATGTATGGAGGAAGGTGCTGTGGTCAGTTGAGACCAAAATGGAACTTTCTTGCCTACCAACCAACACAGCTCATCACACCAAGAAAACCATACACAGAGATAAAAAGAAAAAAGTGAAATTCCAGGTTGTGAGAAAATAAACCACATAAAACGTCAAAGGGGTGAAAACTTTCACAAGCCATCATCCCGCGAGAACGGATGCCATTGCGGTCATTCTCGCAAAGGATTACTGGGACCGGGAGCGTGGAGAACGGCGGGAAGGCTGCGCGGGACGCCGGAAGGTGAGAATAACAATATTTTTTATTTTAATTGTATATTTTACAGGGATATGGTGCCCAGAGCCCGGAGGACAGTCTCCTCTCCTCCGGACCGTGGGTACCATCCGCAAATGTTCTGCTTACTTTTCGCATGGTGTGCACAGCCACATGCGGAAAGTAAGCAGAACAATGCATTCCTATGGGTGCGGGATCGCCGCGATTCCGCGAAATTAATGAGCATGCTGCGCTTTTTACCACGAAGCGATTCCGTCGCGGAAAAAAAACGCAGCATTAGCACAGCATTGCGGAATCCCATAGGAATGCATGGGATGCTTATTTTTCGCGGCAAAATTGCGCGTTTAAAACCAACACGAAAAAAAACGCCATGTGTGAACTCAGCCTTACACATACATGTTCTTTCAATATTGATGAACAGAACACGTACTCATTGTGGGTGTTTTTTTTGCAGATCCCATATTTTCTATCCAAGTCGTACATCAAATTCACAAATACAAATCTATGGGTCTGTGAAAATCCTACCCATGTGCTGTCCACTGTTAACATGGTCATGGGTAGGAGAAATATGGATTTATTTTTTTTAATTTTCGTATGAGAAAATCACTGCTATTAAAAAGTGACATTCTGATGGAAATCGGTCAGTGTTTGTCACGTACGGGGAATATATCTGAATGACATAAGATTATGTATGTGTAATTGCAGCAGGTTCCTTCTTCAGATGTGGATTCTATCACACCCATATTATTTAGTACACCCAAAGCAGCCATGTGGGAGCTTATATAAACAGGCGTGAGGAATATAAGGACAGGCAAATATTTTGTCAGAATGCTAAGCCAAGTACTTAAAGAGACTATACACCAGAAAGACACTGTCTCATCTACTGGTCCACACCCAAAGGGTTGGTTCAACTTCTTAAATGGGCAAAATTGCTAAATGCCTGTAAATACCTAGCAATTGTCCTCTCATTAAAAATGTCCTCAGTTCTTTACTTTTATTGTTTTCTGCTCATTGCTTAGTTTACTACAGTCTATCAGAGGTGGCCTGTCTCGTAGACAACAAGCACAGCACTTACAGGCTCTATGCTATAGAACGGTGGTCCCCAACCTGTAGCTCGGGAGCCACATGTGGCTCGTGGTCCCATGAATTGTGGCTCGCGGGTGTCTGCCAGCTTGGTGCATTAGCTTCAGGTCTAGGAAACAGGTATGAAGAGCACATCTGAAAATGGTGAATTTTGTGAGTAGCCCTGCACAAAAGAGCAGATCTGGATGCACATATGCTGATCATAGGGGTTTAGAGACAATTTAGGTAAGGTACGCTGAAGACAGGATGATACTACCGTAGCTTAATTTTTTCACATGACATTCTCCCATGCTTCCACTGGATCATCCAGATGGTCATTGGCAAACTTCAAAGGGCCTGGACATGTGCTGGCGTGTGCAGTGGAACCTTGCTTGCCCTGCAGGACTTTAATCCATGACAGTGTGTTTCTTCCATTTTCTAATAATTGTGCATATAGTTGTTGCCTTTTCACAAAGAAACTTGCCTATTGTCCTGTAGCACATCCCAGCATTCTGCAGGTCTATAAATTGTCCCTGGTGTCCTTAGACAGCTCTTGGTCATGGTGGAGAGGTTGGAGTGAAAATGATTGACTGTGCGGACAGGTGTTTTTTATACATGTAATGAGAGTGCAGAGTAGAAGGACTTCTTAAAGAAAAACTAACAGGTCTGTGAGAGCCAGAATTATTGCTAGTTGGTAGGTGATCAAATACTTATTTCATGCAATAAAACGTGATTTTCTGGTTATTATTTTTAGATTCTGTCTCTCACAGTTGAAGTGTACCTACGATAATAAATACAGACCTCTCCATTCTTTGTAGGTCCAAAATCAACACTGTATCAATACTTATTTTCCCCACTCTATGTCATAGCTTGCATGAAAGGCGTTATCGGTGGGCCACATGACACCCTTTCAGCTAATCTGTTAGGAGAGAAGTGCTTTATTTTCCACAGGACAGAGCCGCTATTTGAACCCCAGTCTCCCATATCATGGGCTATGCACTTAGCCGTTACACTATACCAGCCACATATTGAAGACCTGGAAGAACAACATGTGCAACCCCTTGAAGATCCTGACCCAATTCTGCAATTAGAGAGCACTGTAGCTGGTCTGAAACAGAAGATTTTAGATAAACTAAATACCATCAACCACAAAGATCAACTGCCAAGGCTCAGCAAAGAAACACCACCAGACAGTATGCAAGAAGATGCCAATAGCACACTTGCATCAATACCTACCACCACCATAACTCAAACTAATGAACTGATCAATGCTACTGCCTCAGCAATCATGGAAATGCTTGGCTATACAACCAGCAAGAACAACTGAAGTACATGCCCCCCTTGGAAAAGAAGACTGGAGACAAAGATGAAGGTGACACGAAGGGAAGTCAGCCAACTAGCAGAAATACAGAAAGGTGTAAAGATCAAGAATAAGACCAAACTGGACAAGTACAAAGGCCTGACCCCAACTGAAGCTCTAGAGACTGCTAAACAAAGGCTTACAGCACTCGCTGCAAGGCTAGAGAAGCTGAGGCCAAGAAGATAAATGCAATGTTCTCCAAAGAACAATCCAAAGTGTACTCCCAACTACAGAGTAACAGTACAAAGGCAGCAACTCCTCCAATAGCAGAGACTGAACAATTCTCGAGGAACATATGGGAGAAGGAAAAAACGCACAAAACCAGTGCAATGTGGCTGCAAGATCTGAGAATGAAACACAGTAACCACCTAGAGCAAGGACCAGTCACCATTACAGAAGCAAACATCCAACAGCGGGTCAAGAACATAAAGAGCTGGACAGCACCTGGCCCAGACATTATCCACACCTACTGGCTGAGGAAATTAACAGCAGTACATGAACGCATGGCACAGCAGTTGAACCAACTGCTAGAAGCAGGCCACCACCCTGCCTGGCTAACACAAGGAAGAACAGTGCTGATCATGAAGGATCCTCACAAAGGAACAGTTCCATCCAACTACCACCCAATAACTTGCCTTACAACAACATGGAAACTCCTGTCAGGTATCACAGCCACCAAGCTACAGAACCATATAAACCAGTACATGAATCCAGCTCAGAAAAGGCATTGGGACCAACACCAGAGGCTCTAAGCACCAGTTCCTAGTATATAGAGCAGTCACTCAAGACTCAAGACCCAGACAGACCAATCTCAGAACAGCCTGGAGTGACTACAGGAAATCCAAAGACTCAATGCCACACACATGGATTTGTGAATGCTTGGCTCTCTATAAAGTCAACAGGAAATTAAGAACCTTCCTCAGAAACTCAATGGGGAACAACATTGGAAGTCAACTGAAGACAACTAGCACAAGTGACCATCAAATGCGGCATATACCAAGGTGATGCACTGTCCCCATTGCTGTTCTGCACAGGCTCAGATAATTACAGAGTCTGGCTATGGATACAAGTTCAAGAGTGGAAGCACCATCAGCCACCTCCTCTACATGGATGACATCAAGCTGTATGTGAAAAACGAACAAGACATCATTTCACTGATCCACCTGACAAGGAACTATAGTGAAGACATCGGGATGTCTTTCGGACTGGAGAAGTGTGGATGGTTGGTGATAAAGAGAGGCAAGGTAGTCAAGACTGATGTGGAATTACCAGCAGGACACATAGCAGATGTACAGACATGCTACAAGTACCTCAGCATCCCACAGGGAATAAATCTGCACCATCAATACATATGCCAGCCAGTTATCAGATACCCTGCTCACATAGTGTGCTGGCCAAAAGGGAAGATGGAAGCTGCATATGTGAAGACACAAAATCTCCACACAATACATGTAGGTCTCCACCCTAATTCTAGCACCCATAGATTGTATACTAACAGAAAGAAGGGTGGTCAGGGCTTGATAAGCATCCAATCAACCATCACGGATGAAACATGGAGTATCCAGGAACACATCAGAAAAATGGCACCAAAAGATGAGATGCTGAGAGAAAGCCTAAGGCAGCAAAACAACAGATCTGGAAGGAAGAACAGGAACATGAAGCACCATTGCAAGACAAGCCACTGCATGGGATGTACCATCGACAGATAATGGAGATGGCTGACATGGAGAAATCCTACCAATGGCTGGAGAAAGCTGGACTCCTAGACAGCACAGAGGCACTAATCATAGCAGCACAAGAGCAAGCACTAAGTACAAGATGCATAGAAGCATGAATCTACCACATAAGACAAGACCCAAGAGGCAGGCTATGCAAAGAAACCTCAGAAACCGTTCAACACATAGTGGCAGGATGCAACATGCAAGCAGGAACAGCATATACCGAACACCACAACCAAGTAGCATTGTATACAGGAACATCTATGCAGCATATGGGCTAAGTCCAGGTGGGAGACTCCAAAAAAAAGTGTTGAAGAATGAAAAGGCTAAAATCCTGTGGGACTTCAAGATCCAGATGGATAAGCAGGTGTTGGCTAACCAACCAGACATTGTGACAGTAGATAAGAATCAGAAGACAGCAATGATAATAGATGTGGCAGTGCTATGTGACAGCAACATCAGAAAGAAGAAATATGAGAAGCTGGAGAAATACCAGGGCCTCAAAAGGAGAACTGGATAAGATGTGGAAGGTGAAGGCAACAGTGATTCCACTGGTGATAGGAGCACTTGGGGCAATGACCCATAAGTTGGAAGAATGGCTGCAACAGATCCCAGGAGCAACATCTGAACACTATGTCCAGAAAAGCGCAATGCTGAGAACAACTAAGATCCTGTGCAGAACCCTCAAACTCTAAACTTCATGTTATATGGAGTCATTACAAACAGAGTGATCTATTTCAAGTGTTTATTTCTATTAATGTTGATGATTATGGCTTACAGCCAATGAAAACACAAAAGTCACTATCTCAGTAAATTACAATAATTAACAAAAACCACCTGCAAAGGCTTCCTAAGCATTTAAAAAGGTCCCTTATTCTGTTTCAGTAGGCTCCACAACCATGGGGAAGACTGCTGACTTGACAGATGTCCAGAAGGCAGTCATTGGTACCCTCCTTGTGGAGTGTAAGCCACGAAAGGTCACTTCTTGCTGACTTCAACTCAAAAATATTTCACGAATCCGTACATTCCTCAACCAAGAATCTGCAAAAACCCTAGTCCATGCCCTTATCATCTCCCGCCTTGACTACTGCAACCTCCTGCTCTGTGGCCTCCTGTTATGATTGGGTCACCGAGGAGGAGAGCAAGCCCAAGTTAAGCCACAGAAAACCAGAGAGGTTGGTAACTAAGCGGATTGCAGACCCCTGATCCTATCCACACAACTAGCAGTAGCCGTGGAGCGTGCCTACGATGATCCTAGATGCCTCAGCACAGCCGGAGAGCTAACTAAGCCTAAAGCAAGAAAGGGGAAATCTAAACTGCCCCAGAGCAGACCTCAAAGGAATAGATAGCCCCCAAACATATATTGTCAGTGAGACAAGATGAAAACACAAACACAGGTAGGAAAATAGACTGAACAAACGATGAGGCCCACACTGACTAGACGCAAAAAACCCTAAAAAAAAGTCCAACACGTCTGATGCAAAAAATACTGAAGTCGTACAACTTGAGCACTCTGGTATATTCAGAAAGCAGAGCAAAAAGAGGCCACTCTAATAAGGGACAAAAACAAACTGGCACAAGCAGTAACATAGGGATGGTGATTCAGCACAGCCCCAGCGAGAGCTGGCTGACCCACACAAAACTGAAATAGACAAAACCAGATCAAATGTAAACAGAATAGCAAATGAACACTTAGCTGAACATGCAGGGACTGAGATGGAAACAGACCTCAGGAGGCAGGAAGAAAATTACCAGCAGGGATAGAGGGAGTCAGCTGTCTTAAATCCCAGTCTGAAACCCCAGATCTCCAATCGTCATCCTCATTATCAGGTGGCAAGCCTCTGTTAATCAGATCAGCTCCATTACCTCCAGTAACCACCAGAGGGAGCCCAGAAAGAGAACTCGCAACCCCTCTGTCAATTTGACCAACTCCACTACCTTCAGTAGTAACCAAAGGTAGGCCAGAAAGCGAATTCACAACAGCCTCCCCTCTAACACTCTCGTACCCCTCCAATCTATTCTAAACTCTGCTACCCGACTAATCCACCTGTCCCCCCGCTATTCCCCGACCTCTCCCCTCTGTCAATCCCTGCACTGTCTCCCCATCACCCAAAGACTCCAGTTCAAAACCCTAACCATGACATACAAAGCCATCCACAACCTGAGTCCTCCATACATCTGTGACCTCGTCTCCCGGTACTTACCTGCACGAAACCTCCGATCCTCACAAGATCTCCTTCTCTACTCCCCTCTTATCTCCTCTTCACACAATCGCATACAAGACTTCCCACGTGCACCCCCCTACTCTGGAACTCTCTACCACAACATATCAGACTCTCGCCTACCATGGAAACCTTCAAAAAGAACCTGAAGACCTACCTCTTCCGACAAGCCTACAACCTGCAGTAACCACCGATCCACCAAACCGGTGCACGACCAGCTCTACTCTCGCCTACTGTATCCTCACCCATCCCTTGTAGATTGTAAGCCCTCGCAGGCAGGGTCCTCTCTCATCCTATACCAGTTGTGACTTGTATTGTTTAAGATTATTGTACTTATATGTATTATGTATACCTCTCCTCACATGTAAAGCGCCATGGAATAAATGGTGCTATAATAAATAATAATATAATTGCTAAAGAAGGTGGCTGTTCACAGAGTGCTGTATCCAAGCATGTTAATGGAACGTTGAGTGGAAGGAAAAAGTGTGGAGGAGATTCACAAGGAGTGGATTGCTGCTGGAGTCATTGCTTCAAGAGCCACCACCCACAGATGTATCCAGGACATGGGCTACAAGTGTCATGACCTATAGAAAATGCCAGAAGCCTCTTACTTCGGCCAATGAGAAAAGAACTGGACTGTTGCTCAGTGGTCCAAGGTGTTATTTTCAGATGAAAGTAAATTTTGCATTTCATTTGGAAATCAAGGTCCCAGAGTCTGGAGGAAGAGCGGAGAGGCCACAATCCAAGCTGCTTGAGGTCTAGAGTGAAGTTTCCACAATCAGTGATGGTTTGGGGAGCCATAATCATCAACATTAACAGAAAGAAACACTTGAAATAGATCACTCTGTTTGTAATGATTCTATAGAATATGAGTTTCACTTTTTGTACTGAAGAACTGAAATGACTTTGATGATATTCTGATTTTGTGAGAAGCACCTGTGTGTATACATATATTTTATTTTCATTACCACAAGGTGGTAGGATGGTGTTAAAGATTAGAACAATTAAATATTGGAACCACTGATGTAATGTGATCATTGCAATCATGGGGCCAGAGGAGGAGACAAAACGATTGTTAGGAACGGTGGAACACACTAAAATAAAAATAATAATAAAGTGCGTTCGCCGCTCGGGGTCCACCGTGCAGTAGGTGATATAACCGCTGCTAAGTGGTGGCAGGAGCAATATGGCAGTATGATGCACACGGGTTAAACTTCACCCGGAGTGCGCAGAGCAATCTCAGTTAAACTCACGGAGATGCCAAAAGTACAAACACAAATAACTGAGCCTGTTATAGTCATAGTACTCAGTAAAAAATGCACACACGGTATACGGTCACAGGAGTAGCCCAAGATGGCAGCACTACGTCTGTCTAGACCTACCGTGTGCACAGTGTCGCAACTGCGGACGCATGGAGGCTGCTACTGCAGCGCGGCGTGGACACTGCCACCAAACGACAAAGGCAAGGCGCAAGCGCAATGTCGGACGCTAGCAGCTGTGGAAGTTGAAGCAGAGGAGCGCTGACGCTGAAAATAACTCAGTCCCTATTCACATGCATAATATCAGAGGGAAGGGGTTTCAAATGAGTCAGTCACCAGAATCACACATCCGTCCTCATACACACAGCAGCAAGTATGACTATACTAGCGCATGGCGGAACAGCCATACACGCCTTTTATAGAAGCCAGGACCTTCTGCACGCTTCCAGATCTCTGAGATGGACCAATGAGAACCGGAGCAGGACCTGAGCACATGACTCCCGATCTCCAATGGGAGATCGTCCCATGAGCATGCCCAGTGAGAGGACAGAAGGACAGGAGAGATTTGCTGCAAGGCAATCTCCTCTGCAATCTCCTCTGCAGTGGAAAAATAGGAGGAGAGTGCAGAATGTGAGGATCTGGATCCCTGCTGAGTAAATGCAGGAATCTGACTCCTAACAACTATTTTCCATCGACACTAAAAGCTACAGAGCACATAGGAGTGGTGTGCCATATGTTTCAGCATTTCAGGCATATTTTGGAAAACCTCATTGTCACTTTTAGATTTTGACTTACGGTACTTTAGTACATGATCTACTCCCAAGGTCAGATCAGCTTAGCATAGAGGATGGATCTTCTTAAAGAGTCTGAATGGACAGGCCCTCACTCCCTATGCCCCAATCCGTCACTCGTAGCCATGTTTACAGCACTTGTTTTTATCTTTTGTTACATTTATGTACTATAAACCTTGTTTTCATCTCTTTCATATCTACTGTACTTTAAAATAAATAATAAGAGAATCAGAACATTGATTTTTATTCTCCACTTGCCGATTTATGCCAGAAAGTTGAGTCAAGATAAACGCACAGATTAGGTACGTCATGTGCCATATGTAAGAATGGTTTGGCAGCTTTGATGGGAATAAGAACACTTCCTCAGACAGATGTCACAGCACCATAATTCTGGCAATTGGAAGGGGTCACAGAGCACATATTCAGAATTTGGTCTGATGTGTCACATTAGTAGATCAGATTTATACACATGAACCCTCCTATATGGATATATTTCCACAGGCTATGAAAGATTCTTCTTAAAGGGTATGTGTCACCAGGGTTTTCCCACCTAATCTGAGGGCAGTATAATGTGGAGATTCCAGTGATGTGCCACTTACTGGGATGCTTGCTGTAGTTTTGATAAAATCACTGATTTATCAGCAGGATATTATCACTAGAGGACTAGTAAACCCACTTTCAGGCAGTCCAAACATGCCCCACCAACGATTTGTTCTTTTTTTGCCTATGTCTCTGCCCCTACATTATGCTGCTCTTACATGTGGCAACAAAAACCTGGTTACAGACTCCCTTTTTCATCAGGAACAACACTGTTGATTGAAAGAATGAACCATGATCAGCCATAACACAAGAAACACCTGCCCAATATTGTTCCGGATTTCCTTGTGCTGCCAAAACATCTCTGGCCAGACAAGGCATGGACTGAAGAAAACCTCTGATGGTGTCCGGCGCTATATTGCCCAAACATCTGAAGGGGATGTCCAATCCTTGGCAACATCTTATCAATGATCCAAGAAGGGTAAAAAAAAAAAAATCATCCTTACCTCCCGTACGGGGGCTACTCTGCAGATCTCTACACTATGATCCCCACCGGTCTTCTGACATAAACAATGTCACATACCAAAAAGTGGTTTGTGAGGGCTATAGCAGTCATATGACATTATGTCAGGAGACCCTCAGGAAACACAGAGCTAAGAGCAGCATGGTCCAGGTGGTAAGTACAGATTTCTGTTTGTACAGCACCCTTAATAAGGAATTGTCCAGTAGTTTACAACTCCTTTAAGATAGTTACATACTGTACGATAAGTACTAACATTCTGCCTAAAGTTATCGTCCATGACTTCCCCATACACATGAATATTGAGAAAGACAGAGAAACTGGGGCCACACAGCCCTAAATGATCGGCTGTTTGCATTGAATCTCCCAGCCATCATTTCCCCTAACATCATCTGTGGGGAAGTCAGAAGGCCCCCATAAAGTTTAGATGATCAATCAATCACGTCGATTTTGGCAAAAACGTAATTATTTGTCTGATTACTCACACCACTCCTTAATAATTTTTGCAACATAGCAAGACGCATTATAATGTTTAAAGCATCTATTGTAATTAAAGGACTTGTCCACTAGTTGGACAACCTCTTCTCAGTCACTATGTAAAATAATAACACCCATACTCACATCCGGTGCTGGCGCCTTTCCAGCAGCGTAGACACTGGCTCTCCTGGGGCCAATGGTTCCTGCGGCCAATCAGCGGTCACTTCACTGACACCTTCTCTCAAGTCTTCCGGATGTCAATTATGTCCGAATGAAGGGTCAGTGAAGCGGCTGATTGACTACATGTGAATGTAGGTGCTATCATTTCACTTGGTGGAAATGCCAGGCCTTCACTGCGGTGGTTTTCAGTTGCTGTTTGTTTGTGGGCCTTTCAGTCTGAAGTTTAGTCTTTAACAAGTGAAATGCATGCTCAATTGGGTTGAGATCAGGTGACTGACTTGGCCATTCAAGAATATTCCACTTCTTTGCTTTAATAAACTCCTGGGTTGCTTTGGCTTTATGTTTTGGGTCATTGTCCATCTGTAGTATGAAACGACGACCAATCAGTTTGGCTGCATTTGGCTGGATCTGAGCACACAGTATGGCTCTGAATAACTCAGAATTCATTCGGCTGCTTCTGTCCTGTGTCACATCATCAATAAACACTAGTGACCCAGTGCCACTGGCAGCCATGCATGCCCAAGCCATCACACTGCCTCCGCCGTGTTTTACAGATGATGTGGTATGCTTTGGATCATGAGCTGTACCACGCCTTCGCCATACTTTTCTCTTTCCATCATTCTGGTAGAGGTTGATCTTGGTTTCATCTGTCCAAAGAATGTTCTTACAGAACTGTGCTGGCTTTTTTAGATGTTTTTTAGCAAAGTCCAGTCTAGCCTTTTTATTCTTGATGCTTATGAGTGGCTTGCACCTTGCAGTGAACCCTCTGTATTTACTTTCATGCAGTCTTCTCTTTATGGTAGATTTGGATATTGATACGCCTACCTCCTGGAGAGTGTTGTTCACTTGGTTGGCAGTTGTGAAGGGGTTTCTCTTCACCATGGAGATTATTCTGCGATCATCCACCACTGTTGTCTTCCGTGGGTGCCCAGGTCTTTTTGCATTGATGAGTTCACCAGGGCTTGCTTTCTTTCTCAGGATGTACCAAACTGTAGATTTTGCCACTCCTAATGTTGTAGCAATTTCTCAGATGTTTTTTTTCTGTTTTTGCAGCTTAAGGATGGCTTGTTTCACCTGCATGGAGAGCTCCTTTGACCGCTGGTTTCCTTCACAGCAAAACCTTCCAAATGCAAGCGCCACACCTCAAATCAACTCCAGGCCTTTTATCTGCTTAATTGAGAATGACATAACGAAGGGATTGCCCACACCTGTCCATGAAATAGCCTTGGAGTCAATTGTCCAATTACTTTTGGTCCCTTTAAAAACAGGGTGGCTCATGTTAAGGAGCTGAAACTCCTAAACCCTTCATCCAATTTTAATGTGGATACCCTCAAATGAAAGCTGAAAGTCTGAACTTCAACTGCATCTGAATTGTTTTGTTTAAAATTCACTGTGGTAATGTCTAGAACCAAAATTAGAAAAATGTTGTCTCTGTCCAATTATATATTGACCTAAATGTATCTATAAGGTTGTTAGGCTCGGATCATGAGAGCCCTTAGATTCACCTTTAAACTCATGTTAAATTGAAGTCAATAAACAGCTACTGTCATATAAAGTGATTCTGATTAAAATGGTTGTCCATTACTCACACAATCCTGTCTCAAGCACGCAGGCCCCGGGAAACTCAATGCCAAGGCCGTTTTTATTTTGCTTGAGTAGTGGACCTACTTCTTTAATTTCATATAAAGTTTAGTGGTTCTAATAGGATTTTCCTGACAATTTCTTAAGGCCCCGTTACATTTAGCGATGCACCAGCGATCCCGACCACGATACGACCCAGTCAGGATCGCTGGTGCATCGCTAAATGGTCGCTAGTGAGCTGCACACAGGCAGATCTCACAGTGATGTAGCGATGCAGCAGCGGCCGTTACTTACCTTTCAGACGAGGCGATCCTGACGTCCTCCCACCCGCTTCCACGCATCCCTCGTCAGCGCCAGCAGGAAGCCCAGCAGGAAGCGCCCGACGAGAAATGGAGCGGTGATCAGCGACAGACAGCGGGGGAGCCGGTCGGAGGTACTGTAAGTATCACACATAGCGATATCGCTGCTGCGTCACCAAATCGGTGATGCTTTAGCGATATTGCTAGCGATATCGCTATGTGTAAAACCCCCTTTAGTTGCATTTTACAACACAAGCCATGGTCCGTAAACAGCTTACAACACAGCAAAGGCATCGGATGGATAAAAGTTATCGGTCAAGAGAAAGGTACAAAAATTTTCCAAAACATTAGCTATATCAAGGAGCAATGTGAAGACAGTCATCAATGAACGACTTATATTTGGCACAACAGTAACATCACCTAGAACAGAACATCCCTGAAAAATTTATTAAAAGACAAGAAGGAAATTGGTACGGAATGCTTCCTAGGGACTTATCGCAACATTAAATCAGCTGCAGGAATTTCTGACAAGTACTAGTTGTGTACCACATAGGTCAACAATCATCATATGTCTGGCATGTGGGATATGGTTTTTACATGACAAAAACCTGGCATTTTAACAGAGGTGCGTAGCCTTTTTTATATACACTATATTTGGTGTACAGTAGTGATGAGCGAGTATGCTCGTTGCTTGGGTGTACTCCGAGTATTTTGGCGTGCTTGGAGATTTAGTTTCTGTCAATGCAGCTGCATGATTTGCGACTGCTGGACAGCCTGTATACATGTGAGGAATGCCTGCTTGTTAGGGAATTCCCACATGTATTCAGGCTGTCTAGGAGCTGTAAATCATGCAGCTGCATTGACAGAAACTAAATCTCCGAGCACATCCAAATTCTCGGAGGACACCCGAGCATGCTTGGGAAAACCCCGAGTATACTCGCTCATCACTAGTGTACAGCAATATCAGTGTCAAAGTAACATCCCAAAGAATTCTAGGACCCAACATTTCCCAGAATATTGCTCAGAGCATCACGTGTCTCCACACTGCATCCTGATGCCATGCTTTCTCTAGGTAAGCAATGCACAGTCACAAGACTATACCTTGTAGTTTAAGAAAATAGGATTCATTAGCCCAGGCTTTCTTAATGCTCTGTAGTCCACTTCTGATGGCCACTTCTGGTGCTTTTGGAGATGATAAGGGTCAGTATGGGCAGTGACTTTTCAAAGCCTTTTTCACAATAGCTATATGCCTCTAGCTCTTTTGTATCATTGGACCTTTTGGGATAGATCTTACTTCCCAATAGTTAACAGAGAGCCATGGTGTCCATGACATGACACCAGTTGTCCTGCTTTGGCCTAGTGTCCTTCCCATCTTTCCTACTTTCACCACATTACCTATGAGGATGGACTGATCACTTGCTGTGTAACATATCACACACACTAGCACTCTATTAATGGAACACACAGGAGAAGTGACTGAACACCTGCCCGCAGCCATGCTTCTCCTCTGAGGTCACGCCTGATAAATGGCGGCAATTCATCTATTTCTCATGAAAAGTATTATCTTTCTGCCATTACAGACATATTCAAAGCACAGAGTGAGAACGGCTACGTGTGCCGTCACCACTACGTTACGTGCTATAGTGTTACCTATGTATTTGGTACAGGTGCGTCTCCTGAAACTGAAGCTCTCTATTCCTCCTTTTTGTTAAATTGACAATTGTTATTCGGTGTTTCATAGAAAAAAAAGAGGAGGCACAGAGAACTACAGTCCACAGATAAAGTGGCCTGTGTAGACTAGGTCTTGTGTCTGTCTGGAAGGATGTACACAGTCAGAAAAGAAAGTCCATTGGTACTCTGTCATTGCCCATTAGGACTCTGTTTTTCCTTAGGATGCACTCCATAAGCACACTGTGAACAGGGCCTAGTACCTCGTTACCCAGACTGGCAAACGAAGCAAACTGTCCACTTTATGCACTCTGCCAAATTTGTAGGGATTCCCGACTGCAGCACCCCATCTGTAGGTGCTACATACGACGTGCCCCATCTGTAGGTGCTACATACAACGTGCCCCCATCTGTAGGTGCTACATACAACGTGCTCCCATCTGTAGGTGCTACATACAACGTGCTCCCATCTGTAGGTGCTACATACAACGTGCTCCCATCTGTAGGTGCTACATACGACGTGCCCCCATCTGTAGGTGCTACATACGACGTGCCCCCATCTGTAGGTGCTACATACAACGTGCCCCCATCTGTAGGTGCTACATACAACGTGCTCCCATCTGTAGGTGCTACATACAACGTGCTCCCATCTGTAGGTGCTACATACAACGTGCTCCCATCTGTAGGTGCTACATACGACGTGCCCCCATCTGTAGGTGCTACATACAACGTGCCCCCATCTGTAGGTGCTACATACAACGTGCCCCCATCTGTAGGTGCTACATACAACGTGCTCCCATCTGTAGGTGCTACATACAACGTGCTCCCATCTGTAGGTGCTACATACGACGTGCTCCCATCTGTAGGTGCTACATACGTGCTCCCATCTGTAGGTGCTACATACAACGTGCCCCCATCTGTAGGTGCTACATACAACGTGCTCCCATCTGTAGGTGCTACATACGACGTGCTCCCATCTGTAGGTGCTACATACGACGTGCTCCCATCTGTAGGTGCTACATACGACGTGTCCCCATCTGTAGGTGCTACATACGACGTGCCCCTATCTGTAGGGGCTACATACAAAGTGCCCCCATCTGTAGGTGCTACATACAACTTGCTCCCATCTGTAGGTGCTACATACCACGTGCCCCCATCTGTAGGTGCTACATACAACGTGCCCCCATCTGTAGGTGCTACATACAACGTGCCCCCATCTGTAGGTGCTACATACAACGTGCCCCCATCTGTAGGTGCTACATACAACGTGCCCCCATCTGTAGGTGCTACATACAACGTGCCCCCATCTGTAGGTGCTACATACAACGTGCCCCCATCTGTAGGTGCTACATACCATGTGCCCCCATCTGTAGGGGCTACATACAAAGTGCCCCCATCTGTAGGTGCTACATACAACGTGCTCCCATCTGTAGGTGCTACATACCACGTGCCCCCATCTGTAGGTGCTACATACAACGTGCCCCCATCTGTAGGTGCTACATACGACGTGCCCCCATCTGTAGGTGCTACATACCACGTGCCCCCATCTGTAGGTGCTACATACAACGTGCCCCCATCTGTAGGTGCTACATACGACGTGCCCCCATCTGTAGGTGCTACATACCACGTGCTCCCATCTGTAGGTGCTACATACAACGTGCCCCCATCTGTAGGTGCTACATACAACGTGCTCCCATCTGTAGGTGCTACATACAACGTGCCCCCATCTGTAGGTGCTACATACAACGTGCCCCCATCTGTAGGTGCTACATACGACGTGCCCCCATCTGTAGGTGCTACACACAACGTGCCCCCATCTGTAGGTGCTACATACAACGTGCCCCTATCTGTAGGTGCTACACACAACGTGCCCCCATCTGTAGGTGCTACATACAACGTGCCCCTATCTGTAGGTGCTACACACAACGTGCCCCCATCTGTAGGTGCTACATACAACGTGCCCCTATCTGTAGGTGCTACACACAACGTGCCCCCATCTGTAGGTGCTACATACAACGTGCCCCTATCTGTAGGTGCTACACACAACGTGCCCCCATCTGTAGGTGCTACATACAACGTGCCCCTATCTGTAGGTGCTACACACAACGTGCCCCCATCTGTAGGTGCTACATACCACGTGCCCCCATCTGTAGGTGCTACATACAAAGTGCCCCCATCTGTAGGTGCTACATACCACGTGCTCCCATCTGTAGGTGCTACATACAAAGTGCCCCCATCTGTAGGTGCTACATACAACGTGCTCCCATCTGTAGGTGCTACATACCACGTGCCCCCATCTGTAGGTGCTACATACAACGTGCCCCCATCTGTAGGTGCTACATACCACGTGCTCCCATCTGTAGGTGCTACATACAAAGTGCCCCCATCTGTAGGTGCTACATACAACGTGCTCCCATCTGTAGGTGCTACATACCACGTGCCCCCATCTGTAGGTGCTACATACAACGTGCCCCCATCTGTAGGTGCTACATACCACGTGCCCCCATCTGTAGGTGCTACATACAACGTGCCCCCATCTGTAGGTGCTACATACGACGTGCCCCCATCTGTAGGTGCTACACACAACGTGCCCCCATCTGTAGGTGCTACATACGACGTGCCCCCATCTGTAGGTGCTACATACAACGTGCCCCCATCTGTAGGTGCTACATACAACGTGCCCCCATCTGTAGGTGCTACATACAACGTGCTCCCATCTGTAGGTGCTACATACGACGTGCTCCCATCTGTAGGTGCTACATACGACGTGCTCCCATCTGTAGGTGCTACATACGTGCTCCCATCTGTAGGTGCTACATACAACGTGCCCCCATCTGTAGGTGCTACATACAACGTGCTCCCATCTGTAGGTGCTACATACGACGTGCTCCCATCTGTAGGTGCTACATACAACGTGCTCCCATCTGTAGGTGCTACATACGACGTGCTCCCATCTGTAGGTGCTACATACGACGTGTCCCCATCTGTAGGTGCTACATACGACGTGCCCCCATCTGTAGGGGCTACATACAAAGTGCCCCCATCTGTAGGTGCTACATACAACTTGCTCCCATCTGTAGGTGCTACATACCACGTGCCCCCATCTGTAGGTGCTACATACAACGTGCCCCCATCTGTAGGTGCTACATACAACGTGCCCCCATCTGTAGGTGCTACATACAACGTGCCCCCATCTGTAGGTGCTACATACAACGTGCCCCCATCTGTAGGTGCTACATACAACGTGCCCCCATCTGTAGGTGCTACATACCATGTGCCCCCATCTGTAGGGGCTACATACAAAGTGCCCCTATCTGTAGGTGCTACATACAACGTGCTCCCATCTGTAGGTGCTACATACCACGTGCCCCCATCTGTAGGTGCTACATACAACGTGCCCCCATCTGTAGGTGCTACATACGACGTGCCCCCATCTGTAGGTGCTACATACCACGTGCCCCCATCTGTAGGTCCTACATACAACGTGCCCCCATCTGTAGGTGCTACATACGACGTGCCCCCATCTGTAGGTGCTACATACCACGTGCTCCCATCTGTAGGTGCTACATACAACGTGCCCCCATCTGTAGGTGCTACATACAACGTGCTCCCATCTGTAGGTGCTACATACGACGTGCTCCCATCTGTAGGTGCTACATACAACGTGCCCCCATCTGTAGGTGCTACATACGACGTGCCCCCATCTGTAGGTGCTACACACAACGTGCCCCCATCTGTAGGTGCTACATACAACGTGCCCCTATCTGTAGGTGCTACACACAACGTGCCCCCATCTGTAGGTGCTACATACAACGTGCCCCTATCTGTAGGTGCTACACACAACGTGCCCCCATCTGTAGGTGCTACATACAACGTGCCCCTATCTGTAGGTGCTACACACAACGTGCCCCCATCTGTAGGTGCTACATACAACGTGCCCCTATCTGTAGGTGCTACACACAACGTGCCCCCATCTGTAGGTGCTACATACAACGTGCCCCTATCTGTAGGTGCTACACACAACGTGCCCCCATCTGTAGGTGCTACATACCACGTGCCCCCATCTGTAGGTGCTACATACAAAGTGCCCCCATCTGTAGGTGCTACATACCACGTGCTCCCATCTGTAGGTGCTACATACAAAGTGCCCCCATCTGTAGGTGCTACATACAACGTGCTCCCATCTGTAGGTGCTACATACCACGTGCCCCCATCTGTAGGTGCTACATACAACGTGCCCCCATCTGTAGGTGCTACATACGACGTGCCCCCATCTGTAGGTGCTACACACAACGTGCCCCCATCTGTAGGTGCTACATACAACGTGCCCCTATCTGTAGGTGCTACACACAACGTGCCCCCATCTGTAGGTGCTACATACCACGTGCCCCCATCTGTAGGTGCTACATACAACGTGCCCCCATCTGTAGGTGCAACATACAACCTAGCCCCCCCAAGAATGGTGTCATTCTAGTTCCCATGCACTGCTCTTGTGTAATGGTGTACAGCGGCCTGGCATAGACTATTTTACACACAGTAGCAGACCCCTCAGGGCTGGCATAGGCTATCCCACACGCAGTAGCAGACCCCCCAGGGCTGGCATAGGCTATCCCACACACAGTAGCAGACCCCTCAGGGCTGGCATAGGCTATCCCACACACAGTAGCAGACCCCCAGGGCTGGCATAGGCTATCCCACACGCAGTAGCAGACCCCCAGGGCTGGCATAGGCTATCCCACACACTGTAGTAGACCCCCAGGGCTGGCATAGGCTATCCCACACGCAGTAGCAGACCCCCAGGGCTGGCACAGGCTATCCCACACACAGTAGCAGACCCCCAGGGCTGGCATAGGCTATCCCACACACTGTAGTAGACCCCCAGGGCTGGCATAGGCTATCCCACACGCAGTAGCAGACCCCCAGGGCTGGCACAGGCTATCCCACACGCAGTAGCAGACCCCCAGGGCTGGCATAGGCTATCCCACACACTGTAGTAGACCCCCCAGGGCTGGCATAGGCTATCCCACACGCAGTAGCAGACCCCCAGGGCTGGCACAGGCTATCCCACACGCAGTAGCAGACCCCCAGGGCTGGCATAGGCTATCCCACACACTGTAGTAGACCCCCAGGGCTGGCATAGGCTATCCCACACGCAGTAGCAGACCCCCAGGGCTGGCACAGGCTATCCCACACACAGTAGCAGACCCCCAGGGCTGGCATAGGCTATCCCACACACTGTAGTAGACCCCCAGGGCTGGCATAGGCTATCCCACACACTGTAGTAGACCCCCAGGGCTGGCATAGGCTATCCCACACGCAGTAGCAGACCCCCAGGGCTGGCACAGGCTATCCCACACACAGTAGCAGACCCCCAGGGCTGGCATAGGCTATCCCACACACTGTAGTAGACCCCCAGGGCTGGCACAAGCTATCCCACACACAGTAGCAGACCCCCAGGGCTGGCACAGGCTATCCCACACGCAGTAGCAGACCCCCAGGGCTGGCACAGGCTATCCCACACACAGTAGCAGACCCCCAGGGCTGGCACAGGCTATCCCACACGCAGTAGCAGACCCCCAGGGCTGGCACAGGCTATCCCACACACAGTAGCAGACCCCCAGGGCTGGCACAGGCTATCCCACACACAGTAGCAGACCCCCAGGGCTGGCACAAGCTATCCCACACACAGTAGCAGACCCCTGGCACTGCTGCTCCTCACCATGTCTTGCCTGAGAAGCTGTAGCTTGGTTTCCAGTCTCTCCAGGGTGCTGGGCTGAGCAGAGCTGAGCGGGCACGGCGAGTCTGGGGCACCCTTCTGCCAGTCACCGTGCTCCTCCCGCAGGGACCGTGCCAGGCTCTCGGGCACCTTGCGCCCCAGCTTGAGTTCTATATCTCTGAGGTCCGGCGAGGAGGAATCAGCCATGATCGTGGTGGGAGGAAGCAGAGGACTGAGCCAGCCAGATGCCAAGGTGATTAAAGCAGGGCAGAGCAAGAACAAGTCATCGCTTCCTGGGTGACAAGTCAGAGCGTCTTCATTAGGGTGTGCGCTGCGCCTAGGTCAGGAGGAGCACATGCAGCCAGATGACTGCCCCTCTCAGTGGTGCCCTGGCACACTGGCACTCTGCTGCCTCTACCATTCACTTTCCACAGCTGCTGAAACTTTAAACCTCAGAGCCAAGAGGCGCCGCTGTGACCCCGCCCTGGTACCGTATATCTCCTGATAGCAGGGTCTGCTGGCGTCTCCTCTGCGCTGCCAGGCTGCCACAGAGCTGCAGGCGATCCTCGGCCAATGGCGCGCAGTGCAATGGCGGGGTGTCGGAGGTGTGCACGGGAGACAGTGCTGGCTGCTTCCCGGGAGCCTGCTGCTCGGACACAGCAGTGGGGGCTGCTACTGAAGGAGATGCCCCCCACACATGGGCACACAGATGCTGAAGTTGCTTTCTTAGGCTACTTCCACACATCAGGTTTTTGGCGTCAGGCGCGATCCGGCGTCGTGCCGGAACGCCGGATCCGGCAAATGTTTCGTAAAACCTGATGTGCCGGATCCGGTTTTCTGCCGGATCCGTCTTTTTCTTGACAGACAAAACCGGATCCGTCTCATCCGGTTCATCCGTTTTTCTATCCGTTTTTCGACGGATTACGCCGGATCCGGTTTTTAAAATTGACCCTTGTGGCCTTCCGAACGGGATTGGCTACTGGAAAACTATATATAGCATGTTCCTACAGCCCTTCTTTGACAGGTTGTAGAGGAGAAAGTGCAGGTTGGAGAGAAGAGCAAGTTACTGGCGAAGATGGATGTTGTCACTGGAAATATTTTGAAGAATTTGGCGGATTTTATAGCGGAGGCAAATCGTTTGAGGGTGATTGTTCTGGAGAAGGAGAGAGCGAGACAGCAGCACATCAGGCATCGTAGACGACATTTGTGGATCCACCCCATCACAGCCAAGAGAATGACGCGTGGGGTCTATTCTACACTATGCATGGACCTTCGACGAAACCCGGAGAAATTTTTTGGATATGTTCGGATGAAAATGGAGAATTTTGATTACTTGGTGGAGCGCATTGCACACCTCACAAGAAAAGCGGACACCTATTGCCGCTTCTCCGTTTCACCCGCAGAGCGTCTGATGGTGACTTTAAGGTAAGCCACATTTATTGGATGTGAGCGCATCAGAGCACACTTTCACTGCAATCTTGTTGGTGGTAGTTTGTATCTCCAAGTGTTATAGCTGAGTTTTGGTATGTAATGCTGTGATTTAAAACTAATTGATTGTTTTTTAATTCCCCACAGATTTCTTGCAACTGGAGAATCCCTTTCGTCACTGCATTTCCAGTACAGACTCGGGATTTCCACCATATCTGGAATAGTGAAGTACACATGCCGTGCACTGTGGGACTCCTTAGCTGAAGAGTTTTTACCAGAGCCCACAACAGAGAGGTGGATTGAAATTGCTGACAAGTTTCAACAGATATGTCAGTTTCCCAACTGCTTGGGCGCTGTGGACGGGAAACATATCCGCATTGTAAAGCCAGCCGGATCGGGATCGGAATATTTCAATTATAAGAAATATTTTTCAATTGTCCTCATGGCCATCGCTGACGCGGAATACAAATTTATTGCGGTTGATATTGGGGCCTATGGCCGCTCCAATGACTCTCAAGTTTTCAAACTGTCTGCCATGGGGCGTAAACTGTATGGAAACACCTTCCAGTTCCCACCACCTAGACCGCTGCCGCAAACATCTGGTCCACCTATGCCATTTGTCTGTGTAGGGGATGAAGCCTTCCAGCTGTCAGAACACCTTTTGAAACCGTACTCTAGCAGAGGATTGACAAGAACAAAACGCATTTTTAATTACTGCCTCACAAGAGCAAGAAGAATGGTTGAATGTACCTTTGGTATTCTGACAGCCAAATGGCGGGTCCTATTGACTGCGATCAACCTCAAGACAGAAACTGTGGACGAGGTGATCAAAGCTTGCGTGGTACTCCACAATTTTGTTATCTGCAAGGAACCCATTTCCATTGAGGACACCTCTGAAGAAACCACCTTGCAAGATTACCATGACATTACCACTAGAAGTTCTGTGACGGTTTCAGTAATGAGGGACAATTTTGCACTATACTTTATGTCACCTCAAGGCAGAGTACACTGGCAGGATGACAGAGTGTGAAAGATTTGTGCCCTAACCAAACTTGTGTACCTTCTGTACCAACAGTATATACCTTTGCCAACCAAAGTTGGCTATCTTGTCATGGTCTTACTATTTTTAGCTTTAGGCCACAGGTGTGTACCTGGTTGTGTTTTATGCAAAGTATTTCACCTTTTAACAAAAGTTGTGTACATTGTTAGGAAATCACCAACAATAAACACAACTTTTTAGGTGAAATACTTTACTTCAAACACAACCAGGAACACAACTGTGGCAAAAAGCTAAAATTTACCCACAGTTATATACCTGGTTTTGAATACCTTTTTACCTTTTAAATACCCTGTATTTAACCTTTTTTTTAAACATATTTCGCCGCAGAAAGAAATGACAGACAACCAGTGTAAACAATAATTTAACTTTTATTTAAAATATTTTTTTTTTGTAAACTGTTTTTAAAGTTAAAAAAACTTTTTTAATAATGGTTTGAAACCAACTGGGCATTTTTATTACAAAACACATCATAAACCTGTGTAGTGTGGGGTGGAAATACTGCTGGAGGGGCTGCGGGACACTTCGACAATGGGAGTGTGGAGAGAGGATTGGGATCGTGGTGGGGAAGGAACAGTTAGAGGTGATGGTGTGGAAAAAGCTACAGAATGGGTGGACATGTGGGAGGCAGAAGAGGTGGTGGGCGGTGGAGTGGAGGGTTGGGCAGGGACTGTAGGAGCAGATGATGTTGATGGCAAGTTGTATGGGGAAGGCGTTTGGTACGGGGAAGGAGTTTGGTACGGGGCAGGTTGCTGGAAGTGGGGAGATGTCTGGTACTGGGGAGGTTGCTGGTACTGGGGAGGTTGCTGGTACTGGGGAGGTTGCTGGTATGTAATAGGAGGGGGAGGATGGAAAGTGGCTGGAGGGGGTGCAGGTGGAGGAACTACAGTGGTGGGAGGTGGAGGTTGGGAGGTAACCTGCTGTAGAGCACTGTGGCACGAATGCATTACATGCATCTGCTGGGTAGGAGGTAGTGTTGCCATGCTCTCCACAACAGACCTGAAAAAGGTGTGGTTTGGCGAAGATCTTGCTTCTGAATGCATGGTTTGCAGAAGTGTCTTCACCTCCAGAATGCTGGAGTTGATCTGCTGAAAGCCTGCGGAGATTTGCTCTGACAAGACTTTTAGACAGTTCTGGAAAGATGCATTTAGATGCAAGAACTCTGGCGCATAAGTCTTTTCCTGACCCCTCTGCCGCTGCCGCCCAGTACCCGCAGGTGTACTAGAGGTGGCAGGGGCAGAAGGGTGGGGTAAAGGGAAAGCGATCTCCTCACCAGCAGCTTCATGTAATGTAGGCAGCCACGATGCTCCTGTGCTGGTGGATGGGACAGATGGGTCGAATGTGTGGGAAGGCTGGGAAGGTGCAGATGTACCGGGGTGGTCGAAGTGTCCCTCGGTGCCGGTCTCCTCAGGGATCGCCTCAGAAGGGTCCAATCGTGCAGGCTCCCGAGTGCTGCTCACCGTGCTGTGGAATAAAGAGAAAAAAAAACAATTAAAATAGTGACATGGTATGGCCCTGGCTGAAAAAAAAAAGTTACATCTAAACATTTTTTTGTCACATGTGGTGTGTAATATTTACCTTCTGGTGAGCATTGTTTCCCGGAGGAACGACAGGGCTCGTGCGTACTTGTACTTGCTCCTGCGTCCTCCAGATCCACTCGGGGCCCGCATCTCTTTATTGAACTCCTTCTTGAAACGATCCCTCACAGACCGCCACCGCTTCACAATTCTCTCCCCTGAAACGAGAAAGGACAAAGTGGTTAGTATACAACATCAGTGTTTCCCAAACTCCAGTCCTCATGGTCCCCAGGGGTCATGTTTTCAGGATTTCCAAAGTAAATAGAAATCCTGAACACATGATCCGTGGGGACCACGAGGACTGGAGTTCGGGAAACACTGGTTTAAATCAAGCAACCGGTACTGTATATACTTACGCTCTTTAATCTGGGCCCGAGCTTCGAGGTCCTCCCAGCGGTCCACAAGGAGCGAACAGATTTCCTCCCAGAGTCGTCGGGTAACGATAAGGTCAGCATGGCGGCGGTCAGCCATATTCCAAAGCGGCTCCCTTTCTCTGACGAGATCGATGAGGCGGTCCACATCAATCCCTCCATCCTCACCGTCAGAGTCGGGAGCATGCTGTGAAGGCTGTTAAAGAAAAAGACAAAAATAACATAATTAGCCTCCACAAAAGAAATGAAATAAAAAGTGCAAAAAAACAAAGCAAAAATATTTATACTTACACGCTGGTGACCGCCGCGTTGCTGTCACCGACGACCCTGGGAGGCACTGCGAGGACCTCTTGGCCGAGCACCAGATTGGGAAGACTAGAGAAGAAAACAAAAAATGTTATGTCTTTGGATGTAGGCATTTGTTTGCTGTGTGTGGTCTGCAGAACATTGTTTTCTATGTGTTGTGTGTAGTGTGATGTTGTGTTTCTGCGTTTGATGCAAAAAACTTACCAATTGTGAGCCCACTCCAAGTGTCTGTCCACCCCTTCCCTCTTCTTCTGGGAGCTCCTCTTCAGCTTGTGATTCCTGTTTTGAAATAAAAGGCAATGAATAGACATATATTACAGAGATGATGGATTTTGGAAATAAAAACTTAGCGTCAAGCGCTGACGATGCGAGGGAGGGCTCCCAGAAGAAGATGTGCTGTCTTCCTGATGGCCAGACTCCATGGCTGTGGGTGGTGTTCCTGCTGCTGCCATTGCTGCTGCTGCTGCTGCTGCATCTATTGGGCGGCTGTTGAATAAAGAGAAACAAAGGGCCAATGAATATCTTGATATTCCATAGCCCTAGTTTGGAGGAATGGGGGATTTGATAATTACCGTCTCTCATCTGCTGCTGGACTCCCCTCCCGTTGTTCAGCATGCTGCTCCATTTGGGGTGGTGCTGATGGTGCTGCTGCAGATGTCTGCTGCCTTCTCCTGCTCCTGGTTCTTGGCTTGGGTGGCATGTTGGGTGTGGCTGAGGGTCCCACTGTCTTGCTTTTATATATGTCTTGTGGGCAGAGCTACTGAGCATGCTCAGACCAAAAAAAATGGATCCGGCCACCGGATCCGGCTGTCGCTGGATCAGGCGCATTGCGGCGCTCATAGGCTTTCATTGTATGAAAAAGCCGGACACGCCGGATCCGGCGTGTCCGGCTTTTTCGCCGGAGACAAAAAACGTTACAGTAGCCGTTTTTTCCAGACGCCGGATCGCGTCACATTGCCGGATCCGGCGAAAATCGGATGAAACGCATGGCCATCCGGCTCGATCCGGCTCTAATGCAAGTCAATGGGGGGGAAACCGGATCCGGCATTGCATTTCGCCGGATCCGGTTTCTGTCAAAAGCGCCGGATCGCGCCTGATGGCGAAAACCTGATGTGTGAAAGAGGCCTTACTTGTCCAGTTCCTTATTCGGTAGTTTTATTTTATTTTTTTACAGGTTTAAATGGCAAAAAAAAAAAATTGCAGTAGTAAAATACACATTATGCCCTGATGTGAGCACACCTAGAAACAGCAAAAGTATAAAACTAGCACAAATAATGGGCATCACAGCGGGCATTACTGAAAGGGTTAAATGACTTTGGGCCACTGATCACACACTGCAGACACACAGGTAGTGACGCCCCACATCAATCTGGGCATCAGAACTGGCATCAGAGTGTCACGGATTGGAATAACTGGTGATTGTCCGGCTTTAGGCCACAAGTCTGCAGTCTCTCTGTGTGACTGTATGTGAGTGCAGACTTACGATTACTCACATCGCACTGCACGCTGGGAGGATTCTACGGTGCCGGCGCCAGGAGCGGTGGGCGTGTGACCGCAGGTATGTGACGTGTGTACTTCCGGCCACATTCCCACTAGACTGTGTCCAGCCACGCTCAACATACTTGCATTGAGCAAACGGGCACCCATCTAGTGGGAATGTGGCCTGAAGTACGCACATCACATACCTGCGGTCACACGCCCACCGCTCCTGGCGCCGGAACGGGAGGTTCCTCATATCGTGCAGTGCGATGTGAGTAATCGCAAGTCTGCACTCACATACAGTCACATAGAGAGACTGCAGACTTGTGGCCTAAAGCTGGACAATCACTTCAACTCCTTATTAGAAATGGGCGGACACCTGGATGTTCGGGGCCGGCGGATTTGGCCGAACAGTTACAAAAAGTTTGGGTACCAGAACAGTACCCGGACTTGCGCAAGTTTCTCGCATTGCACTCGCAAGTGTGACCCCGGCCTATGAGGTAATATCTCTGGAACGCTTCAACATATCCTGATGATTCTTAGGTTGCTTTCTCATTGTATTTCAATTTAGTGGTAAATTTAGGTTGATATGATTTGCATTTATTTATGAAAAAGTTGGAACTTTGTTGAAAAGCTTGAAAAATTTTTGAACTTTGAATTTTTATTAGTTTAAGGGTGGTTTCACATTAGCGCTTTTTAAGCGCACGCACGGCCGGGGGTAGCTCCGCCCCCGAGCCGGCTCTCTGCCCGGCGTGCCCGCCCCTTGCTTGTAGCGCCGCCTCCTAGCGCACAGCGGCGCCTGCGATCGGCGCACCCTATCTTTAGCATAGGGTGCTCAGATCGTGCGCAGGCCGTGCGCTAGTTGCGCTTTGACCTGCGCTGCGCACTTTTGACGGTGCGCCGTGCGCGCCAAAATCCGAAAAGTTTGATTTTGGCGCGCACGGCGCACCGTCAAAAGTGCGCAGCGCAGGTCAAAGCGCAACTAGCGCACGGCCTGCGCACGATCTGCGCACCCTATGCTAAAGATAGGGTGCGCCGATCGCAGGCGCCGCTGTGCGCTAGGAGGCGGCGCTACAAGCAAGGGGCGGGCACGCCGGGCAGAGAGCCGGCTCGGGGGCGGAGCTACCCCCGGCCGTGCGTGCGCTTAAAAAGCGCTAATGTGAAACCACCCTAAAACAGATGGCCACATCACTAAAATAATTAACAAATCACATTTACCACATGTCTACTTTACATCGCATTAATTTTTCCAACAACATTTTCAAAACCAATTTCTTTGAAGAACTCATTACACTTGAAGTGACTTTGGAGGGGACTATGTAACAGAAAATACTTAAAAGTGACAGCATTTTAAAAGCTACACCCCTAAAAGTGCCCCAAACCACATTAAGGCTGTGTGCCCACGATGCGGTTTTTAAGCATTTTTGCCGCTGCGAAAACGTTTAAAAATCGTGTACAGAACGCCCCCCATGCATTCCTATGGCATTCCGCACATGCTGCGCTTTTTTCCGCGGCGGAAACGCATCGCGGAAAAAATCGCAGCATGGTCATTCTTTTGTGCGGAATCGCAAAGAATTGCCGCGATTCCGCACCCATAGGAATGCATGAGAATCGCTGACTTCCCGCATGTGGCTATGCCCACCATGCACGAAGTTAAGCGTCTCATGTGCGGTTGGTACCCACGGTGTGGAGGAGAGGAGGCTGTCCTCCAGGCCCTGGGTACCATACCCCTGTAAAAAAGAATAAAAAATAAAAAATCGGGGTATATTTACCTTCCGACGTCCCGCTCTGCATTCCCGGCCTAAGCGTTCCCAGTAATGCCTTGCTGCAAGGTCCTGTGATGACGTAGTCTCGCGTGACTCTAGTGGTCTCGCAAGATCGCTATAGTAACGCGAGACCAGTGTCATCACAGGTCTTGCAAGGCATCGCTGGGAACGCTGAGGCCCGGGAATGCAGCGCGGGACGTCGGAAGGTAAATATACCCCGATTTTTTATTTTTTTTATCATTTTTAACATTTTATCTTTTACTATTGATGCTGCATAGGCGGCCTCAATAGTAAAAACCTGGTCACACTTGTCAAACACTGTGTTTGACGAGTGTGACCAACCTGTCAATCACTTTCCAAGCGATGCTTCAAATCGCTTGGAAAGTGCTTGAGAAAATCGCGGCAAAATCACCAACAGAATTGCGGTAAAATCGCTGTGAAATCGCGCGGAAAAAAACGCGAAGGGAAGGAGTCCGGTTTTTAGTGTGCGTTTTAACACGCAACGTGGGCACATAGCCTCAAAAAGTTTATTGACCTTTTAGGTGATTTACAGAAATTAAAACATTATGGATGGAAAAAAATTAATATTTTAACTTTTCCCATAAAAATATTGCTTTAGCAATTCATCTTCACAACTTTAAGGATGAGTTCACACATAGCTTTTTTTTGCGTTTCCGCGGCAGTTTTAAACGTGCGATTTTGCCGCGAAGATGCGAAAAATAAGCATCCCATGCATTCCTATGGGATTCCACAATGCTATGCTAATGCTGCGTTTTTTTCCGCGGCGGAATCGCTTTGCGGTAAAAAACGCAGCATGCTCATTAATTTAGCAGAATCGCGGTGATCCCGTGTGGGGAGGAGGACTCCCATAGAGTGAAGGACCCCCATAAAGTGACTGGGCCGGAACCAAGGGGACCGCCATCAGGGTTCCTGAAGGAACGACACCGGGGGGGCAACAAAGAGAAGCCGTAGGTAGCTGTAGGTGACAGGGCAGCAAGGGGCGGGATGAGGATAAAAGGAGCAGGGAGCGCCCTCAGAATTCAGTTGGCAGAGAGGCGCACAGGAGACAAGAAACCGTGTGATATAGAGAGGGACGGTGTAACGGGCGTTGGAGAGTTGAGAGACATTCAGGGGTCTGTGAGGGTCAAGCGACGTATTCACCGATCAGTGACTGGTGCTTTACCCTTACCGGGGGGCCGTTCTCCGCACACGGTCAGTCGCAGTTGTGCCCGCTGTTCCCCGCCCTGCTGCAGCTGGTCCGCTACCCCTAGCCGCCGTCACTATACACCAACCTGCTGCAGCGGCCTGGACACTGCCTCCCTGGCTTCGCCCACGGCTGCGGTCCTCCCATCACCAGCCTCAGTGGACGCCACCTCGCCATAGGCGGCAGTAGAGGCCTGCGTCCCGTCTACAGAGGCACCCTTAGTAGAGGCTGACCCGACCAACCGTCACTTTAAAGACTGCGACACAACTGCGCTTTGAGGCGGGAGCCGGCTAAGACGTTCTGAAAGCCCTACCCCGCTGTGTCTTCAGGGGGTCATCTACACCCAGGATTACCCCAGCTCCAGGATTCCTTCAGGTCCTGTTGCGCCCCAACGGCACAGATCCTCCAGGGCCTGTTGCTCCCCAACGGCACAGATCCTCCAGGGCCTGTTGCGCCCCAACGGCACAGATCCATCTGGCCCTGTTGCACCCACAGCACAGATCCTTCAGGGCCTGTTGCGCCCCAACGGCACAGATCCTTCAGGGCCTGTTGTGCCTCCATCGTCAGGGTTACTCCAGGGCCTGGTGCGCCCCAACGGCAAAGATCCTTAAGGGCCTGTCGAGCCCCAGCTTCCCCTGCAAATCGGTGCGCAAAAACAACCGCATCAGCGACCTCGAAGCAGCCACGCCTGTGATCCTGAAGGACGCCTGGAAGGATAAGTTGACTTTAGGAAATAAGGACCATTGTTGGCCGTACGTGGCCCATTACACCCGGTCTAGCCGGATTAGTCGCATTCTCGATAAGAAAAGTGTTGTTATTGTTAAGTCCCTGCGTGGACAGATTGGTGTTATACCTTTTGTTCGTTCAGCATAGCCCCAGTGGCTCCAATTCATAAAAGTTGATATAAAAAACCACGCACAGTCTCGTGTCTCGTCACTGCATCCTGAGAACCTGCTGAACCCTACACCCGCACCCATAGGAATGCATTGTTCTGCTTACTTTCCACATGTGGCTGTGCACACCATGCGAAAAGTAAGCAGAACATTTGCAGATGGTACCCACGGTCCGGAGGAGAGGAGACGGTCCGGAGGAGAGGAGACTGTCCTCCGGGCTCTGGGCACCATATCCCTGTAAAAAATAGAATTTAAAATAAAAAATATTGTTATTCTTACCTTCCGGCGTCCTGCGCATCCTTCCCGCCTCTCTTCACGCTCCCGGTCCCAGTAATCCTTTGCGAGAATGACCGCGATGGCGTCCGTTCTCGCGGCATCACGACGTCTCGTGGTCATTCGCGATGACGTTGAAGCGCGACGTCATTGTGAATGACCGCGAGACGTCGCGATCCTGCGAGAATGGACACCATCGCGGTCATTCTCGCAAAGGATTACTGGGACCAGCAGCGTGGAGAGAGGCGGGAAGGATGCGCGGGATGCCGGAAGGTAAGAATAACAATATTTTTTATTTTTTTATTTTTTACATGCTATCTTTTACTACTGATGCTGCATAGGCAGCATCAGTAGTAAAAAGTTGGTCACACTCGTCAAACACTATGTTTGACGAGTGTGACCAACCTGTCAGTCAGTTCTCCAAGCGACGCTACAGATCACTTGGAAAACGCTAACATTCTGCAAGCTAATTATGCTTGCAAAACGCTAGTTTTTTCACGGGAAAATCGCGGGAATTTAAAATGCGATATTCCCGGAATTCTCGCAGTAATTTCCAAGAGAGTTCCGCTACGTGTGAACGTAGCCTTCCAGGAGAAAATAGACCTCAAAATAAGTTGGGCAATTTCTCCTGAGTACACTAATACTCCATATGTGGTTGAAAACTGTTTGGTGCATTTCAGGGCTCAGAAGGGAAGGAGTGCAATATTAATTTATTTGTAAGGGGATTGAATAATGTTGCTGCTTTACCTTTCCTCCTTAGGTTGTCCCAATATCGTATGTTCTAGTGTAATATAAATTAATGTGTATTTGTTCATATATAGTGGTACTGCTACATAATAATACAGTGGGGCAAAAAAGTATTTAGTCAGTCAGCAATAGTGCAAGTTCCACCACTTATAAAGATGAGAGGCGTCTGTAATTTACATCATAGGTAGACCTCAAGTATGGGAGACAAACTGAGAAAAAAAAATCCAGAAAATCACATTGTCTGTTTTTTTTTCATTTTATTTGCATATTATGGTGGAAAATAAGTATTTGGTCAGAAACAAGCAATCAAGGTTTCTGGCTCTCACAGACCTGTAACTTCTTCTTTAAGAGTCTCCTCTTTCCTCCACTCACCTGTAGTAATGGCACCTGTTTAAACTTGTTATCAGTATAAAAAGACACCTGTGCACACCCTCAAACAGTCTGACTCCAAACTCCACTATGATGAAGACCACAGAGCTGTCAAAGGACACCAGAAACAAAATTGTAGCCCTGCACCAGGCTGGGAAGACTGAATCTGCAATAGCCAACCAGCTTGGAGTGAAGAAATCAACTGTGGGAGCAATAATTAGAAAATGGAAGACATACAAGACCACTGATAATCTCCCTCAATCTGGTGCTCCACGCAAAATCCCACCCCGTGGGGTCAGAATGATCACAAGAATGGTGAGCAAAAATCCCAGAACCACGCGGGGGGACCTAGTGAATGAACTGCAGAGAGCTGGGACCAATGTAACAAGGCCTACCATAAGTAACACACTACGCCACCATGGACTCAGATCCTGCAGTGCCAGACGTGTCCCACTGCTTAAGCCTGTACATGTCCGGGCCCATCTGAAGTTTGCTAGAGAGCATTTGGATGATCCAGAGGAGTTTTGGGAGAATGTCCTATGGTCTGATGAAACCAAACTGGAACTGTTTGGTAGAAACACAACTTGTCGTGTTTGGAGGAAAAAGAATACTGAGTTGCATCCATCAAACACCATACCTACTGTAAAGCATGGTGGTGGAAACATCATGCTTTGGGGCTGTTTCTCTGCAAAGGGGCCAGGACGACTGATCCGGGTACATGAAAGAATGAATGGGGCCATGTATCGTGAGATTTTGAGTGCAAACCTCCTTCCATCAGCAAGGGCATTGATGATCAAACGTGGCTGGGTCTTTCAACATGACAATGATCCAAAGCACACCGCCAGGGCAACGAAGGAGTGGCTTCGTAAGAAGCATTTCAAGGTCCTGGAGTGGCCTAGCCAGTCTCCAGATCTCAACCCTATAGAAAACCTTTGGAGGGAGTTGAAAGTCCGTGTTGCCAAGCGAAAAGCCAAAAACATCACTGCTCTAGAGGAGATCTTCATGGAGGAATGGGCCAACATACCAACAACAGTGTGTGGCAACCTTGTGAAGACTTACAGAAAACGTTTGACCTCTGTCATTGCCAACAAAGGATATACCACAAAGTATTGAGATGAAATTTTGTTTCTGACCAAATACTTATTTTCCACCATAATATGCAAATGAAATGAAAAAAAAACAGACAATGTGATTTTCTGGTTTTTTTTTACTCAGTTTGTCTCCCATAGTTGAGGTCTACCTATGATGTAAATTACAGACGCCTCTCATCTTTTTAAGTGGTGGAACTTGCACTATTGCTGACTGACTAAATACTTTTTTGCCCCACTGTATGTATTACCACCTATCAGTAATGGCACTGCTACACTATTACATGTATTGCTGTTTCCTGTAAACTGTACATATCATTGTATAGTGTATTTATGTTAATATAGGGAGTGTGTAGTTCCCACTTTTGGCCACTAGATGGGGGACATTTTAGTCTTAGTGCCACAGTTCTTAGATAGTGCAGGTTGATGGTTAATAGTAGGAGGGGCTGCTGCGTGGTAAGCGAGTGTAGGCATTAGGTCAAGGCAGAGAGCGAGGGATGCCCGAACCGTCCACAAGGGCTATAGGCCCCGGACACCACAGCAGCCACGCAACGTTAAAGGAGTAAAGCCCAGTCATCCAACACAACAGGACACCACAGCAGCGGGCAGATAGAGATGGGGAGCCAATAGTGGTTCCAGTATGTGGTAACTCATCATATGGGCAGATACCCTCAGTGCCGGGGCAAAACGGCTAGAGGAACCTACAGATGCAGTGAGTCTGGACAGAAAGCATGTGGTGCAAGTGCAGGGAACAGCTCAGAAGGGAAGGTCACTCTCCCAGTGGCTTCTGACTTCTTGAAATAAAGATCTTGTGTCTGGGGCGAAACAGACCAAGGGATGCATATCCGTAGTAGAGCTGTGTAGAGAGGATGCTGAGGAATCGTCAAGGACGGTCCGACCTGGCCCGTGCCTTGTGATCATAAGAGTAGCGCAGGGAAAGAAAAGGAACATTGTTTTGCAAAGCCTATTGTAAAAGCTGTGAAGACTTTGTATGCGCTGTGTAGCGAACCCAGTGAAGATGTTCTTGCTAAAGTTGAAATGGACTGTGTCTCAGTTAATGTAAATCCGCCTGGAGAGGGTTCCCTGCAACATAGGGAAGATCCAGAAGGACCTGGAGACACAGGTATACTGACCAGTGGGCATTGTTTTTCTGTGAGGGGAGGCCAGGACACTAAAGCCCAGGTGTCCTCGGCTACGACTACTGTCCTGGCCGACCCTTACATATGCAGCGCAAAATTGGCTGGAATAGCTGTCGTACACCATGTCACGTTTGCAAAGCCTCTGGTGTACGACTACTCGACTACCATCGACAACCCGTGATTATGTTGCAGGTGTGCCAATGGGTGAGAAAATGAGCCCCCTCCCTCTCCTCACCTTCTAAATACTGCGATTGCTATCAATTGCAGCATTTAAGGGGTTAGACACCGAGGGGTATCTCAGCTTACGTATTCGCACAATTGCCATGACATAACTTTGCGTCAATTTGTGGGAAGCTCTTCTCATTCATGGGCATATGTCGTGAAGGGGTTAAAGTTCTGAAAATCCTCTGATCTGTGCAAAGGTCATTGTGAAGGGAGGGGGAGGAAGTGCTCTGTGACATCACTTATTGTACAACTCCATATTCAAGAAAAGTTGGAACCCTGTGTAAAATGTACAGACAGCAATGATTTGGAAATCTGCTATAGCCATATTTTATTCACAACACAACACTGAACACATTAGAAGGTGATAGACATTTTTCCTATTTCAACTGAAATAATTAACTTATTTAGAAATTGATGGCAACATCACATCTCATAAAATTTGGGACAGGGCAATGTCTATCAATGTGTAGCACCTCCTCTTCTTTTTACAACGACTTGTAAATGTCTAAGGCTACTTTCACACATCAGGTTTTCGGCGTCAGGCGCGATCCGGCGTCGTGCCGGAATGCCGGATCCGGCAAATGTTTTGTAAAACCTGATGTGCCGGATCCGGTTTTCTGCCGGATCCGTCTTGTTCTTGACAGACAAAACCGGATCCGTCTCATCCAGTTCATCCGTTTTTCTATCCGTTTTTCGACGGATTACGCTGGATCCGGTTTTTAAAATTGACCCTCAAGGCAGAGTACACTGGCAGGATGACAGAGTGTGAAAGATTTGTGCCCTAACCAAACTTGTGTACCTTCTGGACCAACAGTATATACCTTTGCCAACCAAAGTTGGCTATCTTGTCATGGTCTTACTATTTTTAGCTTTAGGCCACAGGTGTGTACCTGGTTGTGTTTTATGCAAAGTATTTCACCTTTTAACAAAAGTTGTGTACATTGTTAGGAAATCACCAATAATAAACACAACTTTTTAGGTGAAATACTTTGCTTCAAACACAACCAGGAACACAACTGTGGCAAAAAGCTAAAATTTACCCACAGTTATATACCTGGTTTTGAATACCTTTTTACCTTTGAAATACCCTGTATTTAACCTTTTTTTTAAACATAGTTCGCTGCAGAAAGAAAAGACAGACAACCATTGTGAAACGATAATTTAACTTTTATTTAAAATTTTTTTTTTTTTGTAAAATGTTTTTAAAGTGCAAAAAACTTTTTTAATAAAGGTTTTAAACCCAATGGGCATTTTTATTAAAAAAAAAAAAAATTACAAATCTGTGTAGTGTGGGGTGGAAATACTGCTGGAGGGGCAGCGGGACACTTCGACACTGGGTGTGTGGAGAGAGGACTGGGATCGTGGTGGGGAAGGAACAGTTAGAGGTGAAGGTGTGGAAAAAGCTACAGAATGGGTGGACATGTTGGAGGCAGAAGAGGTGGTGGGCGGTGGAGTGGAGGGTTGGGCAGGGACTGTAGGAGCAGATGATGTTGATGGAAAGTTGTATGGGGAAGGAGTTTGGTACGGGGAAGCAGTTTGGTACGGGGAAGGAGTTTGGTACGGGGCAGGTTGCTGGAAGTAGGGAGATGTCTGGTACTGGGGAGGTTGCTGGTACTGGTGAGGTTGCTGGTACTGGTGAGGTTGCTGGTATGTAATAGGAGGGGGAGGATGGAAAGTGGCTGGAGGGGGTGCAGATGTAATAGGAGGGGGAGGATGGAAAGTGGCTGGAGGGGGTGCAGATGTAATAGGAGGGGGAGGATGGAAAGTGGCTGGAGGGGGTGCAGGTGGAGGAACTACAGTGGTGGGAGGTGGAGGTTGGGAGGTAACCTGCTGTAGAGCACCGTGGCACGAATGCATTACATGCATCTGCTGGGTAGGAGATAGTGTTGCCATGCGCTCCACAACAGACCTGAAAAAGGTGTGGTTTGGCGAAGATCTTGCTTCTGAATGCATGGTTTGCAGAAGTGTCTTCACCTCCAGAATGCTGGAGTTGATCTGCTGAAAGCCTGCGGAGATTTGCTCTGACAAGACTTTTAGACAGTTCTGGAAAGATGCATTCAGATGCAAGAACTCTTGCGCATAACTCTTTTCCTGACCCCTCTGCCGCTGCCGCCCAGTACCCGCAGGTGTACTAGAGGTGGCAGGGCAGAAGGGTGGGGTAAAGGGAAAGCGATCTCCTCACCAGCAGCTTCATGTAATGTAGGCGGCCACGATGCTCCTGTGCTGGTGGATGGGACAGATGGGTCGAATGTGTGGGAAGCCTGGGAAGGTGCAGATGTACCGGGGTGGTCGAAGTGTCCCTCGGTGCCGGTCTCCTCAGGGATCGCCTCAGAAGGGTCCAATCGTGCAGGCTCCCGAGTGCTGCTCACCGTGCTGTGGAATAAAGAGAAAAAAAAACAATTAAAATACTGACATGGTATGGCCCTGGCTGAAAAAAAAAAGTTACATCTAACATTTTTTTTCACATGTGGTGTGTAATATTTACCTTCTGGTGAGCATTGTTTCCCGGAGGAACGACAGGGCTTGTGCTTACTTGTACTTGCTCCTGCGTCCTCCAGATCCACTCGGGGCCCGCATCTCTTTATTGAACTCCTTCTTGAAACGATCCCTCACAGACCGCCACCGATTCACAATTCTGTTCCCTGAAACGAGAAAGGAGTGGTTAGTATACAACATCAGCGTTTCACAAACTCCAGTCCTCATGGTCCCCAGGGGTCATGTTTTCAGGATTTCCATAGTAAATAGAAATCCTGAACACATGATCCGTGGGGACCACGAGGACTGGAGTTCGGGAAACACTGGTTTACATCAAGCAACCGGTACTGTATATACTTAAGCTCTTTAATCTGGGCCCGAACATCGAGGTCCTCCCAGCGGCCCACAAGGAGCGAACAGATTTCCTCCCAGAGTCGTCGGGTAACGATAAGGTCAGCGTGGCGGCGGTCAGGCATATTCCAGAGCGGCTCCCTTTGTCTGACGAGATCGATGAGGTGGTCCACATCGAGTCCTCCATCCTCACCATCAGAGTCGGGAGCACGCTGTGAAGGCTGTTAAAGAAAAAGACAAAAATAACATTAGCCTCCACAAAAGAAATGAAATAAAAAGTGCAAAAAAACAAAGCAAAAATATTTATACTTACACGCTGGTGACCGCCGCGTTGCTGTCGCCGACGACCCTGGGAGGCACTGCGAGGACCTCTTGGCCGAGCACCAGATTGGGAAGAGTAGAGAAAAAAACAAAAAATGTTATGTCTTTGGATGTAGGCATTTGTTTGCTGTGTGTGGTCTGCAGAACATTGTTTTCTATGTGTTGTGTGTAGTGTGATGTTGTGTTTCTGCGTTTGATGCAAAAAACTTACCAATTGTGAGCCCACTCCAGGTGTCTGTCCACCCCTTCCTTCTTCTTCTGGGAGCTCCTCTTCATCTTGTGATTCCTGTTTTGAAATAAAAGGCAATGAATAGACATATATTACAGAGATGATGGATTTTGGAAATAAAAACTTACCGTCAAACGCTGACGATGCGAGGGAGGGCTCCCAGAAGAAGATGTGCTGTCCTGTTGATGGCCAGACTCCATGGCTGTGGGTATTGCTGCTGCTGTTGCTGCTGCCAGTGATGCCATTTCTGCTGCTGCTGCTGCTGCTGCATCTCTTTGGCGGCTGTTGAATAAAGAGAAACAAAGGGCCAATGAATATCTTGATATTCCATGACCCTAGTTTGGAGGAATGGGGGATTTGATAATTACCGTCTCTCATCTGCTGCTGGACTCCCCTCCTCAGCATGTTCCATTTGCTGCTCCATTTGGGGTGTTGCTGATGGTGCTGCTGCTGCAGATGTCTGCTGCCTTCTCCTGCTCCTGGTTCTTGGCTTGGGTGGCATGTTGGGTGTGGCTGAGGGTCCCATTGTCTTGCTTTTATATATCTCCTGTGGGCAGAGCTACTGAGCATGCTCAGACCAAAAAACCGGATCCGGCGCATTGCGGCGCTCATAGGCTTTCATTGTGTGAAAAAGCCGGATGCGCCGGATCCGGCGTGTCTGGCTTTTTCGCCGGAGACAAAAAACGTTACAGTAGCCGTTTTTTCCAGACGCCGGATCGCGACACATTGCCGGATCCGGCGAAAACTGGATGAAACGCATGGCCATCCGGCGCAATCCGGCGCAAATGCAAGTCAATGGGGGGGAAACCGGATCCGGCATTGCATTTCGCCGGATCCGGTTTCTGTCAAAAGCGCCGGATCGTGCCTGACGGCAAAAACCTGATGTGTGAAAGAGGCCTAAGACGTGAGCAGACCAATTGCTGAGATTTTGGGAGAGTAATGTTATCTCATTCTTGTCTGAAGTAGGATTCTAGCTTCTCAATGAACCTTGGTCTCCTTACCCTTATTATTCATTTCATAATGCACCAAATGTTTTCTTTTCATGATATGTGTTGATTGCAGGTGACAAGTTCATCACACAATTTCTTCTTCTGCAAAGACAAAGCCATGATCTTGTAGTGCTTTAGCATTGCCTGCTTATAATGGTATTGCTAAATATGTAAAGTATGTTTTATTTGCATTAGAATTAGAGAAAGTGTAGTGCACCTGTTTGCCACTAGATGGGGGGCACTTTAGTGCACATAGTTTCTAGTTAGAACGTAAAGTAAGGACATGGTTGATTGTAGGAGGGGCTGCTGCATGGTAAAGTATTGCATAGTGATACGATTAGTCATAGGGCTAGGGACACCTGAACAGTCCACACTGGCTATAGGCCCAGGATGTCACAACAGTCACGCAATATTAGAGAAGTGAATCTCAGCCATCTACACCTACGGTACAGATAATCAGTGGGATAGAACAGTTTGAAGACTCAGTATGTGGCAACTCATTGTTTGGGCAGAAACCCGTAGAACCGGGGTGAAACGGTCAAGGGACCCCACAGAAGCAGTGAGTACGTACAGTAAAGATGTGGTTCAAAGGCAGAACAGAAGGGCAGTACTCTTTCAGTGGCTTTATACTCCGTAGATAAATGATCTTGAGTCTGGGGCGAAACAGACCAAGGGAAGCATACCTGTAGTAAAGCTGCACAGACAAAATGCTGATGAACCGTCAGGGATGGTCCAACCTGGGCCCGTGCTTTGTGATCACAAGAGTAACACAGGGAAAGAAAAGGAACATTGTTTTGTGAACTCCGTTGTATAGAATGTGAAGTCTATGGATGTGCTGTGTAACGAAACCAATAAAGATGTTATTGTTAAAGTTGATTTGGACTGTGCCTCAGTTTGTCCTGACTCATCTGAAAAGGATTTCTCACAGCAAAAGAAGAAATTCGAAGGAGCTGGACCAGAAGGCAGAGGTATGCTGCCGAATGCAGGATATGTTTCTGTGAGGGGAGGCCAGGACACTGAAGCCCAGGTGTCCTCGGCCATGACTGTGGTCCTGGCCAAACCTTACACAGTCAATGCAAGTCTTTCCCCAAATTTGGATGCAACCCAATACCCCTTTGAAGAGCTGTACAGGATGGCCACCTGAAAGAAATCTTCCCATTATTAGGAAGTTGGTACTCCTATACTGTTTGCCTATGCATTGAATGCAAGGCCTGCCATGCACCCAATTTAGACGCACCACAATACCCCTTTGAAGAGCCGTACAGGAGGGCCATCTGAAATCAATGTTCCCATTATTAGGAAGTTATTACTCTCATACTGTTTGCCTATGCAGTGAATGCAACACATTCCCCAAATTTGGACGCACCTCAATACTCCTTTGAAGAGCCGTACAGGAGGGCCACCTGAAAGCAATATTCCTATTATAAGACAGCTGGTAGTCCCATACTGTTTGCCTATGCAGTGAATGCAAGGCCTGCCCCAAATTTGGATGCACCCCAATAACCCTTGAAAAGGCATAAAGGAGGGCCACCTGAAAGCAATGTTCCCAATATTAGGAAATTGGTACTCCCATATTGTTTGCCTATGCAGTGAATGCAAGGCCTGCCCCAAATTTGGACAAACCCTAATAACCCTTTGAACAGACGTACAGGAGGGCCACCTGAAAGCAAAGTTCCAATTATTAGGAAATTGGTGCTCCCATACTGTTTTCCTAAGCAGTGAATTGCTGTGTTGAGGCTGAAGAATTGGCAGTGGAGAATTGCAATGTTGAGCCCCACAAATTCGGGTGCTTTGCTGCCATGTGCCTAATCATGCAGGTGGTGGTCAGGCTGGTAGTTTTGCTACCCCTGCTGATGCTGGCCTGGCAGGAGGTGCAAATTATCTTTTTTGGGTTATCGGCAGAGTCTTTAAAAAACATCCAGACTTGGGAAGACCTAACAGTTGTACTGGCAACTTCCGTCATGTTGGTGTTACGGGGAACGGTTGCCCGCCTTCTGTCTGCGGCCACAATGCTGCTTCTTCCTGCCTGTTGGGGTGCTACACCTCCCTCCCCCTATGTGCTGCTGTCCTTGCCATATATGTCCTCCTACAAGCTTGGGTCAGTTACTATATCCATCACCACCTTCTCCACTTCCTCCTGACTTTCTGGCAATTGAGTCTCATCAACGTCCACCTCTTGTGACACTTTCCCACCGTTGCCGTCATGTGACTGTGGCTGCTTAAATATTTGGGCATCGCTATATGCGATCTCCTCTTACCCCGCTTCAAGTGGACAAGGCGAGAGGCCCGAATCTATAAATAGAAAACTGAACAGCTCTTCGGAGTGTCCAAGTGTGGGATCAGTCATCTCCGGGCTCTCGGCATAGAGGGAGGAAGGAGGATCAGGGTGAGGAATATGCGGTGCAGACTCACGCCTACTCAGACTTGACCGTGTGGAAGACAGGGTGGTGGTGCCGACAAAGTGACTGGTAGCATTATCCACTATTGAACCAACAACCTTTTGATACTGCTCTGGTTTCAATAGTGGTGTGCTACTGCGGTCCCCTAGTAAATGGGACAAGAAGGTCGGGTGAAAAGATGTGGGTGTTTGTTGTGGCACAATTTCAGCTTGCCCACAGCCTCGGCCTCTGCATGCACCATCACCATCATGTCCACTTCCCTGTCCCTTGCCGCGCGCCTTTATCATTTTAAATGGAGAACAATATTTTCCACGTTCACTATAAATGGCTGAATTTGGAGTAAACTTATATGTGATCCGTTTGAGGGAAAACCCCATTGTAAAATATCTTGCCTGTAGGTAACTATTTTTTTTTCAGCAAACTGGTGTCAAGAACTTGCCTAAGACACTGCAACAAAATTGAAATTGAGGCCTGAAATGGCACAATTTTGACCGCACTGATATGCAATCCATGTGACGGACAAACCCCAGTTTAAAATAGCTGTTTTTTTTACCAATTTAATATGGAAAGGATCTGGCTGTATTGTGCAGTGTCAACAAGCAAATGGATAAGAAAACCGGTGTCCTCTTGATTGCTTTTAAAGCAAATAATCAGGATTAAGATCCCCAAAAAATTATTCCTGGCCCCTGATACCTGGGGCTGTGTCTATAAATATCTTTGATAGGCAGCAACAGATGCAGACAGAACTGGAATGGACCCTATTGCTATATGCACTGTAGTCTCCACATCGACTGCCTACCTGTCTAGCACTGATATCTATGCAGCTATTAGTCCTCAAAAGGACTGTTAGTTGAGATGGATATGTGTATTATATGTGGGATACCCACACAAACTACGAAGCAAACATATCTCTCCCCAGCTCAGCAGCAACTCCCTCTACACTGCGTGATTCTGGAGCTGACTGTGACAAGCAGGGCGGCGCCAGGTCTGATGTAGACCTGATGATGCTGTGCAGCCAGCCAGTCATTGTAATGCCACAACCAACATGGCTGCGGCATTGCAGTGTGTAGTAAATGATCTCTGCATGTTCATTGGCTTTGTAAAAAGCACCAAACATGCAGGGCGGGGGACCCGAGCTCCCGCCGAACAACCTCGGAAATACTCGGCGATATCCAAGCATTGCGAGCCCCTGGGAGTAGTGACGAGCAAGCTCGCTCATCACTAAAGATAATACTTGTTGTTAGAAATTACTTATAACCCATTGGGTAAATTTAAGGTTGAACTGAAGTGATGAGCGAGCATGCTTGGAAGTGCTCGGTGCTCGCCTGAGCATCTCACTGCTCGAGATGCTCGACGAGCCCCATGGATTTCCGGGGTTGCTCGGCCGGAGCTCGGGTCCCGGCCCTGCATATTTGGTGCTCTTTAGAGCGCTAATCAACATGCAGGGATTGTCTGCCACACACTGTAATGCCGCAGCCATGTTGGTTGTGGCATTACAGTGATTTGCTGGCCGCACAGCATCATCAGGTCTATATTAAACCTGGCACCGCCCTACTCATCACAGTCAGCTCCGGAATCATGCAGTGTAGGGAGAGTTTCTGCACAGATAGGGACAGATTTGGTGGTGTATAAATTAGTGTGGGTAGACCATATTGAATACACATCCATCTAAACCAACAGTCCTTCTGAGGACTAATTATGGTGTATATAGGTATCAATACTAGGTAGGCAGGCATTGTATGTGGTATGCTTCATTGCATACAGCAAGTGGGTCCATTCCATTACTGTCTGCTGCTGCTTATTACAGATATTTACCGTATATACATAGCCCCAGGTATCAGTGGCCAGGAATAATTTTTTTTGCGTCATAATCCTGATTATTTTCTTCAAAAGCAATCCAGAGCACACTTTTTTTGCTCCATTTGCTTGTTGGCACTGCAGAATACAGCCAGATCCTTTCTATATTAGAGCGTTAAAATCTAGCTATTTTAAACAGGGGTTTGGCTGTCACTGCGATCACATCTGATTACGCAGAAAATTCTGCCATTTCTGGGCAACTGTAAAATTTAGTTGGAGTGTCTTATACAAATTATTGACACCAGTTTGCTGAAAAAAAAAATAGTTACCCACAGGCCAGCTACTTTAAACAGGGGTTTGGCCGTCACTGGGTTCACATCTGAGTGCGCAGAAAATTATGCCATTTCTGAGCTACTGTAAAGTTTTGTTGAAGTGTCTTATGCAAGTTATTGACACCAGTTTCCTGAAAAAAAAAATAGTTACCTTCAGGGCATTTATTTTAAAAAGGGGTTTGTCCGTAACAGAGATCACTTCTCAATGCGCAGTTACCAACAGGCCAGTTATTTTAAACTCAACTATTTCTACTGACCATGCAAAATATTGTCCTCCATTTAAAATGGGCAAGGCGCATGGCAAGGGACGGGGAACTGGATGTGATGGTGATGGTTCATGCAGAGGCCGAGGCCGTGGGCAAGCTGAAATTGTGCCACAACAAACACCCACATCTTCTTGCCCGACCTTCCTGTCCCATTTACTAGGGGACCGCAGCAGCACACCACTATTGAACCCAGAGCAGTGTCAAAAGGTTGCTGGTTGGATAGCGGAAAATGCTTCCAGTCACTTTGCCACCACCACCCTGTCTTCCACATGGTCAAGTCTGAGTGGCTGTGAATCTGGACTGCATATTCCTCACCCCAATCCTCCTTCTTCCCACCATGCCGAGTGTCTGGAGACAACTGATCCCACACTTGGACACTCCAAAGAGCTCTTCACTTTTCTATTTATAGATTCGGGCCTCTTGCACGGTCCACTTGAAGTGAAGCAAGAGGAGATCGCATGTAGTGATGCTCAAATATTTGAGCAGCCACGGTCACACAAAGGCGACGATTGTAACGTGTGACAAGAGGTGAAGGATGATGAGATACAATTGCCAGAAAGTCAGGAGGAGGACCAGGGTGCAAAAGTTGAAGACGAGGTGGTGGATGATATAGTAACTAACCCATCCTGGCAGGAGGACATGCAGAGCAAGAACAGCACACAGGGGAAGGGAGGTGTAGCACCCCAAAAGGCAGGAAGAAGCAGTGTGGAGGCTGCAGACAGAAGATGGGCAACCTTCCCTGTAACACCAACATGACAGAAGTTGCAAGAACAAATGTTAGGTCTTCCTGAGTCTGGTTGTTTTTTTAAAGACGCTGCCCATAACCCCAAAAAGACAATTTGCACCACCTGCCAGGCCAGCATGCATCAGCAGGGGTAGAAAAACTACCAGCCTGACCACCACCAGCATGATCAGGCACATGGCAACAAAGCACCCGACTTTGTGAGCCGAAAACCAGCGTCCAGGAACAGTGTCTGCAGGTGACACCACTGCTTCTTATGCTGCTGTACGTGCAAGCCATTCCCCTGTCCATGGTGCATGCGAAGATGCCCCCTGCCCTGCACCTGTCGTTGCCTACACTGAACTAGCACCATCAGCAAGCACGTCCACGTCCTTGTCCCATCTCAGCGTTCAGTTGTTCATACCTCAGTTCTTGGAACGCAAGCGCAAATACGCAGCCAATGACCAACAGGCCATGCTATTAAATTCACACATTTTGCGACTGCTTGCACTCGAAATGTGGTTTTTCGGCTCTTGTAGATGGAAGATTTCCACAACCTGATGGCGGTGGCCATCCCTCAGTGCTTGATCCCCAGCCACCACTATTTCTCCCGGTGTGCCATCCCCGCATTACACAAGCACGTGTCCCACAACATTATCCATACCTTCAACAATGCAGTTACTGGTAAAGTACACCTAACCACGAACACGTGGACAAGTGCTTGTGGGCAGGGATGGTACATCTCGCTGATGGCACACTGGGATAACATAGTGGAAGCCCGGACCCTGTTGGACTTTGGGAAGGAACACATCCTCTCGACGCTGAGGATTGCGGGCCCTAGGTCAATCAGGGTAGCACCCACAGTGTACAGCTCCTGCATCTCCTCCTCCTCAGCCTCCATCTCTGAAATGATCACATCAGTCACAAGCTGGAAGAACTGCAGCAATGCCTCAGCCAAGCGGCAACAGGCTGTGCTGAAGCTAATATGCTTAGATGTATGTAAGTACCTGGATAAGAATGAAGTGAGTCAGCATGGGTTTGTAACTAATAAGTCATGTTAGATTAACTTAATTTCCTTCTATGACAGAATCACTGATTGGGTGGATCAGGGAAATGCTGTAGATATAGTATATCTTGACTTCAGCAAAGCATTTGACAAAGTATCTCACACCATCCTTATTGAAAAAATGACTAAGTATGGAATAGACAAGGCAAGTGTTAGGAGGATTCATAACTGGCTTAATAGTCAGACCCAAAGAGTGTTCGTAAATGGCTGCAAATCCGGTTGGAAGAAAGATTCAAGTGGAGTACCACAGGGTTCTGTCCTGGGCCCTGTATTGTTCAACAATCTTTATCAATGATTTAGATGAAGGAATTAAGGGTACAATGATTCAATTTGCTGATGACACAAAGCTAGGAGGTATAGATAATACTAGTGAAAAGAGAGAGGACTCAGAGATATAAACAAACTGGAGCAGTGGGCAGCAACTAACAGAATGGTTTTTAACAAGGAAAAATGCAAAGTACTACATCTGGGCAATAAAAATGTAAAAAAAAAACTTACAGAATGGGAGGAATAGGGCAAAGCAACAGCACATATGAAAAAGACTTGGGTATACCAATAGATCATAAACTGAACATGAGTCAACAGTGTGATGCAGCAGCAAAAAAGGCAAATGCAATTCTGGGATGTATTAACAGAAGCATACAGTCTAGATCATGTGAAGTCATTATTGCCCTCTACTCCTTTTTGGTCAGACCTCATCTGGAAAACTATATCCAGTTTTGGGCATCACATTTTAAAAAAGACATCAACAAACTGGAGCAAGTTCAGAGACGAGCGACCAGAATGGTGACCGGTCTGCAAATCATGTCTTATGAGGAACTGTTACAGGATTTGGGAATGTTTAGCTTGCAAAAAAGAAGACTGAGAGGAGTCTATAAATATCACAAGGGCTGTCACATTGTAGAAGGATCATCTTTATTCTCATTTGCACAGGGACTAGATGCAATGGGATGAAACTGAATGGGAGGAGACACAGATTAGATATTGGAAAAAACTTTTTGCCAGGGTGATCAATGAGTGGAACAGGCTGCCTCGAGAGGGGGTGAGTTCTCCTTCAAAGGAAGTCTTCAAACAGAGGCTGAACAGACAACTGTCTGGGATGACTTAGTGAATCCTGCTTTGAGCAGGGGGTTGGACCAGATGACCCAGGAGATCCCTTCCAACTCTACCATTCTATGATTCAATGATAGGTGACAAACCACACAATGCTGAAGAGTTGTGGACAGCTCTGAAAGAGCAGGCAAATCTGTGGCTGACACTGCTGAACCTACAGCAAGGCATGGTCTTGCGTGACAATAGCCAGAACCTGGTGGCAGCTTTGAGGTGAGGAGACTTCACTACACACGTACCATGCCTCACCCATGTGCTTAACCTCGGTTTCTCAAATCATACCCAGAGCTGCTGGATCTGCTTGTCAAAGTATGCCACCTGTGTGCCCATTTTAGAAAGTCAGCTACTGCTTCCACCGCCCTTGCCGTGCTTTAGCAGCGTTTGTAGCTTCCGGCTCACCGACTGGTGTGTGATGTCCCCACGCATTGGAACTCTACACTGCAGATGTTGGGAAGTATTTGTGAGCAGACGAGGGCAGTTATTGACTACCAGCATCAACAAGGACGTCGGTATTCAGTTCAGACTACACACATAAGACCAAAAGAGTGGACACGGATGTCAGACATATGTATCATCCTCCAAAACTTTGAGGACTCCACCAAGATGGTGAGCGGCGATAATGCCATAATTAGCATCACCATCCCGCTTCTCTGTTTTCTGAAATGCTCTCTGCTCACAATCAAAGAGCAGAGAGCAGGCGGAGCCCAATGAGATGGAGCAAGGAACCACACAGGGTGATTACACACAGCCCAGCCTCATCTCATGCCAACGTGCATTGGGTGACAATGAGGAAACGGAGGAGGAGGAAGAAAAGGAGCTAGTTTCATGCACTATAGATGGTACTAGACAGGAAAGAAGGAAAGTTCCAGCTTCCAGGATAATAAATTTTCATTCCAAAATATAGATATAAAATTCCATACATAGCTTTCTCCCCATATGCAAATGGATGCCTGACACGCATTCATTTACATATGGGGAGAAAGCTGTGTATGGAATTTTATATCTATATTCTGGAATAAAAATTTATTATCCTGAAAGCTGGAACTTTTCTTCTTTCCTATCTACAATCAACTTTCGTCTCGATCCAGACGAGGTTCCATCCTCCGGCTGTGGTTGGTGAGCTGGCTAGGGTTTTTTTTTCAGCCCGCTCTTTTAATATGTGTATAGACGGTACTACCTGCACAACTGTCATACCGTCTGTTCAGCGTGGTTGGCCTGAGGACAGGGACGAGGAGGAGGAAGAGGAGGAGGAAAGCATGGTGTTAGGAACAGCGGAACGCACTAAATAAAAATAATAAAGTGCATTTGCCGCTCAGGGTCCACCGTGCAGTAGGTGATATAACCGCTGCTAAGTGGCGGCAAGAGCAATATGGCGGAAATGCGCACAGGGTAAAACTTCACCCAGGTGCGCAGAGCAATCTCAGTTAATTCACAGAGATGCCAAATAAGTACAAACACAAAAGACTGAGCCTGTTGAGGTCACAGTACTCCGTAAAAACGCACACACGGTATCTGGTCACAGGAGTAGCCCAAGACGGCGGCACTACATTCGTCTAGACCTACCGTGTGCGCGGCGTCACAACTGCGGACGCAAAGGGGGCTGCTACTGCAACGCGGCGTGGACACTGCCACTAAACGAAAAGGCTAAGGCGCAAGCGCAATGTCGGACGCTAGCAGCTGTGGATGTTGCAGCAGAGGAGCGCTGGCGCTGATTCTAAACTCAGTCCCTAACCACATACATAATGTCAGAGGGAAGGGGTTTTATAATGAGTCATTCACCAGAATCATACATCCCTCCTCATACACACAGCAGCAAGTAAGTCTATACTAGCGCATGGCGGAACAGCCATGCGTGCCTTTTATAGCAGCCGGGACCTTCCGCACGCTTCCAGATCTCTGAGATGGACCAATGAGATCTGGAGCGGGACCTGAGCACATGACTCCCGATCTCCAGTGGGAGATCGTCCCATGAGCATGCTCAGTAGGAGGACAGAATGACAGCCTCAGGAGAGATTTGCTGCAAGGCAATCTCCTCTGCAATCTCCTCTGCAGTAGATAAACAGCAGGAGACTGCAGAATGTGAGGGTCTGGATCCCTGCGGAGTAAACGCAGAAATCCGATGCCTAACACATGGTCAGTCATCCTCTTTGTGAGGACACAGAAGTTTTGCCTGTTAACAGTCTGGCACGCATGGCTGAGTTTATGTTATGCTGCCTTGACCGTGACCCTTGCGTTCTCCATATTTTGGGTGACAGTCATTACTGGATAGTGACACTTCTGGACCCACGGTACAAGGAGAACTTTGTGTCTCTTATTCCAAAGGTGGACAGGTCGATTAAAATGGTGCAGTACCAGAAGGCCCTTGTTGCGGAATTATTAAAAAAATTCCCATCTGAAAACGCTGGCTGCAGAGGTCACAGTTCCTTAGACAACCAAGGAGTACAGGCGAGAGAGACAGAACTCCAATCCAGCAGAGGCAGGGCAACACTGTCAAAGTTTTGGGAGAGTTTTCTCAGTCCTTCCCATCGCACAGGCCCTGAGGCATGGGGTTCTCACAAGGAGTGCAAAGTTTGGGAAGATGCTGAGGGATTTCCTTGCTGACCGTACCAACGTCCTCCGTGATACCTCTGTGCCTTATAATTATTGGGTATCCAAGCTGGACATGTGACAGGAACTGGCTCTCTACGCCTTGAAAGTCTTGGCCTGCCCGGCCGCTAGCGTTTTGTCAGAGCAGGTTTTTACTGCTGCTGGTGGAATTATAACTGATAAGTGCATCTGCCTGTCAACTGAAAATGCTGACAGGCTGACTCTTTTAAAAATTAACAAGGGCTGGATTGAGACAGACTTCTTAACACCACTGAATGATAGCAGCGTAACATAAACTCAAAGTGTTTTTTTTTCGGAGGTCTATTCCCATGCACCTCCTCACACCCACACATGGGTATACGATTCCTGATTTTGCCTATTTGCTGTTGTCCTCCTCCTTCTCCACATCCTCATCATCCACGCGACTATATCACCAGGGTGACGGTGGTCCATGATGCAACACCCACATAATGTTGTTTAAAGGGTGTTTATGATGTCCATAACCAAAATTTTTATACAGTATGTTGATGTATACCTCCCAGGGGGAAATGTTTGTCAGCACATACACTTACTGCATGGGCATTACAAGCTAGGAGACCCGCTCCATTGTAAAGGGAAGAAACAGATGTTTCTGAGGCCCTTCTCCATGTCTCTTCATCCACCACCACTATACCACCATGGTGATCGTGGTCCATGATGCAACACCAACATTGTTTTAAAAGATGTTTGATGCCTGTAACCAAAAATTTTATACTGTATGTTGATGTATACACCCAGGGGGAAATGTTTGTCAGTGCTTACACTTACTGCATGGGTGTTACAAGTATAGGAGACCATATCCTTTATAATGGTAAGGAACAGATGTTTATGAAGCCCTCCTCCACATCTCTTCATCCACCACCACTATACCACCGGGGTGATGTGGTCTGTGATGCAACACCAACATTATTGTTTTAAAGGGTGTTTATGATGCCCATAAACAAAATTTAAATAAATTTAAATACAGTATGTTGATGTATACCCCCCATGGGGAAATGTTTGTCAGTCCGTACATTTACTGCATGGGCATTACAAGTATAGGGAAGGAACAGATGTTTATGAGGCCCTCCTCTACATCTCTTCCAAGGGGTATTGGGGTGCATCCAAATTTGGGGCAAGCCTTGCATTCACTGCATAGGCAAACAGTATGGGAGACCCACTTCCTAATAATAGGAACTATAGGGGTTGGTCAGCTTCAACACTGCAATTTTACACTGCCGGGTGTTCAGCCTCAACATTGAAATGCTCCAATGCAGGTTCTTCAGGCTCAACATAGAAATGCTCCACTGCAGAGTGTTCAGCCTCAACACTGAAATGCTCCACTGCTGGGTGTTCAGCCTCAACACTGCAATGCTCCACTGTCGGGTCTTCAGCCTCAAGACTGCAATGCTCCAATGTAGGTTCTTCAGGCTCAACACTGCAATGCTCCACTGCTGGGTTTTCAGCGGCAACACTGCAATGCTCCAATGCTGGGTCTTCAGCCTCAACACTGCAATGCTCCAATGCTGGGTCTTCAGCCTCAACACTGCAATGCTCCAATGTCGAGTCTTCAGCCTCAATACTGAAATGCTCCACTGCTGGGTGTTCAGCCTCAACACTGCAATGCTTCACTGCTGAGTCTTCAGCCTCAATACTGCAATTCTTCAATGTAGGTTCTTCAGGCTCAACATTGCAATGCTCTACTGCAGGGTCTTCAGTCCAACACTGCAATGCTCCAATACTGCAGGTTCTTCAAGCTCAACATTTCAATGCTCCAATATCGCATCTTCAGCCTCAACACTGCAATGTTCAAATGCAGGTTCTTCAGGCTCAACAGTTAAATTCTCCACTGCCGGGTCTTCAGCATCAACACTGCAATGCTCCAATGCCAGATCTTAAACATCAGAACTGCAATGGTCCAATGCCGGGTCTTCAGTCTCAGCACTGCAATGCTCCAATGCCGGGTCTTCAGCCTCAACACTGCAGTGGTACAATGCCGGGTCTTCAGCCTCAACACTGCAATGCTCTACGGTGGGGTCTTCAGCCTCAACACTGCAATGCTCCAATGCATGTTCTTCAGGCTCAAAACAGAAATGCTCCACTGCTGGGTGTTCAGTGGAGTGGGTGGTGTTGGGTGTTCAGCCTCAACACTGCAATGCTCCAATGCTGGGTCTTCAGCTTCAACACTGCAATGCTCCAATGCCAAGTCTTCAGCCTCAAAACTGCAATGCTCAATGCCGAGTCTCCAGCCTCAACACTGCAATGCTCCAGTGGAGGTTAATGAGGCTCAACACTGAAATGCTCCACTGCTGGGTCTTCAACCTCAACACTGCAATGCTCCAATACCGTATCTTCAGCCTCAGCACTGTAATTCTCCAATGCTGGGTCTTTAGCCTCAACACTGCAATGCTCCACTGCCGAGTCTTTAGCCTCAACACTGCAATGCTCCACTGCCGAGTCTTCAGGCTCAACACTGAAATGCTCCACTGCCAGGTCTTCAGCCCAACACTGCAATGCTCCAATGCCGTATCTTCATCCTCCACACTGCAATGCTCCAATGCCGGATCTTCAGCATCAAAACTGCAATGCTCCATTGCCGGGTCTTCAGCCTCAACACTGCAATGCTCCAATGCTGGATTTTCAGCCTCAGCACTGCAACGTTCCAATGCCGGGTTTTCAGCCTCAACACTGCAATGCTCCAATGTCGGTTCTTCAGCTTCAACACTGCAATGCTTCAGTGCCGGGTCTTCAGCCTCAACACTGTAATGCTCTACAGCGGGGTCTTCAGCCTCAACATTGCAATGCTCCAATGCATGTTTTTCAGGCTCAAAACAGAAATGCTCCACTGCCGGGTGTTCAGCCTCAACACTGCAATGCTCCGATGCTGGGTCTTCAGCTTCAACACTGCAATGCTCCAATGCTGGATCTTCAGCCTTAACACTACAGTGCTCCAATGCAGGTTCATCAGGCTCAACACTGAAATGCTCCATTGCCGGGTGTTCAGCAATAACACTGAAATGCTCTAATGCCGGGTCTTCAGCCTCAACACTGCAATGCTCCAATGCAGGTTCTTCAGTCTCAACACTGAAATGCTCCACTGCCAGGTGTTCAGCTTCTACATTGCAATGCTCCAATGCCGAGTCTTAAGGCTCAACACTTAATTGCTCCAATGCCGGGTCAGGCCTTGCATTCAGTGCATAGACAAACATTATGGGAGTACCAAATTCCTAATAATGGGAACATGGATCTCAGGAGTCCCTCCTGTACGTCTCTTCAAATTGGTATTGGTGTGCATCCACATTTGGGAAAGGCCTTGCATTCACTTCATGGGCAAGCAGTATGGGAGTACCAAATTCCTAATAATGGGAACATTGCTTTCAGGTGGCATTCATAAGCATAAGTCCAAAGGGTTATTGTGGTGCGTCTAAATTTGGTGCAGGGCAGGCCTTGCACTCAATGCATAGACAAACCGTACAGGAGTGCCAACTTGCTAATAATTGGAATGTTGCTTTTAGGTGGCCTTCCTATACATCTGTTCAAAGGGTAATTGGAGTGCATCTGAATTTGGGGCATGGCATAGGCAAACTGTATGGGAGTACCAAATTACTAATAATGGAAACAATGCTTTCAGGTGGCCATCCAGTACGTTTGTTCAAAGGGTTATTGGGGTGTGTATAAATTTGGGCCAGGGCAGGCCTTGCATTCAATGCATGGGCAAACAGTATGGGAGTAATTGGAATGTTGCTTTTAGGTGGCTTTCCTATACGTCTGTTCAAAGGGTAATTGGAGTGCATCTGAATTTGGGGCATGGCATAGGCAAACTGTATGGAAGTACCAACTTCCTAATAATGGGATCATTGCGTTTATCCTTTACGTCTCTTTAAAGGGTTATTGGGGTGCATCCACATTTGGGGAATTGTTGCATTCTCTTCATGAGCAAACAGTATGGGAGTACCAACTTCCTAATAATGGGAATATTGCTTTCACGTGGCATCCATTTACGTATGTTCAAAGGGTTATTGGGGTGCATCTAAATTTTGGACATTGCAGGGCTTGGATTCAATTCATAGATAAACAGTATGGGAGTACCAACTTCCTAATAATGGGAACATTGCTTTCAGGTGGCCCTCCTGTACAGCTCTTCAAAATGGTATTGTGTGCGTCCGCATTTGGGGAGGCCTTGCATTCACTTCATGGGCAAACAGTATGGGAGTACCAAATTCCTAATAATGGGAACATTGCTTTCAGCTACCACTCATATACGTATGTCCAAAGGCTTATTGGGGTGCATCTAAATTTGGTGCAGGGGAGGCCTTGCATTCAATGCTTAGACAAACAGTATGGGGGAATATTGCTTTCAGGTGGCCCTCTTGTACCACTCATATACGTATGCACAACATAAAGAAGGATTTTTCCAGCGTCTCCAGAAGATAAAATAATAATTGCTTTATTGAGAATATAAAATCTTCATACCATCAGGTAAAAACGACATAAAGAGGCGTATGGAGGGGAGCAATTTCCTACGTGTTTCACCCTGAAAGGGCTTAATCATGGAATCATACGTATGTTCAAAGGGTTATTGGAGTGCATCTGAATTTGGTGCAGGGGAGGCCTTGCATTCAATGCTTAGACAAACAGTATGGGGGAATATTGCTTTCAGGTGGCCCTCTTGTACCACTCATATACGTATGCACAACATAAAGAAGGATTTTTCCAGCGTCTCCAGGAGATAAAATAATAATTGCTTTATTGAGAATATAAAATCTTCATACCATCAGGTAAAAACGACATAAAGAGGCGTATGGAGGGGAGCAATTTCCTACGTGTTTCACCCTGAAAGGGCTTAATCATGGAATCATACGTATGTTCAAAGGGTTATTGGAGTGCATCTGAATTTGAGGCATGGCAGGCCTTGCATTCAATGCATAGGCAAACAGTATGAGAGTACCAAATTACTAATAATGGGAACAATGCTTTCAGGTGGCCATCCAGTAAGTCTATTCAAAGGGTTATTGGGGTGCGTCTAAATTTGTGTGAAGTGAGGCCTTGCATTCAAGGCATGGGCAAACAGTATTGGAGTATCAACTTCCTAATAATGGGAACATTGCTTTCAGGTGGCCATCCAGTACGTCTGTTCAAAGGGTTATTTTGGTGCGTCAATATTTGGGGCAGGTGTTGCATTCACTGCTGTTATGATCCAAGCCGACTTTTGTATCCTGTCTCTCTTTACCGATCTGATCATGTCTAGGGTTAACTTTTCTCTGCCTCTTTCTGGCTCCAGGCTGGCTATTTCTCTTCCCTGCATCCTGCAGGGGATGTCAGTTATGGTTTCTGCCTACGGTGTGAGTAGCTGACTCCATATATACCCTGATTTGTCCTTCTGTTGTTTCTGACTTTGCCCGTGTCTGTTTTTTCCCCTCTTCCCATCCATCCCAACTCTGTGTTCCCCTTTCATGTTTTGTACTCTCTGGTATTTGACTTGGCTTGGACCCTGACCTGCTAGGGCTTGGAAAAGATCTTGTATGATCGAAACGTCGCCACAGAAGGAAGAATAAAAGAGATGTAAAATCCACCAACCTGGGAAGCGCTGTCTGTACTCTATTTGTGATGCCTGCCCTGCTATTTGTCTCTTGTTTTAGGCATATCTGCTCCTGACTGGTACAGACCCATTTTCTTGCTTCTGACTCTGTGTTTGTTTATTACTTTGGTGCTGCGTTACAGACTAATATCGACCTGGCTTGTTTGACTATTCTGCTGCTACCTGCTGGTAGACTCGCTGCTGCGCTGCAGGTATGCTCTTGCTGTATGTAGTCCTCCCTCCACTCTATTGCCATCTGGTAAATCCTAACAATGGGAACATTGCTTTCAGGTGGCCATCCTGTATGTCTGTTCAAAGGGTTATTGGGGAATGTCTAAATTTAGGGCAGGGCAGGTGTTGTATTCACTGCAAAGGCAAACAGTATGGGAGTACCAACTTCCTAATAATGGGAACATTGCTTTCAGTTGGCCATCCTGTAGGTCTGTTGAAATAGTTATTAGGGTGTGTCTGAATTTGGGGCAGGGCAGGCCTTGCATTCAATGCATAGGTAACAGTATAGGAGTACCAACTTCTTAATAATGGGAACATTGCTTTCAGGTGGCCATCCTGTATATCTCTTCAAAGGGTTATTGGAGTGTGTCCACATTTGTGGAAGGCCTTGCATTCTCTTCATGGGCAAACAGTATTGGAGTACCAACTCCTTAATAATGGGAACATTGCTTTCAGGTGGCACTCATTTACGTATGCTCAAAGGGTTACTTGGGTGCATCCACATTTGGGGCAGGTGTTGCAATCACTGCATAGGCAAACAGTATGGGAGTATCAACTTCATAACAATGGGAACAATGCTTTAAGGTGGCCATCCTGTACGTCTGTTCAAAGGGTTATTGTGGAGCGTCTAAATTTGGGGCAGGGCAGGCCTTGCACTCAATACATAGGCAAACAGTATGGGAGTACCCACTTCCTAATAATGGGAACATTGCTTCAGATGGCACTCGTTTACGTCTTTTCAAAGGGTTATTTGGGGCGCGTCTAAATTTGGTGCAGGGCAGGCCTTGCATTCAATGCATAGAGAAACAGTATGGGAGTGCCAAATTCCTAATAATGGCAACATTGATTTCATGAGTCCCTCCTGTACATCTCTTCAAAGAGGTATTGGTGCGCATCCAAATTTTGGGCAGCACTGCCGCTCACTGCAACAACAGTATAGGAGACTCACTGTTTAATAATGGGAACAACAAAGCATAGCCGACTGATGGTTCTCGAAGAATAGTGAGGGCTGACAGCTAGCCATTTAAGAATAGTAAAGGCCGCCTTATGGCCCTATAAAATAGGCTTTGTGACTTTCAGAGTCCCTCCTTCATAAATGAAACAGGATGTGTCTGATGATGTGTCACACATCACATGACCAGATAAGGTTGTAAAATGACATTTCCCAGTGAATGAATTTGTCTCGGCTGGGGTGACCGCATTAAAAATGCTCGAGTTTCCCATAGACTTACATTGGGCTCATTGCTCGGGTCGAGTACCCAAGCATTCCAATTTGCTCGACCCGAGCGACGAACGCCAGAACATTTTAGTGCTCGCCCATCACTACTAAAGGACTATTTGCAGCCCTTCAGGTTTGTGAACCCTCCATTCCAACCCTTTATCTGTTACCTAAGATTCACAAAAACCAAACAACACCTCCAGGTAGGCCCATTATTTCCAGATGTGGAAATTACCTTGAAAATGTCAATAAATTTGTGGACTCTGAAATACAACCTTTGGTGGAAGAACTACTATCTTTCATTAAGGACACAAATGAATTCCTCAAAAAAGTGGATGGGCTACACATTAGTGCTGATACTCTCTTGATCATATGTGATGTAGAGTCTCTATATATGAATATATGTCATAAAGATGGCATACAGGCTGCTCAGTACTTTTTACAATCTTCCTCTATATACAGTATACATCCTTGAGCCAATTTGTGGTACAGTTTCTACAATTTACATTATTGCAAAATTTCTTTTTGTTCAAGGGGTCCTTCTACCTGCAGCTCCTTTTCACCTGCATACACTAATCTGTTCCTGGGGCTGTGGGAGAGACCTATTCCTGTCAGATCATGTGCCATCAATGGATCGCATCCTTCTTTTTTTGATCTGGCAGGGGTCAGCCGAGTCTCTCCATGAATTTATGTCTTCTTTAAATCAAAATTCATACAATATACATCTGACTTATCAATTTGATAAGGATTTGACTGATTTTTTGGATGTTATTGTTCGATGGGATGTGGATAACTGTTTACAAACTGACCTCTTCCATAATTCCACTGCGGTTAATTCACTCTTACATGCAACCTCTTCACATCCTCCAGCATGGGCGGACATACCGCATGAGCAGCCTGTGCGGCTGCACCGGAGCCCAGAGGTGGAGGGGGGCCCTTGCAGGGTGGCTAATAACGAGGGAAATCTGGCCTGTTTATCCAGCCCCGCGGTTCTGGGGGTCCCCTGGCCAGATTGCCCTTATGTGCGGCAGGCAGGGAGTGATCCCTGCAACTCCGCTGCCTACAAGAGAAAATAGCGGAGTGGAGCTGCAGGGATCCATCTTGCTTCCTGCCTGCGCTTCTTCTCACATAGACAGCAGCGCCGCTGGATGACGTAAACATTCAGCGGCCGGCTGTGCCAGAGAGAGGAAGCTGCCGGCGACGGTGATGCTTCAGCTGCGGGAGAGCGTGCGGAGAGGTGAGAGGTGCTGTGTGTGTGTGTTTTGTTTCATGTATGTGTTGTGTGTGTAGAGATGAGTGGTGATGTGTGTGTGCGTGCATGCGTAGTGCTGCGGGGGAATGTGCAGAGAGGTGAATGGTACTGTTAGGAGTCAGGTTCCTGCGTCTGCTCTGCAGGAATCCAGACCCTTACATTCTGCTGTCTCTTGCTCTTTATCTATCGCAGAGGAGATTGCCTTGCAGCAAATCTCTCCTGGGGCTAAGTCCCTCTGTCCTCCTACTGAGCATGCTCATGAGACGTTTTCCCTTTGGAGATCGGGAGTTATGTGCTCAGGTCCTGCTCCAGATCTCATTGGTCCATCTCGGAGATCTGGAAGCTTCCGTAAGGTCCCGGCTGCTATAAAAAACCCCTTCCCTCTGATATGAACTTTTGTTAATGACCAAATACTCATTTTCCACCATAATTTGCAAAATAAATCTTGCAAAATCAGACAAGGTGATTTTCTGGATTTGTTTTCTCATTTTGACTCTCATAGTTGTGGTTTACCAATGATGTCAATTACAGGCCTCTCTCATCTTTTTAAGTAGGAGAACCTGCACAATTGGTGGCTGACTAAATACATTTTTCCCCACTGTAGGTCAGCAATATGAGATTGGTAGTCCAGCACCCACACCAATCTGCTGAAATCTGCTCCAGAAGCAGATATAAGAAATGTATGTATTTGTGAAACCCCGCGATCCTGCACATGGCTTAGGTAAAGCTGCCAAATACGGCACTTTATCCTAATTTTGGAGAACATAAGAGCCATAGTAGGGGGTAAGAAGTAGAACAAAAGCTTTTATTTAAATATGAACAGAGGAATAAGCAGCTAGAACCTTTCCATACAGTGGTTTATCTCCAGAATTCATGGGGTAGAAGAACCAACAAGCAAGCTTACACATTCAAAATACTGTCATTATTGCACTTAACTCTTCTTTTTCATTAATAACAGACATATGTAACAAACTGGGTCTAGAAGCTGCACTTGTCCGCTTGGGTCTGCTACATACAGGTGATGATCAGATCGCCTGTATGTAGCAGAAATGCTCATTTGCTATGAGCGCCGACCACCGGGCGGCATTCTTAGCAATCTGGCTATGATAACCCTAGAGGTCTGTTGGAGACCTCTTGTTGTCATGCCGACCCATCGGTGACCTACGATCACTGATGGGTGGATTTCCAGCTCGATTGCCGTAAGTGATTCCACCCGTGGCTGTTCAGAGCATATGTCGGCTGTTCAAAACAGCTAACATCTGCTGGGAAAGATGTGGGCTCACAGCCGGAGCGCACATCAAAGGGAGGGAGTACGACATCGGCGTAAATTTACGATAAAAAATGCTATTATGCTATTATGTTGTCCATCAGCATGTCCTTTCCTATTCCACACACTTCACACTTGCACACAAGAGAAAATCTTACAAAAATTTCATTACATGTTATAATGTGTAAATCTACTATATAATCGTCTAATTCTGTCTGTCTATCTGTAACGGAAATCCTATGTCGCTGATTGGTCGTGCCCGGCCGGCTGCGACCAATCAGCAACAGACTCAGTCCGGCCACGAATTGGCGTGGAATTCAAACGACGCACACCACCGCTAACGTCAGGAGATATGTGGCACTAGCCGCTGATCTCCCGACGGGTGCTTGGCCTTTAAAATGAAAAAAATAAAATAAAATTGTTCTTTGGTGTCAGATTGCAAACTAAGATAGAAAACCACAATCCTTCCAGAAGCGGTGAGTCATTTCACTAATCCACGTGCAGCATTTTATTATATGGAGGCTTTTTAGGATATCCATTTTTTTTTTTTTTAGTTGTGTATAAAAAATATACGCCAGGGTCCAACATAAACATGCCTGTTTTGGTACAGTGCTGTGCAACCATAGCTTCAGCTAAGTCAGGCGTTTTTTAAATCCTGCAGAAGCAAGTCTCACTGCTCTAACAGTAAAGCATCCCTGTCTATAATGATGCCTCAGAATTTTTTTAAATTTTTTTTTTTTATCAAGCTCGGTCAAGTTTCTTGGTTCAATCACTGGCATATAATGGAGACCGTCTATTGTAATTTTATGCATTCATGTGTTTTGTAATGTGGGAATTGTATGAGTGCAGGTTATTTGGTCTGTAGAGGGATTTCTAGATAATCGGGGCACTGTGTGTCCTATTGTATATGGCAGCCTTTTGTATGTTTTTGTGTGAACAGAGCCCGCTCTGCGCACTTCGGGTGAAGTTGAACCTGTGCGCATTATATTGCCATATTGCTCGTCTGCCATTACTCATCAGCGGTTGTAACACCTACTGCACGGTGGACCCTGAGCGGCGAACGCACTTTATTATTATTTTTATTTAGTGCGTTCTGCCATTCCTAACAGGTACTGTGTGTCTGTGTGTGTAGGTGGAGGAGAGGGAAATGGGGAGAAGGCAATGATGGGGTGAAGGAGAGGGCAATGATGGGGATGGTGAGGGAGGAGGAAATGTTGGACTTGGTGGATTGGGCAACGATGGTGGTGGGTGAGAAGGCAATGATGGAGGTGGTGGAAAGGGCAATAATGAGGTGGAGGGGGAGGAAATGATGGAAGGTGGAGGAATGGGCAAGGATGGTGGTGGTGGAAAGGGCAATGATGGGGATGGTGGGGGAGGAGGAAATGATGGAGGTGGTGGAAAGGGCAATGATGGAGATGGTGGGGAGGAGGAAATGATGGAGGTGGTGGGAAGGGCAATTATGGGGTGTGGGAGAAGGCAATGATGGGGGTGGTGGGAGAAAGCAATGTTGGTGGTAGTGGAAAAGACAATGATGGGAGTGGTGAGGAAGAAGGCAATGATGGAGGTGGTGGAGGTGAAGGCAATGATGGAGGCAGCTGAAAGGGCAATGATGGGAGTGATGGAGAGGGCAATGATGGGGTGGTAGGGGAGGAAGCAATGATGGAGGTGGTGGAAAGGGCAATGATAGAGTGATGGGGGAAAAACAATGATATAGGTGGTGGAAAGAACAATGATGGGGGTGGTGGGGAGAATGCAGTGATGTGGTGGTGGAAAGGACAATGATGGTGGTGGTGGAAAGGACAAAAATGGGAGTGGTGGGGTGGGATGAAATAATGGAGGTGGTGGAACGGGCAATGAAGGTGTAGGGGAGAGGACAATAATGGGATGTGGGGGGAGGAGGACAATGAGGGGTGTGGGGGATTGGGATAGGAGGAAGGGGACTTATAATGGATTTAGGAACAGGGGGAGGTGGAGGAAGACATTATTATCGCTTATTATGTCTAACACAGTCCCTTAGTATATAGTTTACATACTTATTATGTATCACACAGTCCCTTAGTATATAGTGTACTCACTAATTCTGTATAACACGATCCTTAGTTAGATAGTTTCTTCTTTTATTATGTATAATACCATCCCTTATTATGTACCATCCTCTCTAGTTATATATGGTGTTGTCCTTTATTATATAGCTTCCTATGCTGTTTTGTACAGTGCTGTCTCTTATATAGTGTATTCTTGTTAACTTTGTTATTCAAAGTGCCCTCTTTTATTACATAGTCCCCTCTCTTTTTAGATATAAAATGACTGCTGATGGAGGAGCCGGTGACCAGACGACCAGTCCATCAGCTCCTCCTTTACAAAAGAAGCTTTCCCACGCTCCATCAGCCATCATTGCATTATACATCTAACAATACAGGACGATATGTAATAAAAAACAGGGCTCTATGTAATCCAATATGTAAGGGATGGTACTGTAACTGTACATAACAAGTGAGGGCACTGTATAATAAGGGACAGCAATAGACATAATAAAGGAGACTATGTAACATATATACATGTATGTGTGTGTGGCTCTCTCTCGCTCTCTCTCTCTCTATATATATATATATATATACTAGCTGAAGAGCCCAGCACTGCCCGGGCATAGTAACTAACTGTGGTTGGTTAGCAAATTATAATTATCCTCCATCCCATAATCCTGTGCCCATATACCCATCATACATATCCACAATCCCATAGGACTGTGCCCATATACCCATCATACATATCCTCCATCCCATAGTCGAGTGCCCATATACCCATCACACATCCTCCATCCCATAGTCCCATGCCCATATACCCATCATACATATTCGCCATCCCATAGTCGAGTGCCCATTTACCCATCACACATCCTTCATCTCATAGTCCCATGCCATATACCCATCATACATATCCTCCATCCCATAGTCCCTTGCTCATATACCCATCATACATATCCGCCATCCCATAGTCCCGTGCCCATATACCCGTCATACATATCCGCCATCCCATAGTCCCGTGCCCATATACCGTCATACATATCCTCCATCCCATAGTCCAGTGCCCTTATACCCATCACACATCCTCCATCCCATAGTCCAGTGCCCATATACCCGTCTTACATATCCGCCATCCCATAGTCCCGTGCCCATGTACCGTCATACATATCCTCCATCCCATAGTCCAGTGCCCATATACCCATCACACATCCCCATCCCATAGTCAACCATTATGACATCATAATGAGGGGCGGGGCTTGACACACACACACACACGCACACACTTCTTCCCCATTATGTAGATAGGGGCAAAATTGTTTGGTGAATTGGAACGCGTGGGGTTAAAATTTCACCTCACAACATAGCTTAGGACACTCTCGGGGTCCAGATGTGTGACTGTGCCAAAATTTGTGGCTGTAGCTGCGACGGTGCGGATGCCTATCCAAGTACACACACTTGAGCTTTATATATTAGATATATAGCTTTGTCACTTTGTCACCATAAAAGGAAGGGAGCCCAGACACATTTCCTGCACAGGGGCCCCAAGCTGTCAGGGTCCACCCCTGTCCTCCAGCCATGATACAGACCATTCCCATTGGCCAATTCCAGCATTTACGCAGGATTTGTTCCAATGATAATTTCAAAAACAGGCTGAGGATTTGAGATTAAGATTCCTGGACCGTGGCTATAGTCGTCGCTCGATTAAAAGGGCCTATAACCGAGCCAAACATACTACTCGAAATCAAGCATTATATTTTACTAAATCAACAACTCCAAACAAATTGGTCAGATACATCACTCAATATCATGGACAGACTAAGATGATGCGGTATTATCTTGAGAAATCTTGGTCGATTCTACAGGCGGATCCCATCATATCTCAGTATATACCAATGACCCTATTTCTTTTTTGTCTGGCTCCAGACCTCCCTGGGGTTGTAGACCTTGCGGGAAGTGTGTTGCCTGCCCCGATATTGTTAGGGCCCAAACTTTCTCTAATTCTGAAGGCACGAATGTATACAAGATTACACATTCAATAACATGTACAACTAAAGCTGTGGTATATTATGCCACTTGTCCGTGCTCTTTGATTTATGTGGGTCTGACAACCCGTCAACTAAAAGTTTGAGTTCATGAACACGTTCTGGGCATTAATGCTGCAAAGGAAATTGAAGATGTTTCTACACTTAAAACTATCCCTAAACATGTTAAAATTCACCATAACTGTGACGCCTCCCTTTTACAAGTAATCAGAATTGACATGATTGAACCCAATGTTAGAGTTTAAATGGATATGAACCCTGAAAACAGTTTCCCCTCGTGGTTTCAATGAGAATCTTAGTTTTGCTCTATTTTTGTAAACCACTGTTTGAGTCCTAGTTGATTCATTGGTTTTAATGTATTTTTAATTTGCAATTTTATGTATTTATTTCTTTCATTCTTGGTTTGAATATCTTAGTTTTTCTTTTTTCTTTTTCCTTTTAGTACATTTTGTATTGTGTGGCTTACCTTTGGGAGATCCTTGTCCAATGGTTCCGGGATATTCTCATCTGTTGCTTTTCAATTGGTTCTCTCTGTTGCTTTGATCATTTTCTGGATGTGCTGGACTGATGACTGTGCAAGGAGATGGCCAGTCCCCTCAGTTGCGCCTTCTCCACCCTCCGTGTGGTCACCGTGCACTTCTTGTACATATGTTAGTTTCTGTATGTTTTATATGTCATTATGCTGTACTTATATTGTAATGTGAAGATGTAATGTTTGCTGTGCTGAGTTTACCCTGTAACCTTGTGCTTTGCCAGTAATGTTTCATATGGTTTGCTGTTGTTAGGTTAGGGGAAGCAATAGTTAAAAATAGGGGCTGTCCCAGCAGCAGCAGATAGGCTGGATTTGCAGCCACAAGGGGACAGTAAGCTACAGTTTCCCTCCAGAGCTGCCCAGATCATTGAATAGGGCAGACGTATATGACCAGAGCACTGCCAGGCCTCTGGACAGGAGAGAATTGTTGCCCTGGATTCTGAAGGACTATAAAATAAGAACTAAAGGGCTGCACCACTGGTCCCCAGGACTTCAGGAGGGCCCCATGCTGAAGGGGTCTCAGGTGCCCAGATTCCAGCATGTGGATTTTTTGGATCTCCGGCTTCTGCAGCCGTTGTGGGTATGGATGTAGCCAATGTCAGGGAAAAATCAGGACTTCAGTGATGTAGTTTTGTCGCTTTATTCTTTATCACCATTTACATTAAACATGTTGTTTTCCCTGTTGGACAATGGTTGCCTCTTCTGTCTCTGCTTTGCCCGGACTACTGCGGCTAGCGCAAGAGCAAGGTGTATTGTGAGGAAGGTTGTGTTGATCCCAACTGTCTATGTGCAAGGGACCAGTGGAGTGCAATTGGCTCAGTGGGCTCTATTCAAGTACTGTGTCTTTAAGAACCCAGCTCTGACTACCCTCCCCTGGTCGCCCTTTTTACACTTGGCATAGTGTGGCAGCACGGACCTAAGCAGCTTGCAACCCGGGAACTGATCAGGACTGATTTGTGATTCTAAAATGGCCACAATAGAAGAAATGGAGGTGGCGACGGACCGTGATCACAAGTCTGGGATTTGGGATGTGATGCCCGAACTGGAAGAAATGGAGCTGTCGGCTGACAGCAATCCCGAGAACTTTGACTGTGAATTTGGAGTTTGTGTGCTGTTGCCCGCTGTTGTGGTGCTGCAAGTGGCTGTTGGTGCGAAAACTGAAAATGGCACCGAAGAGGTAAAAATGGCAGCTGTTGGCGTGAAAATTGAAGATGGTGCTGCCTTTCTTGGGCGTCATATGGGAAATTTGGTGCCAAAAGAGAGAAGGCCGCACCCTGTTGTAACAGATGCCTGCCCAGAATGGGTGCCGATGAAGACAGAGCTCCTGTCCTCACAGTTTAACTTAGGGAAACGGGTGGAGGCACAGGAAGTGACTCCAGCCACGAATGAGTGGGACCCAGGAAAGAGAGACTACCTGAGGTTGGACGAGGCACCATTATCTGCTGACAGAGAGAGACACAACATGTCACACCACGGTGGTATGGGTCGCCAAGACTGGAGGTGACCCATGGTCCAGGTGGAGGCAGGCCTGCAGTACGAGGCCTGGTGGACAGAAGACCTAGAGGAGCGCCCTTAATCCCGACTGCTGCCTTTACCACCCGCAGAGACTGAGGACTATGGGAAGGAAGGAGCAGCAGTACCCCGACAGAAGCCCGCAGGTGAACAGGAGATACTGGAGGCAGTTCTGCGAGGCATCGTGTCGGCTGCAATTGCTGGACCCGGCGGCCGCGCCAGCCAGCTAACTTCAGGCATGGTGGTGAGTAAAAACTCCCCATCGGACTGTCCTGTTGTCTTGTCGGTCGCTTACCTGCTTCCGTTGTCTTGATGTCTTCACTGGAGCTGTTCCGTGGGTCCTCATCATCGACTTCTGCAGCACAGGCCCCAGCGCTTCCTCAGGCCGCACCTGTTTCGGCCGACACCAGTGGCAAAAGTTTGGAGGAACCCCGTGCAGCTGCGGAGGAGCCCTATGTGCCTATGGAAGCCGAGTGGAAACACGAAGTGATCTGGAAGAAAAGGCGATGGGAGCACCGCATCCACGAGGAACTACAGCCTCCGGGCGGAGGAACAGTGGCAGGCCTGATAACCCACGGCTTCGTTAGGTATCTTTGTCTTTAAGAACCCGGCTCTAACTACCCTCCTCTGGTCGCCCTTGTTACAATTGCATGTGCTGCGTTGGTGCAAGGGCAATGGAGTAATTATGCTGTTGGTGGACTTTATCTTGAGAAGAAATGTTGCATAATAAATTATTCTTTTTTTATTTAGTATTTTTCTATGTGTATCTTACATACACATATATATTATATATATATTTTTTTTTTTTTATTTCAGTACTTTAGCACATTACGCACAATTCCTTCTTGGGTTTATACCAGCGCCGATGCGTTTGTGTCTGGATGCATACCTTCATGTGCGCACATGCATTGGCTTTATTATCACTGTATTGGTTATTTATTTATTATATTATTTATTACTGTTTATATTTTATTTTTTACTTTAAACTATTCATTAGCTCCTTTTCCCACTATATATTTTTTTCCATATATAACATGCATATTTTTCACTTCTTGTTATTTTGTCATTAATTTTTATTATGTTTATTTTCTTTATTCTTCTCCCCTTATATTTTCCTGATTTGTCCTACCGTTATTTGTAACTATTGTGCTTCCTCATTTGCTCCCAGCTATCGATTTTTAACACCACCCTCCTTGCCCTTATACTGTATATCAATATTTCATCATATATTAGTTATACCTCATTACGCCTTATCATTTGTTCTACCAGCCATCCATTCTGACCATCACTAACTTTACTGAGAAATCCTCATTCCAATTTACATGCTGCCCATATGATTTGGCCGGAGATGTGCGCGTGCGCTGCCTGTGTCCTGGTCTCTCTGCGTCTCGCATCTAGATGTCCCTGGCAATGCCAGGTGTTTGACTCCGTGCTGACAGTCATATGACGCGTGCACTGTGGACTTCCAGGTCCTCCTGGCAGCACATGCGCCATTCCTGCGCATCCTATCCTATCGGTGCCACACAATTCCCTATTTAAACCGCCCGGTTTTGACATGACTTCACCCCACTGATGAAGGAATTCATTCTGAAACATGTGTCTGGGTGTGCACTGTACTTGGACCAGTGGACTGTAAAGGTACAGGCCCCCTTTCATTGCTCCTGCACTATTGCTTTTGCACATAAGCACTTTATTGTGCCTTATTGCCCCTGCACCATTGCTTTTGTACATAAGCACTTCATCCACAACTACACTTTTGTTGTGTTAGCACCACTTTTTTGCATTTAATATTGCTCTCTTGTTTTGCGCATATGCCCTCTTTTATAATTACTTTTAGTGCATTTACCTGAGTATTTCTTAGGGATATGACACTTTTTTATGATATACACAATCCCTTTCCCATGTCCCTCTCTTTTAACTTCTTTGAGGCCTTATTCATGTGGCCATAACTGATTTGTGATCATTCATCTTTTTATACTTTTTGGTCCGCCATCCTTCCTTTCTGCTATGTTTTTAATTACCGTATATATATTTTTTGTGTTATTGATTTTATATTCTGAGTACAGGCACATTATTTTTGATGTAGTACTACAGTTTAAGATTTCTGTTTAATAAAGATATTTTTATTCAAATATTTGTTAGTCCTGGTATTTCATTTTAAACCATAAGTTCGAGGTTTTCTTGTTCGGTTTCAATTTAGGGTCATGTAGCAGTTCTCTGTATCTTGGAAGGTAGGAAAACCAAATAAAAGAGAATTAAACAAAGTGGCATCAGAAGGTTTTGAATGTTAATATTTTGATGTAACATTGTTATATGTAAAACCTTCATCCGCCCACTTTATTAAGTTTCACAGTTTAAAAGAAATGAGATCTTCACAGACTATAATTTCTCACAGCACTTATTCATTTCAGCTGAACTCCACATCACCTATGGGTGCCTCGCTGAAAATAAGATGTATGCTGTGACTGACTAAAATGATTTGATAGAAGAACTGAAGTTGGATATATGCTGTTTGCTGATTGGCCAGTCAATTGAATTCATTGCGCAATAGGGGTTTTTGAAACTACTGAGCTTTCAATCTACAATGCATCTTAAAACACCTCACTTGATGTCACATCTGGAGATCGGCTCTACTTCTGATGACTCTGTGTGTGTTTGTTGTGCTCCTGCAGCAGGCACAGTTTCATTTTGCCAATGGCCTTGGCCTCTGCACCCACCATCAGCATCATTTCCACTTCCCTGTCCCTTACCAAGCGCCTTGTCCATTTTAAATTAGATATGATATATCCCTGTTGAGAAAAGTTTGCAGGTTTAGTATTGCCGGAAAATTTGCCCACCTGATATGGATTTGTTACACTGCAGTAGAAAGTAGCAATATAGCAATGCCTTTGCTAACCAACCAAGTCTGGCTGTATCCTTTTGACGCACAACTGGCACAGTATAAATGCTATAAAATATATCCCTGTTGAGAAAACTTTGCAGGATTAGTATCGCAGGAAAACTTGACCACCTCAGATGGACTTGATTTACTGCTTGCGCTATATAACAATGCTATTGCAACCAACCAAGACTGGCTGTATGCTTTTGACACACTACTGGTGCAGTATAAATACCGTATAATATTTCCATGCTAAAAAAAACTTTGCAGGAGTACTATATCATGGAAAGTTTTCCCACCTCAGATGGACTTGATACACTGCAGTAGCGATATAGCGATGCTATTGTTAACCAACCAAGTCTGTCTGTATGCTTTTGTCACACAACTGGCACACTATAAATGCTATATAATATTTCCCTGCTAAAAAACTTTGCAGGATTAGTATCGCAGGAAAACTTCCTCACCTCAGATGGACTTGTCACACAGCAGTAGCAAAATAGCAATGCTGTTGCTAACCAACCAAGTCTGGCTATATGTTTTTGACACACAACTGGCGCAATATAAATGCCATATATTACCCTGCTGAAAAAACTTTGCAAAATTAGCAGAAAAATTTGCATACCTCATATTCATTCCGTTGCTTCTCCTGTTTCCATGTGCAAATGAGAATAACAATGATCGCTCTACACATGACATCCCTTCAGATATTTGGCGACAGCTAGTAAGTCACCTCTTAGCTTTCTTTTTTGCAAGCTAAACATTCCCAGATCCTTTAACTGTCCCTTGTAGGACATACTTTGCAGTCTGCTGATAGTGCTTCTTTGAACTTGCTCGTTTTTCAATTTTTTTTAAATGTGGGCACAGTATTCCAGATGAGGCCTGGAAAAGTAGAGGTGGATAATTAATTCACAAGATCTAGACACTATGCTTCTCTTAATACATCCTAGATCTATTTTTTCCTTTTTTGCTGCTGCATCTCGCTGTTGACTCATGTGCAGTCTGTGATCTATTAGTATACTCTAGTCTTTTTCACATTTGCTGTTTCTTAGTTGCAATCCTCCCATAGTGTAGATGTATTTTTAATTTTTCTTGCCTAGATGTAGAATCTTGCATTTCTCCCTTATATCCCCTTTCTGACATCAGGCGCAAACGTAGGCCAATGTTGGACACCTTTGCTTTCATGAGGGCTCCGGCAGTGAGCCCACATCTTTCCAGGCACTTGTCAGCTGCTTTGAACAGCTGACATGTGCCGGGAATAGCTGCATGTAGACCACAGACAAGAGAAGAACAGCATCCAATCCAGGTGAAAAAATAAATAAATACATTTTTTCACCCGGATTGGAAGCTGTTCTTCTCTTCTTGTCTATGGTATGTACTCTTCCAATTGGGTCCAGTGGAACTAGAAAGTGCATTGTTATGTCTGTAGTGCTGTAGGACGTTGCTTTTTTATTTGTAGCCACCTGTACAATCACAATCCACCCGCGGCTATCAACCCATTAGAAGCCACTGTCAAACTGGTCGGCACTCAAAGCAAGTGAAGGATTCTGCTACATGCAGGTGATCTGATCATTGCCTGTATGTAGCAGAGCTGATCACATTATGGCAGCTTCTAATCTCCCATGGAGATACATTATGAAATGCTTTGCTGAAGTCAAGATATACTATAGCTACCGCATTTCCCTGATTCACACAGTCAGTGATTCCATCATAGAAGGAAATTAGATTAGTTTGGCATGACTTGTTTGCTACAAACCCATGATGGCTCTAGTTATTTACTGTATTCTTATCCAAGTACTTACATATAAGCTATTTAATATTTTTTTCAAATATCTTTCCAGGTATAGAAGTAAGGCTCACTGGCCTGTAATTTCCAGGCTCCATCTTCTTTCCTTTTTTGAAGATAGGGACAACATTAGCCCATCTCCAATCTTGTGAGACTTCTCGTGTTGCCCAGGATTTTTAAAAGATTACAGCCAGTGGTTCTGCAATTTCCTCTGTTAACTCTTTCATTACCCTAGTGTGATGCACAATAACAAATTATATTGTGGTACCGTGTTATCCAGAAAAATCGGAGTGAATACTTTTCTGCCCAGAGTAATTCCTTTGTAATATGCCTGAAGAAGGAGCCTCTGTTCTCTGAAAGCTTGCAAACATATACAGTCATATGTAAAAGTTTGGGCACCCCTATTAATGTTAACCTTTTTTCTTTATAACAATTTTGGTTTTTGCAACAGGTATTTCAGTTTCATATATCTAATAACTGATGGACTCAGTTATATTTCTGGATTCAAATGAGGTTTATTGTACTAACAGAAAATGTGCAATCTGCATTTAAACAAAATTTGACCGGTGCAAAAGTATGGGCACCCTTATCATTTTCTTGATTTGAACACTCCTAACTACTTTTTACTGACTTCCTGAAGCACTAAATTGGTTTTGTAACCTCATTGAGCTTTGAACTTCATAGCCAGGTGTATCAAATCATGAGAAAAGGTATTTAAAGTGGCCACATGCAAGTAGTTCTCCTATTTGATTCTCCTATGAAGAGTGGCATCATGGGCTCCTCAAAACAACTCTCAAATGATCTGAAAACAAAGATTATTCAACATAGCTTTTCAGGGGAAGGATACAAAAAGTTGTCTCAGAGATTTAACCTGTCAGTTTCCACTGTGAGGAACATAGTAAGGAAATGGAAGAACACAGGTACAGTTCTTGTTAAGCCCAGAAGTGGCAGGCCAAGAAAAATATCAGAAAGACAGAGAAGAAGAATGGTGAGAACAGTCAAGGACAATCCACAGACCACCTCCAAAGACCTGCAGCATCATCTTGCTGCAGATGGTGTCACTGTGCATCGGTCAACAATACAGCGCATGCATAACGCCTTTTTGTATGACCAAACAACTCAATCTTTGTTTCACCAGTCCACAGGACCTTCTTCCAAAATGTAACTGGCTTTTCCAAATGTGCTTTTGCATACCTCAGGCGACTCTGTTTGTGGTGTGCTTGCAGAAACGGCTTCTTTCGCATCACTCTCCTATACAGCTTCTCCTTGTGCAAAGTGCGCTGTATTGTTGACCGATGCACAGTGACACCATCTGCAGCAAGATGATGCTGCAGGTCTTTGGAGGTGGTCTGTGGATTGTCCTTGACTGTTCTCACCATTCTTCTTCTCTGCCTTTCTGATATTTTTCTTGGCCTGCCACTTCTGGGCTTAACAAGAACTGTACCTGTGTTCTTCCATTTCCTTACTATGTTCCTCACAGTGGAAACTGACAGGTTAAATCTCTGAGACAACTTTTTGTATCCTTCCCCTGAAAAGCTATGTTGAATAATCTTTGTTTTCAGATCATTTGAGAGTTGTTTTGAGGAGCCCATGATGCCACTCTTCATAGGAGAATCAAATAGGAGAACTACTTGCAAGTGGCCACCTTAAATACCTTTCCTCATGATTTGATACACCTGGCTATGAAGTTCAAAGCTCAATGAGGTTACAAAACCAATTTAGTGCTTCAGGAAGTCAGTAAAAAGTAGTTAGGAGTGTTCAAATCAAGAAAATGATAAGGGTGCCCATACTTTTGCACCGGTCAAATTTTGTTTAAATGCAGATTGCACATTTTCTGTCAGTACAATAAACCTCATTTGAATCCAGAAATATAACTGAGTCCATCAGTTATTAGATATATGAAACTGAAATAGCTGTTGCAAAAACCAAAATTGTAATAAAGAAAAAAGGTTAACATTAATAGGGGTGCCCAAACTTTTACATATGACTGTATTATTTTCTGGTTAGCCAATAAAAGTATCACTCCGAGAATACTGTTGTCATCATTGGGCAGAAAAGTATTCACATCGAGTACCCTAGTGTGTAATTCATCTGGACCAGGAGATTTAAATTAAATTAGCTAAGTGTTCCCACACCATCTCATTAGATGATTATATTTATACATAATAATTATATTTATTGTATGATTATCTTAGATTATATTTAGTGATGGGCGAGCACTAAAATGCACGGGTGATCGTTGCCCGGGTCGAGCAATTTGTAACACTCGGGTACTCGGACAGAACAATGAGCCCAATGTAAGTCTATGGGAGACCCGAGCATTTTTACCGTGATCCCCCGGGGGTCTTTTTAAGGTCTAAAAACGTCTGAAAATGATGGAAACATTGCTCAAATGACACGGGAACATCATGGAAAATGTCCCTGGAAGCATTTCTGACTCCTAAGTGACAGCTGTAAACAATGTTGTCAGAGTTTCATGCCATTTTTACGCCGACACTTCAAGGAAGCGCTGCGGCCAGAATGGGGCCCGTAATTAAACTCACAGCAACCACTTACCCATCCCGGTTGCAGGAGTGGTATGGATGAACATAGATGTCTGCAGTAAGGATGTAGGGAGAAGAGGAGTAGTGCCGGTGAATGGAGAAGCAGCTAAAGACCATACCATAACCTTGGGCATGAATGTGCTTAAAGATCTCGGGAGCCTCCTCTTCAATGAGTCCCCAGAACAGTTCCTGCAACAATGAAGTGACCAAACCCCTCAAAAGGAGGGTCTTTGATATGGACAGTTCAGGTCCAGGAAACATACAGCGACAGGAAGGCGCTCGGCAAAGTAATCATACCCACCTCTGTCAACCGAGTGTTGCCCCCTGAACAGACCATGCTTCCCTTGCCTGTCTGAGCTGTTATTCTCCTGGAGGGGGTGGAGGTACAAGTTGAACCCAGCAAGGCTTACTAGACCAGCTGCCATCAGGATGAATAATAGTCGCACGAACCCTGGCTATGGTGCAGGATGGATCTGTCCTCGTGCGCTGTGTAAATTTGGGGGAGAATGACGTGACCTTGCCCACCAGGAGTGAAGTAGCCCACATCCTAGGCATGCCCAACAAGCATGTCCCATCTGAAACAGTACAGCTAACTGCGAAGCCAGAAGATCCATGGCTTGTGATCGCAAATACAGGACGGGAAAGAGCGTGTCAAGGCGTCCGCCATTCGGTCACTACATGACTAGGAGAAGAACCCAGATAACTACAGTTCATTCAAGCTGGAGTTGTTGGCGCTGGTGTGGGCAATCAATGAGAAATTTGCAGAGTATTTGGCCGGCTCAGAAGCTCACATGCATACAGATAACAATCCATTGACTAATCTAGAGACAGCGAAGCTAGGGGCCCTGGAACAACGTTGGGTAGCTCGAAGGGCAAAGTTCCGGTATAAGATCACTTACAAGAGAGGAGCGGAGAATACCCATGCTGATGCCCTTTCCCGAGTGAATTACCATAAGCCAGGGCCTAATCAGGATGAAGAGCTGGAGGCTGTGGAGGTCTTGGAATTTGGAGAGACTGCCAGGACGGTGGTGGCTACGCGGGAGACGGACCAGGAAAAGACTCGTGTGAGTTTACTGGAGCAACCCCTCGATGATTGGGTCTGAGTGCAGCAGGAGGATCAGGAGATGGCCCAGTTGAGATGGTGGATCACCTCTAAACAGGTACCCAGCCATCATGAGAGGAAGACTGCATCATCTGGAAATCTGCGGATGCTTCAACAATGGGAAAGGCTTCGGTTGCAAGATGGCATCCTGTATTGGAAGATGTTCTTACAGTCGGAACTCAGCCTTGTCTGGCAGACAGTGATTCCCAGTCCTTGGTGGACCAGGCGGTTACTGAAGCTCATGAAAAGGGAGCCCATTTTGGTCCTGAAAAGACCTTCCAATGGCTGCAGTGCCTGTTTTACCATCCCAATCTGAGGAGTGTCGTGGAAAGAGTCTGCCGGAGTAGTGAACTGGTCAAACCACCCGAACAGCGGGCTCCCACGCAAACGGTGAAGTCATCTGGACCTTTGGATCTGCTGGCGATAGACTATCTATCGGGCCAGCACATCAAGGCTATGAGCACTGCTTAGTAATGGTGGACCACTTCACGAAGTTTGCTGTTGTGACGCCAACACCGGGATCAAACTGCAGAGTCTGCTGCTCATGCCATCTGCAAGCACTTCATTCAGGTGTACGGGTGTCCTAAACGTATCCATTCCGACCAGGGGGCCTGCTTTCTTGGAAGGGTGATGGAGGAGCTTCACCAGTTGTATAAAATCAGTAAATCTCAGAAAACACCCTATCATCCACAGGGGAATGCAGCTTTTGAGAGATTTAACCACACCCTGATCCAAATGCTGCGAACCATGGAAGAGGAGCAAAAGGCACGATGGCCTGAATTTGTCCCTGAATTGGTATTGGTGTACAACAACCAGAAGCACAGCACCACCGGCTTCACACCCTACTCTCTATTCTTCGAACGGCCCGGAAAAAAGTTGACTGAGTTGGAGTTAGAGCCCGAGGAGGACTACACAGGGATGGGGTTGTATTACTGGGTTCGAGAACACCATCATCAGCTATTGACTCTCCATCGATTAGTGCAGGACAGGCTACAGGAGTTGGAGAATCCTTAAGTCACCCCTCAAAAGGGGACAGCTCTATGGTCTGGAGACCGAGTCTTGGTGATAGAAAAACACCCACACAACAAATTGGAGTACCGGTGGGAGAAAGGCCCGTACAGGGTGAAGCGTTGACTTAGTGCCAAATGCCCCGTCTATGAGGTTCAGCCAGAAACAGAGGAAGGAGCCCCCACTTGTACGCTGCATCAAAATATGTTGCGGCCATGTTTGCCTCGAGATCCTGAACAAGTACAGGAGGTGCCTGCGCCCCCACAGGCCATACCAGTGGTAGATGTTGATTTTGAAGATGAGGAAGACACCCTACTTCCCCCAGGGGATACGGAGACAGGGCTGGTGCCTGAAACTACCAACACCGTGGGAACCACCCCGACCCACGTTCCTCCCGCAACAGCTGACACCGCTGCTCCTTCTGATTTGCGATGCTCCGAACGTTCAACGACTGGTGTACCCCCCACTCGCTATAACCAAGAACAGTTCGTCTGGCAGCAAATTGTACAGGGATTGGGAGACTGTCAACGAGAACTACAGAAACTCTCACCGGTGGAATGGCGAGCAAAAAGAGAGGAGGAATGTAAGGGAGTGAAGAGAAGAGTCAGAAAGGGTTACTTCTCCTGCTTCGTGTCCGGAACCAAATAGCCGGGCAGCAGGGTTGCCAGGGGGAAGACTTCTTGACTTGGACCGACTGCACCATGTGGGGGCAGTGACGGAAGAGAAAGGGTGGTGGACCAGAAGCTGTGCAGGCTGAGGGTGCAAAAAGCAGAGCGTGCCAGAGGCAGAGCAGCACACATCAAGGAAGGAAGCAGGCTGCAGTACCGCGCTCCAGGAGAGAGTGACTCCCCATCAGAGGACTGAGACAGTACAGAGACAGTGACCCGTGCGCCCAGCCCCAGTGCTTGCAGTGACAGGCCAGAGCCTCTGAGTGTGGCAGAGAGACTTTTCAGTGTGCGCAGTATCGTTCCTGCGGAGAGACTGTTAGTTTGACACACAGAGACTTAGAGTATGGGAGACTCAGTTTCTCAGCGTCACCCTGCCTTCTGCTTTAACCCCAGAGATCCCGGTTCCCAAGAGGAGAGAGACTACAGAGACTTCAAGTGCCGCTGTTAATGGTGCCAACATTGGAGAGAAAGACCCTTCAATCAAGACTTCACTGGACTGAAAAATTGCAAGAATACCCGTTTAAGGCTAGTTTCACACTTGCTTTTTTTTGCAGCGCGTTTTTCCCGCAAAAAAACGCATTGAAAAAACGCATACAAAAGCATACAACTGCTGCGTTTTTTTCAAGCATTTTTATGAGCATGCATGAAAAAAACGCAGCGTTTTTATGCGTTTGTATGCGTTTTTAGTGCGTTTTTACCGCGTTTGCGTTTTTTTCCAACATTAGGTGGCCCCTCACACTAACCCAAACCATGACTTTACTAACCCTAACCCTGACCCTAACCCTAACCCTAACCCTGACCCTAACCCTTAACCAAATCATACTTAACCCTAACCCAAACCCTAAACCCTAACTAACCCTAACCCTAACCCTGACCCTAACCCTAACCCTAACCCTAACCCTGACCCTAACCCTAACCCTAACCCTGACCCTAACCCTAACCCTGACCCTAACCCTTAACCAAATCATACTTAACCCTAACCCAAACCCTAAACCCTAACTAACCCTAACCCTAACCCTAACCCTGACCCTAACCCTAACCCTAACCCTGACCCTAACCCTAACCCTAACCCTGACCCTAACCCTAACCCTAACCCTGACCCTAACCCTTAACAAAACCATACTTAACCCTAACCCTGACCCTAACCCTAACCCTAACCCTGACCCTAACCCTAACCCTAACCCTGACCCTAACCCTTAACCAAACCATACTTAACCCTAATCCTGACCCTAACCCTGACCCTAACCCTTAACCAAACCATACTTAACCCTAACCCTGACCCAAACCCCAACCCTAACCCTGACCCTAACCCTAACCCTAAACCCCTTAACTAACCCTAACTCTAACCCAAACCCCTAAATTCCATGGTTAAAAAAAAAAAACGCATATGCAAAAAAACGCATACATGAGCATGCCAGTGCGCACATATGCGCATCCATAGGCTATAATGGCCATTTTTAGCGCAAAACGTGCGCATATGTGCGCATGCGCTTTTTTGCAGGGCCAAAAAATGCAACATGCTGCGTCTGGAAAATACAAACGCACACCCCAAAAAACCGCAGCGCATGAAAATCGCATACATGCGCTTACCAGCGCGCAGGTATGCGCACCCATGTTAAATATAGGGGAAAAAACGCATGCGCACATATGCGTTTTTTTCCAGCGCTAAAAAACGCAAATGTGAAACCAGCCTAACCATTTATACTCTACTTAACTGTTTTACAGCTTTGCCTAGCTTATTGTGTACCGTTAAATCATTTTACCTTATCAGTTTTAACCCCCACTGCTTCTCCCTGCGTGGAGACTTTACTCCCTATAAATAAACCCTTTTATCTCTTGGTCTGTCTCTGAGCCGTGGTGACATCATCAGCACCTGTACTTTATTACACTTATGCACTAAATGCAAGGCCTGGCCTGCCCCAAAGTTACATGCACCACAATAACTGTTTCAGCAGATGTACTTGAGGGCCTCATGACAAAATTGTTCCCATTAGAAGAAAGTGTGTCTCCCAAACTGTTTGCTTATGCATTGAATGCAAGTGCTGGCCTGCCCAAAGTTACATGTACCCCAATAACTGTTTCAGCAGATGTACTTGAGGGCCTCATGACAAAATTGTTCCCATTAGAAGAAAGTGTGTCTCCCATATTGTTTGCTTATGCATTGAATGCAAGGCCTGACCTACCTCAAAGTTACATGCACCCCAATAACTTTCAGTCGATGTACTTGAGGACCCAGGACAAAATTATCCCCACTAGAAGAAAGTGTGTCTTCCATACTGTTTGCTTATGCACTGAATGCAAGTCCTGCCCTGCACCAATGTTATATGCACCCCATTAACCGTTTCAGCAGGCGTACTTGAGGGCCTTATGACAAAATTGTTCCCATTAGAAGAAAGTATGTCTCCCATACTGTTTTCTTATGCATTGAATGCAAGGCCTGGCCTGCCCCAAAGATACTTGCACCCCAATAACTGTTTCAGCAGACGTACTTGAGGGCCTCATGACAAAATTGTTCCCAATAGAAGAAAATGTGTCTCCCATAGTGTTTGCTTATGCATTGAATGCAAGGCCTGCCCTGCACCAATGTTACATGCACCCCAATAACCGTTTCAGCAGACCTACTTGAGGGCCTCATGACAAAACTGTTCCCATTAGAAGAAAGTGTGTCTCCTATACTGTTTGCTTATGCACTGAATGCAAGGCCTACCCTGCACCAATGTTACATGCACCCCAATAACCATTTCAGCAGACCTACTTGAGGGCCTCATGACAGCATCCTGACGAAGACACGGCGAAACGCACGTAGGGACGGCAGGTTGGGACCCACTCCTCCATTATTATGTGAGTTTAGTCTGGCATAATCACTTTAATATTGTTACATGGCACCTTAGTATTCTTTGAATTGATCACTGCGCTTAAAGTTCCACCTCACTTGAGCATGATGTTCATTTAGCACAATTAGAGCATTTAGGCAAAGGTGATCTTATTATGTTCAGTTTAAAATTTTTCATGATGCTTGATTCACTGAATTTTATACTTTGATATTTGTACTATTGGCTTTTTTGTGCGCTTAAGCTCCTTCTCACTTGAGCATGTTGTTCATATAGCACAATTGGAGCGCCTATGCTAATGTGATTGTTTATGGGGCCTTAATCATTGAATTTTATACATAGATATTTCTATCATTGGCCTCTTTTTCTTCTGGGTATAATTGCCATTTAGACATGATGCTACACCTCGGCTATACTCATGTTAATTATTTCCCATTTTTACCCGCTATGGTAGTGTTACTCTGAATTGATACGTGTTTTTGATTCGTTTAATTTAATAAACTTTATATACTTACTAGCTGTAGAGCCCGGCGTTGCCTGGGCATAGTAACCAACTGTGACTAGTTATAACAAATTTTAATGATTATATTGCACATAAAAACCGTGCATCTAATCATATCCTGTGTGATACTGACTGCTGAGCCGTGTATCTAATCCTCTCCTGTGTGATACTGACTGCTGAGCCGTGTATCTAATCCTATCCTGTGTGATACTCTCTGCTGAGCTGTGTATCTAACCCTATCCTGTGTGATACTGACTGCTGAGCTGTGTATCTAATCCTATCCTATGTGATACTGACTGCTGAGCCGTGTATCTAATCCTATTCTGTGTGATACTGTCTGCTGAGCTGTGTATCTAATACTATTCTGTGTGATACTGTGTGCTTAGCTGCGTAACTAATCCTATCCTGTGTGATACTGACTGCTGAGCCATGTATCTAATCCTATTCTGTGTGATACTGTCTGCTGAGCAGTGTATCTAATACTATTCTGTGTGATACTGTGTGCTGAGCTGCGTATCTAATCCTATCCTGTGTGATACTGACTGCTGAGCCGTGTATCTAATCCTATCCTGTGTGATACTGCCTGCTGAGCCATGTGTCAAATCCTCTCCTGTGTGATACTGACTGCTGAGCTGTGTATCTAATACGATCCTGTGTGAAACTGACTGCTGAGCCGTGTATCTAATCCTTTTCCTGGGTGATACTGACTGCTGAGCCATGTATCTAATCCTATCCTGTGTGATACTGTCTGCTGAGCTGTGTATCTAATCCTATCCTGTGTGATACTGTCTGCTGAGCCGTGTATCTAATCCTATCCTGTGTGATACTGTCTGCTGAGCCGTGTATCTATTCCTATCCTGTGTGATACTGACTGCTGAACTGTGTATCTAATCCTATCCTGTGTGATACTGTCTGCTGAGCCGTGTATCTAATCCTATCCTGTGTGATACTAACTGCTGAGCTGTGTATCTATTCCTATCCTGTGTGATACTGTCTGCTGAGCTGTTTATCTATTCCTATCCTGTGTGATATTGACTGCTGAGCTGTGTATCTAATCCTATCCTGTGTGATACTGACTGCTGAGCTGTGTATCTAATCCTATCCTGTGTGATACTGACTGCTGAGCTGTGTATCTAATCCTCTCCTGTGTGATACTGACTGATGAGCTGTGTATCTAATCCTATCCTGTGTGATACTGTCTGCTGAGCCGTGTATCTAATCCTCCCCTGTGTGATACTGACTGCTGAGCTGTGTATTTAATCCTATCCTGTGTGATACTGTCTGCTGAGCCGTGTATCTAATCCTCCCCTGTGTGATACTGACTGCTGAGCCATGTATCTAATCCTATCCTGTGTGATACTGACTGCTCAGCCGTGTATCTAATCCTATCCTGTGTGATACTGACTGCTGAGCTGTGTATCTAATCCTATCCTGTGTGATACTGTCTGCTGAGCCGTGTATCTAATCCTATCCTGTGTGATACTGACTGCTGAGCTGTGTATCTAATCCTATCCTGTGTGATACTGACTGCTGAGCTGTGTATCTATTCCTATCCTGTGTGATACTGACTGCTGAGTTGTGTATCTAATCCTATCCTGTGTGATACTGACTGCTGAGCCGTGTATCTAATCCTATCCTGGGTGATACTGCCTGCTGAGCCGTGTATCTAATCCTATCCTGTGTGATACTGACTGCTGAGCCGTGTATCTATTCCTATCCTGTGTGATACTGACTGCTGAGTTGTGTATCTAATCCTATCCTGTGTGATACTGACTGCTGAGCTGTGTATCTATTCCTCTCCTGTGTGATACTGACTGCTGAGCTGTGTATCTAATCCTATCCTGTGTGATACTGTCTGCTGAGCCGTGTATCTATTCCTCTCCTGTGTGATACTGACTGCTGAGCCGTGTATCTAATCCTATCCTGGGTGATACTGTGTGCTGAGCTGCGTGTCTATTCCTATCTTGTGTGATACTGACTGCTGAGCTGTGTATCTAATCCTATCCTGTGTGATACTGACTGCTGAGCTGTGTATCTAATCCTATCCTGTGTGATACTGCCTGCTGAGCCATGTATCTAATCCTATCCTGTGTGATACTGGGCTCCCCCTGCAGTCTGTGTCAGAGGGTGGTCTGTGTTGGCACGGTAATAAATTGTGTTATTTCCAGCTTTACAGAAGGACGATAACACCATAGTAATGATAAGAATAATAGGCCTCAGTTACCACAACTGTCTACAAAGAAAACTGTTGCTGATAGCAACCAATCACAGCTCATTTTTCATCTTTTAAACAGCTCTGGGACAGCGTGGCGAGTTTTGAGTGGCGACTTTTATGCGGCGAGGTTGGTGTATGTGTGGTGAAATGCGTGCTGAGGGTGGTATATGTGTTGAAGCACGTGGTAGTGTGTGGCGCATTTTGTGTGTGTGTCCATATCCCCGTGTGTGGTGAGTATCCCATGTCAGGGCCCCACCTTAGCAACTGTACGGTATATTCTCTTTGGCCCCATCGCTCTCATTCTTTAAGTCCCCCTTGTTCACATCTGGCAGCTGTCAATTTGCCTCCAACACTTTTCCTTTCCCTTTTTCCCCATTATGTAGATAGGGGCAAAATTGTTTGGTGAATTGGTATGCGCGGGGTTAAAATTTTGCCTCACAACATAGCCTATGACGCTGTCGGGGTCCAGACGTGTGACAGTGCCAAATTTTGTGGCTGTAGCTGCGACGGTGCGGATGCCAATCCCAGACATACGTACATACACACTCACATTGAGCTTTGTATATTAGATTTGAATATACTCCTTGACCTTTTCTGTTTTTTTAACATTCAGTGAGGTGTTTTGTGTTATTCGATTTTTTTGGAGTTTTTTTTTTTTCTATTTTTTGATTGACATCCAATTGTGGGAAATATCTGTGTTTAATCAGATATCTGAGCATGTAGACACTGTTAACTGTCACCTTAAATAAGTCACCCAAATAGTACATTACTTAGCATCTCCAAAGTAAATGTATAAAGTACAACTCTGAATTTAGCTTGTTATATCAAATGCAATGTTATGCTGACATCTGGAGGTAAGAAATAGACAGTGCATTTGAAAAACAATTTTTTTTAACAGCGTGCAATTACAAACTTGACTGAATAGTCACTATAGGTACAACTCTTACATTTGTTTTTTTCATTCCTCTTTAAAAATATGCAATAGCACAATTCTGATTATTAAATGTTACCTTAAATTTTTTTTCTAGATTTATAGAGCATTGCCCAAATGACAGCGAGTGACCAACGGGATATACATCACATGACAGAGTAATCTATGGTATCCCCCAAACAGAGGGACATGTCACTCATTGTGCCACACACAAAGGAAGTAATATTGGCATCTCTGAACATGGCTACCACCAGGAATTTCAGGGCCAAAATTTTCAGGCCCCCTTGAGACTCTACGTAGGTTCCATCTCAGGAACCCCTCGAACCTACCACAGTCCCACCGCCAACACTTGGAAAAACTCCACTTCTGCACCATGTCCTCACTAATCACACATTCACAATTTCCATTGAACTCCAGATCACATACACAAGTGCTTCTCACAAAATTAAAATATCATCAAAAAGTTAATTTATTTCAGTTCTTCAACGCAAAAAATGAAACTCATATATTTTATAGAGTCATTACAGAGTGATCTATTTCATGTGTTTATTTCTGTTAATGTTGATGATTATGCCTTACAGCCAATGAAAACCCAAAAGTCAATTTTTCAGTAAATTAGAATAATTTAGCAAAAAACACCTGCAAAGACTTCCTAAGCGTTTGAAAAGGTCCCTTAGTCTGTTTCAGTAAGCTCCACAATCACGAGGAAGACGCTCCGCTCCGGAGTGCCGGGTATTAAGATACGAGACTCGTCCAAGTTTCTCGCATGTGTGATCCCGGCCTTAGTGACTGGCTAGCACTAAAATGCTCGGGTGTTCATTCCAAGTAATGAACATAACGGAAGTCAATGGGAGACACTAGCATTTTTCCTGGAGACCATACTAAAAGGTCTGGGGGACAGAAAAAAACAAAAACAAATAAAATGCTGAAATAGATTGAAACACCACAAAATAGAATGGGAACAGCATGGGAAAGACCCCTGGATGCATCTGATTCAGAGGTCACTGCTGGGAACTTGATTTTACAGGAAAAAATGTTAGGACTTATGGCTTCCTGTGTAATGACTTGTGTAGATGGCTAAATTAAAAAAAGCCTGCATCTCACTGTATTTCCTTGTCCTTTTTAGCACCTCTTTTTAATTCAAAGCAGACAGCTGCTGGCTGATATTATTACGCTGGTAAGGGCCATGGACAAATGCCCTCGTTCTCTCATTTAAAAAGAGAAAAAAAAAAACAATGCAATTCTGAACTAGTTCAATGATCCTGCGATGTCTCACATCGTGTGAAGCTCCATAATGACGCTTCATAGGCTTTTGCAGCAGCTGGGCATACTGCTCCGTGAGACCGTCCTGCTATGCATTGATGCAACCCAAGCTACATCAATTCACAACCGCCTGACCACTGTGACCAGCTGTTCACATGACATGGCAGAATCAATGTAGTATGTCGGACTGCACTGCCACTGTATTGCGCTGAGCGCAGTCCGACATACTACAGCGATTCCGCCGGGTCGCAGACTGCACTCTGCATGACCCAGCAACTGTGAGACCCGTAATCTTAAGGGAGCCTTTAAGGTTACTGGACATTCTATAGTTAATGAAACACCTGGAGGTTGTGAACTCTGGTCACTTTAGTTCACAGCCTCCATGTGCCCCAGCGCTGGGAACTCCAGTAAACTTAAAGTCTTCCGGCTGTGTGTGCGCGCATGTGGCGCCCCTGAGGCTCAGTCGCCACAGAGGTACTGCACCTTCACCTAAGGTGTAGTGCCCCACCTTCCGGGTAGGGTGGGAACTCCTTTCCATGCTCCAACACTCGCACCCCACACAACAGGGTAGTTCAGCATAACCACCTTGCTGCTCCTTGCTCAGAGGGTAGCAGAGCACCTTTGGTGGCTCCCTGCTTGGAACACTGGATGTGCTGGGAGGTGGGTGGAGTTAAGATACATAAAAGAGTGGGACAGTGTAGGATGAGAGGTTCAGTCTGACAGAAGGTCAGTCGGGTAGGAAGTCACTCAGACAGGAGTGAGGATCCCTGGAAGAAGGGATGGAGGAAGGAGTGCTGCAGCTGCCTCAGTGATCTGAGCCAGCTGGCACGGGAAAGGAAAAGAAGGAGAAAGATGTAGAACAGAAACCTAAGCTTCCATAAGAAAGAAAGACAAGTACGGAACGAAGGAGCAGCGCAAGGCCGGGGCCCGGTCCCCGAGGTTGTATGGACACTTATGGTTCTGCAGCAGACACCAGTGGAGTAGTGGGCTATAAATGCACTACTCCCATCTAAGACTTGGGGCACAACAGCATTTGGATAGAGAGCCGGGACTCAGGAGAAGGGAGTCCCCGAAGCAGGCTACAGCTGTCTGCCGTACAAGTAGAGTTCTTGGGAGCATCAGTCAGGAGGAACTCCAACGTAACTCAGTACTAGGAGATCTTCACACCTTAAGGCGCTATAGAGGAGACGTTCAGAAAAGGCACATAAGTTGGCGGAGCGTGGAAGGGAGCATCCCATCTTGTTTGGAGGTTGACTGGGTCCCTGACCCGGAGGACACAGCACAGAAGCGGGCACTACAGACTGTGAGTAAAGCTTTGGAACTACATGCCCTGGTGTCCTCCATTCCTTCCTGCGTCCGTCCGCCTAGCACTGCTACATCCCCTGCGCCAGACACTACACCATCTCAGTGTCTCCACATCTACACTGCCCTGGGACAACAGCCCTGCCTGTGGAGGGCTATACCTCCATTGCTGCACCGCACCACCTGTCCCAGAGGATCTGTCTGCAGCGTCGGCTTAACACCTCCCTTGCCGAACACCACAGGTGGCGTCACGAACTATTCATCATTACAACATTTTCCCCATTGATTTGGGCGCCCAGGGACACGTTCCCCCTGACACCGGCCCGGTACTGAGTACCCCACGGCCCTGGGAGGGCGACCCATGCACACACACTCTGCATTTTTTACCTGCATTTTTGTACAGCAATAAATGCTGTTTAAAGCTAGTTGACGGTGGGGGTTGGGGAGAAAAAGGCTTAAAGGGATAGATATAGGGATGGATAGATCAAGAAATAGCTGGCAGATATCTGGCAGCTTTCTAGGAATAGAATGATGTGGGGGTCCCCCTATTTTTAAATATCCAGCTATTGGATCTTTCCCAGCCTAAAAATACCAGCCCTCAGCCAATCCAAAACTGGCACATCACATTAAATGTGCCAATTTTGGTGCCCTGACTCAGCTCTTCCCACCACACCAGGGCAATCGAAATATTAAGATTAGGGGCTTATGTAAACAGCCGGCACCAAACCCTGGGTTTAACAATGGATGTGGCTGAAAGCCCCAATGTGGCGCCCCCAGGAGTATGTGTAGGGTTGGTATGCCGGGCTGGGGGGGTGGTCCCTCTGTATACCACGCAGTGACGCACAGACACAAGATGGAGGCACGTTTCGGGTGCAACAGGTCCAAGTTTATTCTTTCTTTCACCGTCTGCCTGATGGTCCCACAACACACCGCGATTCTCTTCACAGCTCTCGGGTTACAGAACACATTGAGACAGCTTACTTTCAACAGGGACGTATATATACGTACCGTCCCTTTTCACTCTGTGACGCTCTGACAGCTCTGTCACTGTGGCTGCCGTAGGCCTGTACACCAACAGTAATTTTACTGGTCATACGTCGTTCCAAATACGGTGTCCTACACCCAGAGCCTCGTCTATACTGCGGTACTTCGTGTCAGGACCACTCCCCTTGATTTCCTTTCTCCTCAGTCCCCTAGTTAGGTTTTCCTCACAGTGCACCAACTGTCACAGTCTTTTTTTCACTTGAGCTCCCCCTGGGGACTGGAATCTTCTGGAACCCTCCTGTCAAATTTATAGCTTTCCCGGTTCCCTGTAACTGCGCCCCCCATGACCAACAGTTTCTTAGCCCTAAGCTGATGTCAAGTCCTATGCTCACACTCCTCCCTGCCCTCTAATGTCAATTCCAGGTACTGCACGTCACCTACACTTTCCTAGCTGTTTTCCCTTCTGTCATAACTGACATCCTGCCTGACAAGTGCAAACCCCTTTGAAACCTGACCAGTCAGTCCGTCCGTCAGGTAACCTTCCCTACACTCCCCCTTCCTTTGTCTATTATCATCCCCGACAATCATCTTCCCCTACCAGATCATTGCCAGCAACCTCCTTCTTTCTGGGATGTCCGTGGTGTCGGGGACCTGACCTGGGACTACTGTCTGCTTCACATCTTCCATCTCTCTGCCTCTCTCTCTTGGTTACCAGTCATGGTCAGCGTCTCGGTCTCCCAGACCTTCTCAACTCATCGACCCCTTCGGTCTCACGTTTCCTTCGGTCACACAGACCTTCCCTTACCCGGACCTTTTGCATTTTCTCATGCCAAGTATACTTCAAAACAACTTTATACCAGCACGAGTACCCCTTTTTTTTATATATTTTTTTCTTTCCTATTGCTTTAAAACCATTACACAACAAAAACAATAAAACATAACAGATTTTTCTCCCCCTTCCTTTGACATGGACACATCCTTTCTCATTACATCCCCGCTTTGCCAGGCTTAATACAACAAAAACTTCGACTTTTATGTTAAACTTTTTTTTCATTAACTTGGACGCAAACTGTCCTTGTAATCTGCACAATGGGGCAACGAAGTCTCAAAAGTTCAAGCCACTTCCTGGTGGCCGGCAGCGAGGGACCCCAAAGCCGTGGAGCTCCCAGGATGTAGGGAGTGTCTTATGAGTCTTTGCTACGGGGGCTCGCGGTCCTCTGGTTCGGTGAGCACGGCTACCGCATAATAGCCACGGGGGCAGTACTCCTTATAGCAGGACACCAAGTCCCCCTCGTGTAGAGCCTGGCCGTGGCGAATAGAGGCCACGTTGATATAAACTTTCTGGCCGGTAGTCAGATCACGTATGAACCCATATCCTTTTGGTATATTGGTGTACACGAGCCGTCCCAAGGATCGTTTAGCCGCCATGCCAGCCTCCCCCTTTGCATGGAGCAGGTTACATACTTTCTGCTCCCTGGCCTTCATCTTCTTCACAACTTCTGCGACCCAAACCGAGGGTCCGATGTAAGCCCGGGAGTCCAGTGGGCGGGATTTAGCCAGGGGTGAAAACAGGGCAGAGGCGGCGGATGATGTCAGCGGCCCAGCAGCCGCTGGGGCTGGGTGGCAGATAGGGGCAGTCAGGTCCTCCAAAGGTTGGGCCACAGGGCCCGACAAACAGGCCGCAGCCAGTTCCAACGCCGGCATGGCCGCGGCCACAGGGTGAACTCCATCCGGAGCCGGCATAACCGGAGTAACGGCTGGTTTCGGGGAGAATGTCGCCACTTGCAGGGGGAACGCAACAGCGTCTTCTGGAGACAGGCTCCGCATCGGCGACACCGGGCGTGGCGTCATCGGGCGGGGTGGCTTGGGGCTAGGAGTGGAGACCCCACTCAGCTCCACGTAGACAGTGGGGGTTTCCTTGGCCAGACTTTCGGGATCACAGGAGGCCGCGTGCTGCGGCTGAGTGGTGGGGGCTGCTTGCGGAGCCGCTGGTAGGGCCGGGGAACTCTCACCTTCCCCGGCGCCACGGTCTCCGTCACATCTTTCCGCGGCTGCTCCTGCAGTCTCCGCTTTTCACTCCACCGTCCGGTGGGGCTGGCCTCCAGGCTCAGAGGTTCCGCGGAGAGGCTCTCTGCTGGTATCTTTGGCGGCCGCTCCCGTGGGATCCGCCATGGCTCCGCTCCTCCACCCGAGATCAGACTGGCTGCTCGTGACTCCGAGATATAGATCTTCTGGCGAAGCTCGACCTCCCACTGCCATCTCCACTCCAGGCGGCCAATACCTCGACAACCACAGCCAATCTTTTCCTCGGTGCCACTCCCTCTGCTGGGTGGGGCGACGGCAGGCCTTTCCATCCACCTGCCAGGGTCCAGTATGTGGGAGCGTCGGCCTCCTGGTACATATCACTGTCCCCAGGGGTACGTAGGAGGGGGTCCCTGTCCATTCAGAACGACTGCAAACACCCGGACCTCTCCTCTGCACTGAAGCAGCACCGCCATCTTGCTCCAAACCTGGTACCGCCCTGGATCCTCTGCTGGCAATGCAGATACGCCACAGCGCTCCCAATTTGTAATCCACAGGTTGGTAATTTGTAATCCACAGGTGTTTATAATCCAAACAGTGCAGTCCAAGTCCGTTTCCATTCCTCAGAGGCAGGCCTGCCACAGAAGATATTGTATTAGTGGCGTTGATCCTGCCGACTACGCCAAATGTAGGGTCAGTAGGCTGGGTTGTGGGGGTGGTCCCTCTGTATACCACACAGTGACGCACAGATTCAAGATGCAGGCACGTTTCGGGTGCAACAGGTCCAAGTTTATTCTTTCTTTCACCGGCCGCCTGACTGTCCCACAACACACCGCGATTTTCTTCACAGCTCTCGGGTTACAGAACACATTGAGACAGCTTACTTTCAACAGGGACGTCGTTCCAAATGCCATGTCCTACACCTGGAGCCTTGTCTATTCTGCGGTACTTCGTGTCAGGACCACCCCCCTTGACTTCCTTTCTCCTCAGTCCCCTAGTTAGGTTTTCCTCACAGTGCACCAACTGTCACAGTCTTCTTGTCACTTGAGCTCCCCCTGTGGACTGGAATCTTCTGGAACCCTCCTGTTAAATTTATAGCTTTCCCGGTTCCCTGTAACTCCGCCCCCATGACCAACGGTTTCTTAGCCCTAAGCCGATGTCAAGTCCTATGCTCACACTTCTCCCTGCCCTCTAATGTCAATTCCAGGTACTGCACATCACCTACACTTTCCTAGCTGTTTTCCCTTCTGTCATAACTGACATCCTGCCTGACAAGTGCAAACCCCTTTGAAACCTGACCTGTCAGTCCATCCGTCAGGACACCTTCCCTACATATGTTTGCCACAGTGGCTTTGCCTTCCTCCAGGAGAGGGTAATGCCAGGCTTGGAGGCAATGATGGGTTTCTCTCGCAGTCAATCTATGCATGCAACACAGTTCCACTCCAGGCCAGCAGGGGGAAATCTTAACTGGGATTAAGAGGAGGAGTGCTCTCTGAGGGCCAAGGGGAAGGAGTGGGTAGTTAGTCTGCGGAGGGTGAAGTGTGCAGATGTGTAGAGAGAAGCTGGAGGTTGAGCTAGGAAAGGAGAGCTCCCTCACAGTGAGAGCGCATGAACTGGAGCCTGTTCTCCACGGTTGTACGGATACTAATGGTCCTGCAACAGACACCAGAGGAGTAGGAGGCTGTAAATGCCCTACTCCCATCTAAGCCTTGAGGGCACAACAGCAGCTTGGATAGTGAGCCAGGACTCAAGAGAGAGGAGTCCCTGAGAAAGGCTACAGCTGTCTGCCGTGCAAGTAAGGTTCTCAGGAACATCTGACAGGAGGAACTTCAGTGTAACGCAGTACTTGGAGTACTTAATTCAAACAAGCGCTAGGAAGGAGACTGCACAGCCCATCTGCTGAGAGAGAATCCCTGAATTGCTTCCAGGCTAGCCTGCTCCAATACCATCTGTATCAGGACCCTGGACTTCTGTTATCAAGTAATGGTACAGAAATTGCACCCCGCTGTGTCTTGTCTGCTTCCTACCCTTACGGCACTGCTACAACCCCGTGCCAACCACCCCTACACTGCCCTGGGACTACAGCTTCACCTGTGGGGAGCTTTTACACCTTTGCTGTGCACCCTACCATCATTCCCAGTGGCTCTGCATGCAGCGTCGGCTTAACATTTCACTTGCCGAGCACCACAGGTGGTGTTACGAACTGTTCATTTAAACCATTACATTCCCCCATTACTTGGGCGCCCAGGGCCACGGTCCAGGTCACCGCTGCTGTGACACATCCCACTGACACCGGCCCGGTACAGAGTACCCCACAGCCCTGGGAGGGCGACCCACCATTACTTACCCTGTAAAAAAAAAAAAAAAAAAAAAACAAACAAAAAAAACACAGAAAAGACTTAAAGATAAAAAACAAAATTCAGACTCCCTCTATCACCAATCCCCCCCCCCACAAATCCCACGCCAGTCTGCCGTAATTCAATGCATCTGCCGTAATCCACATCGATGTTCCACAATGAACCCCGTCCGAAGTTCAAGCGTGTGTAGCCCCATTGAATGGGGCTTCATAGGCCATCAAACACTGCTGGATCTCTCAGTGCTCCGCTATAGACAGCAGTGTCTAATATCAGTAATGTTACCTCTGGTCACAGATGCCATTTCTCATGCTTTCACACAATGTCTGACCGGTGGTAACTTTCCTTAAGTAAATGCTAGTCACAGTGGCCGGCTCTCACGCCACCCTCAGCACGAGAATGAGCAGCGGCTGCTACAGCATATAAAAGCCATGTTCTTTGAATGAGGCTTTACATGCTGCAATGGACTGTCAGACCGGCACCAGTCTTTATAAAAAAAAAAATTAAAAAAAAATATATATATGATAGTTTTTTTTCCTCAGATTTCATGGGTCAGTGAGCTGAACATTGGGTCTTAGATATTGGCCGGCTGCATCTAGTCTCACAGTAATGCCGGTAACCAACACGGCTACTGCATTACTGTGTATGGCAGGCAATCCCTGCATGTTGCTTGGTCGTCTAGCAGCCACAAAATATGTGGGACATGGACTCAAGCACCCTATTGCTTGACTGAGTTACGAGTAGTACCAAGTACGTTTGCTCATCACTTCTAATAGTCTTCTTTTGGCCACCAGACTGCATGTAGGTCATTTGCCTAGCTGATAGGTTTGTTTCAGATCTTGCAAAATCAGAGTTGGTTTTGAGAAGCTCTGCTCTCACCCTCTAAACAGTCAAAAAAGGTCAGCACTTGCAATAAAATCCTTGTGGCGCACACATTAACTGATGTTATTCCTTGAGCATATTTTAATTAATCTGATGAGCACCACCCCATGTTGGATATGGAGGGCGTCGTTGAACATCAGTCTGTAGTATACAGGCGAGAAATAGTTTTATTGAGTGAGGGGATTTAAAACAAAAAGTGAGGAAAGCACAAGGCCATAAGTGCAGTACTGCAGCCCGAGACAGACCGGGCCCAGAACCTGTCTGTATTACTGGGAGAAACAAGGTAAAAGGTATGTGGGTGTTGCAGAAACTATTAGAGGGTCTAAAAATGACATTTCCAACTTGCAAAAAGGAGGAATGCAGCAGCACACTGTAGAGACCAATACACATGCGAACACAAAACCTGGTTACGGTTAATAAAGCTGCACTATTAACCAGGGGCAGATATCATTGATTCAACTTCAGCCACACAGGGGCCAAAGCAGTAAGGTGGCCATTTCCAACTCCAAAGCAGGTGAACTCATTGCAAAGAACCATTTGACTGCAGACTAGCTGTATATTAATCTTTCATAGGGGTCCCAGCTTCTGTTTGCCTGTTTTATTACCAATTATAAATAATTCCCATTTCCTTAAAAAAAAAAAAAAAAAGGAAGTGTCCATAGACATTTGACTGCAGTGGCAAAAACAAAAGAAAAACACACAAAAGCCTAACAAACAGCAAATTTCAAAACACATCGTTTGTATTTTTTATTCATGGTCAGTTTGTTTGACATGTGACTTATGAAGATTCACTCAGAAGGACTTTCAACAATTAACAGCATCCAGATAGTGGGTTCATACAGTGATTGCAGGATCCTGTGCATATTAAGATTTTCTAGCAGCATCACATAGGAATTTACATAAAGCCAACTCCTTGTTGGAATATTCTTAGCAATAAAATTGCACATACAGTATGATCTAAAGAATTCTACCTCACAGCTCGAAACTCGAGTCAAGTAAAATTACTAAGCATTTTAGAACTGGAACAAGTTTAGATATTTTACACAGATTGTGTATTTTCCTTGTCTTCAGCATATCGTGGATAGGATTCACCAAGGAGTGGCTGAAGCACCTCGCCCTTTCTGCTCCTGCGTCGAACAGCAAATGTGACCCCAGTAAAGGTTATAGCCACAAGAACCAGAGCGGCTATAACTGCTACTGTGATTATTTCTGTACTGCTAAGTGCACGACCTAAAGAGGAAATAGAAACACACTGTTAAAAACAATGTTCCTGCATAGCCCTAGATGAAAATGGTTTGGTAAACAGAATAGGTGAAGAGCATAGCATATATTAGTCATTAAAGAGCTTTTCTACTTTTGATATTTTTAATAAAACACAAGAGGCACCCCAATGTATCCTACATTGAATTTAGTGGTCATGCAATGCTCAGGTGTTAAAGAGAAACTATTTAGTAGCTGTTTCTTTCTAGTGTTTGAAAGCCTTTGAATGCTTTTGCCATCTATAGTGATTTGCCTTAGCTTTGAAGAATACTTTTTATGAAACAAGACCTTTAAAACAAATAACTTTACCCAGGACTGAAACATTGATTACCTATCCATTCAAAAAGTCACCAATATGAGATTGGTGGAGTCCCAACAACCACTGGGGAGCAGAAATCTGTTCCACCTACCGGAACAGCAGTCAGTTGACTAGTGGAGGTGCCATGTATCCTATGAATAGGCCATTACACAGGTTCTTTTTCCCTGTCTGGTGCCAAGCATTTAACATTCCCAAAACTTCTTCCACAATGTTTGCCATTGTTCCCAATATGTAGGTGGCAGCAGTAAGACCAATTTGTCAGCTCATCTACTTACCAGGCCACTGGACATCATATGCATATCCCAGATGGTCTGGAGCCAAAACAAACATCTCACTGTTGGTCACGGGTGGCCAGAACGGAACCATGTTGTATTGTCGGTTATGACCAATAGGTGCATCTTCCAGTGGGTACTGATTAAAATCTTAAGATTAGAGAAATAAAAAAAGATACACATTAAGCCATAGACCAAGTATGGCTAGAATTATGATTGTGTCCCCCACTAAAGAGCAAAAAAAAAAAAAAAAAAAAAAAAAAAAAAAAACTATGAAAGTGATCAAACACAATTTAAAATCAAATCTACAAAAAAGGAGAATGAGGGATGGGGAGAAGTTTAAAGAATACACTGAAGCCACCCCCACAATAACATCATTTTGGGGCGCATTTCCACCCTTCCTATTGGTGCTATTTTAGGATGCATACTTTTATGGAATGGATGAATTTTCTCAGTTTAATCCCTGCTTGGGGTGTGGGGGGGGGACCTGGAGACTGTAAACTAAGGCAGGGCCGCCATCAGGGGATGACAGCCCTTACTGCTGTATGGGGCCCTGTGAACAGCAGTACAGAAGGGGGCCCCGCAGATCAGGGGCCCCGCTCCTGTGCTTCCAGTCATCATGCCCCAAGTGATGCGTGTCATGGGGCACCAGGTGGGCACCAAGTGTGCTCTGCGCCGAGCCTGCAGCGCACACATCACCTGAGCCGCCATAGCGGCCGACATCAGAGCTACAGAAGAGCTGAAGGACCTGTGGTGAGGTCATCATTACCACAGGCCTTCACCATTGATCAGCCCGCCCCCTGATCACATGATGATGTCACCACTGGTCCTTTCAGCTCACACAGCTGCAGCTCCATCTTCAGCACAGGAGCATGGCCAGGTAAGATAAAACAAAAAAATTGAAAGGGGCAAAAAATGTTTCCCTGGCAGAATGGGGACAGGATTGGAGACAGGGGCAAATATGGAGAAATGGGGGCAGAATGCAAGACATTGGGGGCAGAATGTGCCAGTAAGACAGGATGGGGGCAGAATGGACATGGGGCAGAATGCGACAGTGAGACACAGGAGGGAGAATGTGAGAAACAGGGAGCAGGATGGGAGACACATGGTGCAGGATCATGGGGCATGATGGATGCGATGTAGATGGGGCAGGATGGATACTCATGAGGGCAGGATGAGAGAACATATGGATGGAGGCAGGAATAAGACACATAGGGATATTACTGCAGTGATGTATTCATTTTATTTTTTTTGAGGATACGGTTTTAAATGCGGGGGCAATCCTGTTACTGGGCAGAATGACACTACGTCGCCTTTTTTTCTTCATCTGGTGTAGTGTAGAAGTTGGGAAAAAATAAGTAATGTGTTCTGCAAGCGGAGCTCTAGATAACTGTTATTTCCTGCAGAGACGAGCCCTGGCTGGAAGATGTGATGGCGATGTGTGCTGGATGAAAGATGAAAAACAAAGATGAAGGACTTCACCTAGAGACGTCAATGGTGAGTCAGTGTGTTACCTGTACACTGACACTATACACTATATACAGAGTGCCCTTGTACAATGTCACTAGTGATCACTGTATTACCTGTACATTGGCACTATATACAGAGGTCCTGTGCATAATGTCACCGGTGATCACTGTATTACCTGTACACAGACACTACATGCTAAGTACAGCTCTCCTGGGTATAATAGCATTTATGGTGATAGTATTATGTTTTTTTATTAATGATCAGTATTGTAGTATTCAGTCACCATGTGGTGGTAATATGTGGTCTGGGCATGGTGCCGTGGTATTTGTTCCTTGTATGTGATATTATTCGGTCACCATGGTAGTAATATGTGGTCTGGTCATGGTGTGGCTGTATTTGTTCCTTGTATATGGTATTCTAGGTCACTATGTGGTGGTAATATGGTGAGGTGGTATTTGTCCCTTTGGATGTGATATTGGTAATTTTAAAAATTCAAAAATAAAAAAAATTCTCTAAATTGTATTGGATATTTTAGCAAATGTTTAATAGGTTAGAGTAAAGTAGGGCCCGGCCAAAAGAGTCTACCTTGTCGTGGTGGCAGATTTAAAAAAAAAAAAAAAAAAAAAAAAAAAAAAAAAAAAAAAGAAAAGCGTCACCGAGTTATGTATAAAGTATAGGGAAAAAAGCCTTTACTTGTACTTTTTATGCTTGCCACTTGACTGAGTCTTTACAGGACTTGTGATCCTTTTCTCTTAAAATATACTGCAATACTTCTGTATTAGATTACATCTAGTGTAAGAGTGACAGGGCCTAAGAAGCATCCTTACATGGCAGACCTGGAGGCACTCAATCCATTTGCAACCCCTTGAGGGTGTTTGTGTCATCCTTTACAAGACTGCTCAATCACCATTGCCCCCAGCAGCATGTAAGATTTAAAACTGCCATTACAGTAGACTGATGAATGTATAGTACAGCAGACACTAGCAAGAGAGGCCAGTGCCATCACTGCATTACAGTGTATGCAAATTCAAGTGTGGAGCTTTGGTAACCATTTTCCCACTGTATTGTAATACCAAGATGCGGTTCAGGAAGGTGTGAAAAGGTTTCCAAAACCTCTAATAAAATGCATCTCCATGGAATCCTATGGGATTCCGCAGTTGCTGTGAGGAATCACGGCAATTCTGCTGCCATAGGATTGCACTGAAACGCTCACTTTACGCATGTGGCTATGCCCACCATGCGTAAAGTGAGCGCTTCATGTGCAGATTGTACCCAAGGTCTGGAGGAGGAGACTCCTCCATGCCCTGGGTACCACCATAATCCTGTAAAAAAAGATAGAATATAAAAAAAAAAAAAAGTTAGTGCTTGACAAGTATGATGAACCTGTCACTTTTCCAAGCAATGCGTCAAATCGCTCGGAAAGCGCAAGCTTTCTGCAAGCTAAAAACGCTCGCGTTTTGCAGGAAGACGCATGCGAATTCCATATGAGTTTTACCTACGGCAGGGAGTTGCGAAGATGCTGCGGACATTTCTGCAACATGGGCACTTAGCCTTAGAGATGCTTTCCAGATATGGAGATGAGGAATCCCAGTTCATCAAAAAGCTTTTACCTGTAGTATGCCTCTTTAGCCATTCATCAAAAACTGCATCAGTAAAGGTATGTAGAAGCACAAATATTGGATCATTTGGTGACACGTGAGTTTGTCCCCCAGTACCATTTAGGAACAGATGAGCTAGATTATGAAGGGTTCTTACTATTGGATTATATTGCCCGGAAGGTTCACTGTAACCTATGTAAAGAAAATAATTTGTTAATTTTTATTTCCCCAACACAAAACATTATTACATTCTTGTAGTTTCATTACCTTCAATGGCATTTCGGAAGCTTTCTGTAGAATTTGAGAAGAATGGTGGAGTATCAAACAAATTGATTTCTAAACAAAGTAGTACATCTTCTGGCTCAGGAAGCCTTTGTACCATTGGGCGATCAATGTTTCCAGCAGGATTTCTTCTGATTGGGCTACTTGCTGTGTCTGTTGTAAGGCAAGAAATTACATAGATCAACCACAAATCAAAAAACTAAACTACATGCATCCACATCGTTCTGTGCTAAATAAAAGCCCATTTACAATCTTTAGCAAATACTTACTGTTACAGATCGTCCCCAAGCTTTCATAATCCTCCACAAATTCACATACAACTTGCCAACGAGAAAACAAAGAGTTTGGACTTAAAAGATTTTGTTCAAAATTGCTTTTGGCACCCATGAGGTCATCAGTGCAAATGTCACATTCGTTTCCACCAATAGCAAAGTTCCAATAAGGAAGTGCAAAAGAAGGATCCTGCAAAAGGTTCTGAAGAAACACATGTTATGCATTTATTATACTTGGAATCACAACAGAACACCACATTGGTAACAGTGCATTACATTCTTCCAGAACTAGGCAAACAGCAGCCCTCTCACTACTTTGGCTGTTACTATCTGGTCTCGTGACATTGGAGACTCAAGGGAACGGCAAGAAGAACGTGAAGAGTGGGATTGTGACAAGGATAAAGACCATAGTTTGCATCAGTTGATCAAAACTACAGCTAAACACGTTATACTTCGAGAAGCAGTTTGCCAGAATAAAAGAGAAGCCAGTTTTTGTGTATATAATAAGAGCAATAATTTGGCCACAAGTTCTCTTTAAAACAAATACAGAAGCAGTAAGTTATATGGATTTGATTAGCGAATGCATGCAAGAACACATTAATATAAGCCTTATTGGAACATATTAACATACAAATCAGTAAATTCTGAGTTCGAGATACAGCAATATTGGGTTCAACCCTCCACGACGGTTTTTCATGTGAATCCTCAGGAACGTTTGGCCACCCGTGTTTCCAACCATTTTCTTCAAGGTTTCTCCCACTTCCTGCCCTACCTCACCACCTACTCATTAACCTGGGAAATATTTTTTTTCTGTGTGTATCACACACACAAATTTCTGAGCTGAACCAACAGCCTCACATACAGCTATAAGGCTATCAGTTTAGGTTAACCAACCCAATGCCAGTTAGAAAAGTTTACAGTTTGTGCACATACATGTGAACTCCCCCAATTTGTACGTTAAGACTTCATAGTCACTGCTATAACATGTACAAGATGTCAGGGGCTAGAAATAATTGTACTATCAACAGTATTCAGGTGACAACTTAGGACTCTGACAAGTTAAAGATCATAAATACGGTACAGAAAAAAAACCCTCACTATACCTGCATGTCCCTTTCCAGTTGCATCAAGTGGAATCTGTGCCAGGTAAGGAAAGCAGGACCCTCATGAGAGAAATCTATGCCACCAGCACTCCCCTGGCCTGGGCCAAGAAAAGTTTTGCTAACACTGTAGTAATGGGTCCAAACAAAGAAATCATAAACTGAAATATTTTGAAAGTTCGTAGCATTTGTTTCTTGGTCAATGAGCTCGTTGCGATGACGTGTTGCGATGACGTAGTCTGGATGCAGAGTATTTTTTGCCAGATTAAGTGCGTTAACAAAGCGTTGTTTTTCTTCAGCACGCAAGTCTAACACATTTCTTCTCACTACGATAAAACAAATTGTGCCTTTTAATAATGACGACTAGGCTAGTTACAGGACCAAAATGATAACAATTGCATTGGTTTTAAAGGAAAAAATTTAAAAAAAAAAAAAAAAAAAAAAAAGATTATGTACACAATTTTGTACTTTTCAAAGTTAGGAACTATCACAATTACTTGGCACATGTTGAAAGACTCTTTAACATACGCAAGTGTGAAGCTCTGAATTTTCTATCATAATAAGAGGAGACATTTTAGATTATGAAGCAAATAGAGAGGAGTGAATGTTTCAAGAATCTGTATACTTTAAAATGTGGATTTTTTTCCCCTCCTGTAACTTTTGAAGCCCTGAACTAACGCAAGTGAAAGATCCCACCACAGTGTGGGGCCCAGTGGCCCCAGCGCAAGTGATCAGAAGATGCTGCTGTGAGGTTTTTTTCTACACACAGCATTTATTATACTTTCTAGTCTGGAAACATCTCAGCGCATAACAGGACATTCATTCAATTTTAGAGGAAAGGGAGTGCAAACAGGCAAAGTCCAGCTTTAACCTACAAACCATATTATATCCATCCATGATCTCCTTTATTTACATGGCAGTATTGGCATTAAATCAGCAAAGTTACCACAGAAGTTAATCACAATCGCACACATTTTAAGGTAAGTAATGGCACTGTATTACAGCACATTGTCGGTCATCACTGCCTTTGTGTGAAAAAGTAATTAAAGCATGTGAGGTTTTCCTAGGCAAATTAGCTTCCAGAAGCAGATTTTTTTTTTTTTTTTTTTTTTTTTTTAAAGCCACAATTATTACTTACCTACTACAAGTGGTCGGTCACAGTTGTCCCCTGTCCATCCAGGTCTGCAGCTACCACAGTTGTAACCATAGAACCGGCCAAAACATCTACATGTCCTGTTAAAAAAACGAATGGGCCATTGTTCTCGGTCATCTGTCCCATCAAGCTGATATTCGGGTCCATGCGGCCTGGTGTCCACACTCACAGATCCACACAGACCACGACCTACAGAGAAGCCACACTGGTCACTTGCATCTGGAGACAGTTGAGGAAATAGACCCGGGCAGCACTCGCCACTGAGCAGCGCTTCTGGAGTGGCACATTGACGAGGAAATTGTGCCGAGATCAGGTCATAGAGTACGAACAATAATGCCGCAGAGTAGAAACTCCAAGACCCGTAGCACAACATAGTTGTGTTCTGGACAGTCACACCTGTAAGATGACAAAGACAAGTGCACCAAAGTCGGTGGTGTCAGTCGTAACATTTAAAGCATGTAATAAAATACTGAAAGATTGAAGCCTCATAACGAGTGAAAACAGAACCTCCCAGCTTTGATGCACAACTCCTCCTACATAATAGGGAGATTAGCGTGATGAGTGTAATAGGTAACTTGCTTAGACAGTCAAACATTCTGTAGACTCTTGGCCAAAGAAATTAAGAGTCAAATATGCCACCACTACTGATGGTCTGCAGTAAGAACATACATTGATGAAAGGGAATAGTCTCCCTGCTATTGATTAAAGCTATGAAACATTAGATAAAAATTCTAAGGGACACCGATTCAGTAGCGTTCTTTAATCCATAAAACTACTGGTTTTTACACTCAAAATAATTAACTAAGTTATTAAACACCCAAGCAAGTTCTGACACCATCATACAAAGCATTTATACTTAGAAGCCTTTCCAGGGACAGACTGGGCGCGGTGTTAGGATAGATCCCCAATTTGTGCACCTTCTCTGAGACACAGGATTTTCAGAGATGGATTAGTAGAAATGTTAGAAAACTGCTCACACCACATGATTTTCAGCTTTAAAAGCACAAAAAAAAACCTAAACACCCGAATGTACAAAATGTCAATAAAGTCATGCAAACACATAAGAAAAAACAAACATACATACAACAATCAATAACAGTACCTACTAAATCTTGAACCAGGCTTTATCCAGCATGTAAGTTTCCTACATAAGACAGCCTTCAGTTTGTTTTATGCTTCATTACTTAATCCCTTTGATGCAGTCAAGAGTTTCCCTGCCGGCCCTAATCCTTTTATATCAGTGTAGTTCACCAGCACATGACCACTTTCATGCTGATCGCCTTGTGACCACAAGGTCCTGGGTCGCCAGCAGGCATTTTTGGAATAACCTGACTATACATTCCTCAAACTTAAAGATGCTTTGAATCACATCTTTACATTTGAAGAAAATTGTAATTATCATAATTTAGTAATTATCTTCCACCCTTCCAGGACCTAAAGTTAAGATCAATTGTCTGTCATATTAGGGCTGCATCACACGCTCATTACTGGGAGCAGTTCCTTATAAAACATCTTACAGCTGCTGAATCACAACATCTACTGACCTACCAAGACTGCTGCAAGACAGGAACTGGGGCTCCTCAGTCTGCTATTTATTGAAGTAAGGAATGTATTAGGCAAATGAGATGCCCCCTTGACTAATGAAATGATTGCCAGTAATCTCCGTTGTGATAGACCAATGTATATCATTAGGCCACGTTCACACGGTCAGTCTTTGGTCAGTATTTGTAAGCCAAAAGCAGGAGTGGAACAATCAGAGGGAACGTATTATAGAAATACGGCACCGCTTCTGTATTTATCAACCACTCTTGGTTTGGACTTACAAATACTTAGGTAAAATACTGAAAGTGTGAATGTGGCCTTATGTTGTGTTTCAGTACTTATGATATTTTATGCAGTTTTTGAAGTAAAAAAAAGATAATAAATGTAAGACATCTGTAATGAAAAGCATGAGATGCTTCCAAAATCTACAGCTATTTTCACAAGTGGCGTTTTGCAGCATTTTAGTTGCATTTGTTTTTCTGCAAAAAAGAAGCTGCGTTTTACATTACCATCAAAAGCTAAGATTTCATATATCTCATGGACACATCTTATTTTTCTTGAAGTGTTTTTTTCACTGATAGAATACAATGAGAAAGTACAAAAATGGTGCAAAAAACGCAGCATAACATTGGTGCTCGGTTTCTGCAGCATTTTTGGTGAATAAAACTAACCTTATTAAGGCCGAGGTCACACTTGCGAGAAACTCGCACAAGTCTCGCATCTCAATATCTGGCACTGCCACCGGCACTCAGGATCGGAGCGCTCAGCTGCATAGAAATATGTGCAGCCGCACACTCTGGCTCGAGTGCCAGCGGCAGAGCAGGGTATTGAGATGCGAGACTTGTGCGAGTTTCTCGCAAGTGTGACCCCGGCCTAACACGCAGTGTAGACAAATCACACAAGCAATGTGCCTGAAAAATGCAGCCAAAAATCACTGCAAAAACATAGCAAAAAATGCAGTAAAGCGCAGCTATTTGCTGCATTTAATATGCAGCGTTTTTACTGCCAATAATGAATGGTTTAGCCGCAGAAAAAATGCTGCAAAAACACCACATGTGAATGTGCAGGTGTCATGCATTGTTTATGCCAGTAGAATCCAATTTTTCACACCTAGCATCCGATTGACATCCAAATGCAGTGTGATTGCTATCCGATTGCAATGTTTTTAACATGAGCTTTTACGAAGCTCATGTTTTTCTTTGCTTAGCTGCTTTTTTCTAGCTATAATACAAATTCTAACAGTCTATTCAGTATGACTATCAGCTGTGTATCCACCAGACTTCTGCACAACACAACTGATGGTCCCAACCCCATTTATAAGGCAAGGCACTTATTAAACCTGACAAGGCACACCTGTGAAGTGAAAACCATTTCCGGTGACTACCTCTTGAAGCTCATCAAGAGAATGCCAAGAGTGTGCAAAGCAGTAATCAAAGCAAAAGGTGGCTACTTTGAAGAACCTAGAATATAAGACATATTTTCAGTTGTTTCACACTTTTTTGTTAATTATATAACTCCACATGTGTTATTTCATAGTTTTGATGCCTTCAGAGTGAATCTACAACTTTCATAGTCATGAAAATAAAGAAAACTCTTTGAATGAGAAGGTGTGTCCAAACTTTTGGTCTGTACTGTATTTAATTATTAAAAGATTACCTTTCTGAAAAAAATGGCGTGGGCTCCCACATAATTTCCTTAACCAGCAGAGGGAAAGCAAACAACTTTGAGCAAATGTTTATAGCCTGGGAAGGGGATAATACCCATGGAGCTTCACAGGCTATTAAGATCAGCTCACAGCTGTATACTTAGCCTTTACTCGCTATTAAAATGGGGGACCCCTCAAAAAATAATGAAAAGTCCCTCTATAATTAATAACCAGCAAAGGCTATGCAGACAGCTGCGGGGTGTTATTAGTAGCTTAGGAAGAGGCCATGGATAAAGCTCCTCAAGGCTAAAAACATCAGCTCTCAGCCACCTCATAAGATGTGCCAATTCTGGCACTTAGCATTACTCTTCCTTCTTGCCCTGTAGCCGTGGCAAGTGGGGTGACAGTTGTGGTGCTATGTAGCAATTGCAGGTACACTGGGATGCAGTAACGAGACAGGAGCCGGAGTGAACTTTTGAATGTAACTTTTATATATATATTTCTATCGATAAGGGCTATCTCGAGTAACCGACAAGCTAATAACAGTTATCCTCGCAGGGATTAGAACAATAATACACAGGCAACACGATAATAACTACCCAGTCGGAACCGGTAACTATGAGACCGCGGTACGGCAACTACGGGTCTATCAACTATAATGTGCCATTTATCCTCCTCTGATGTCTGGCAGAGTGGTGGTCGTCGTCTCCTCGGTGTCTCAGCCACTGGGCCCAGCCGATGAGGAGTTGGCGCAAGCTTCTGGCATTACTATGCCCAGGTGGAGTGTGGGCACAACAGGCCCCTGAAGAGTTCCTCTGCATTGCGCCTCCCGGTGGAGGCGGACTGGAGCCAGCCGTGGCCTGGGGCAACCACGGGCTGGAGTCGAGCAGTGATGGCCGCGGGCGGCAGGGGATAGGCCGCAGCCACGGGCTGGAGTGGGGCAATGGTGGCCACGGGAGGCGGCAGGCAAGCCGCGACTGTGGGCTGGAGTCAAGCAGTGGTGGCCGCGGACAGCAGTGGACAGGCCACAGCCGCAGGCTGGAGTGATGGGTGCACGGTCGTTCGGTCGGTGTCCCGCTGCAGAGCTGCTCGGTGCTGCCTCCTCTCTGTCTGTGGTGAGTCTCTCTTTAGTCCCTCTGGTCGTCACTCACTTCCTCCGGCTCTGTCTCGCTGGTGCCACCTATGCTTCCTGCTCCTTCTCTCCCGCTCTGTCGAGTGCCCCCTGCTGGCGTTCCCTGCCCCTTTTATACCTGCTCCGCCCCTTCTCTTTCTAGAACTGTCTCTTATCCGTTCTCCAACTATGTCCCCCAGAAACAGTCTCCCTAGGAACCTTGGTGGCAGTCCCCTTGGTTCTGGTCCGGTTACACAGCGGGGACTCTCCCTCCTACACTCCCCCATCCTGTAAGCTCGCCAGTCCTCGGGCTAGGGCTTGGAGGGGTCTGGCTCTGCGTTTCAATGTACAAGTCTTTTCTGCCACACAAACTGGTTCTGTTCATAGTGTTCAGGGGGTTTGCCAGCTGTAGACCTCTCGAAGCATTGTGGTTCGACTGTGTTTGGAATCTTCTGGGGTGGTGGAAGATGGTGGATTGACTAGGGTTGTTGGGGCATTGGTTCTTGAAATGTCCCATTGTACTGCCGGAAGGTCCTCCTCATCGTCCTCATTCCATACTGTTGGCAGAGGTTCTGAGGCCTGAGGAGGGGCCTCGGGTCGTTCAGGGTCTGTGCAAGTACAAGGTCACAACATATTACGATGTACTGATCGGGTGGGGTGGTCTCCCTCTTTTTTGTTGGCATATGCAGCAGAGGACTTTACACTAGCCTGACAGCAGATGGTGATATTGTGAAGTTATATGTTTGCTGTATTGCGGGGAGGGAAGTTTTCTATTGTTGTTACTTTTACTTTCACTTTTGAGTGTATTATGCCAGCAGCATGGGCTGTGTGCTACTGAATTCTCTTATCTCATTTTTATCCACATAAAGTAAATACTGTTTACTCAAGATAACTTGCTCAGTGAAGTTGGCATTGTTGAGGTGGGCCAGTGGGTTGTTATCAGTCCGTACCACTACCTCAGAGCCTGCCAGGTACTCTGCGAACAGCTTCGTTATGGCCCACACTACTTCGAGAAGCTTGAGCTCAAAGGAGCTATAATTGTTGGGATTGCGTTCAGAGTCGTGAAGCGATCAGCTACCATAAGCGATCACTCTTTCCCGGCCATCTTGAACTTGTGACAGTACAGCTCCCAGCCTGTGTAAGCTCCTGTCAGTGTGCAGTATGAACGGCTGCGACAAATCCGCGTAGGCCAACACTGGGGCTTCCGAAAGCACAGTTTTGAAATCTTGGAAGGTCTCTTCCTGTGGTTTTCGCCACTGGATTCTCCAACCATTGGCCCCGGCTTGGGCCCCCTTCAACAGATCCTGCAGGGCTCAGGCCCGGCGGGCGAAGTTTTTTACGAAGCGACGGTAATATCTGGCCAACCCCAGAAAGGCCCGTACATCTTTTACCGTCTCGGGAGTAGGCCACCCCTGGATTGCGATGACCTTCTCCATAGACAGCCTTACACCGTTGGCGGAGACGGTATGCCCTAGGTATTCGATCTGCGTACAGAACAGGTGGCATTTCTGGAGTTTTACCTTCAACCCGTACTTTTGCAGCCGACTGAGCACCTGCACCAACCGCTGAAAGTGGTCTTCAAATGAGGGAGCGTAGATGATAATATCGTCCAGGTATATTAAAGTGGCCTCGAAGTTGAGATCTCCCAGACATCGCTCTATTAGCTGCTGGAAGGACCCGGGTCATTGACTAGCCCAAACGGCATGCAATTAAATTCGAACAGTCCCATGGGCAAGATGAACGCGGTCTTAGCGCGGTCTTCGTCCAACATTGGCACCTGCCAGTATCCGCTGGCCAGATCCAGGGTAGAAAAGTACGTCGCCTTCCCCAGGGCTGACAGGGACTCCTCTATACGGGGCAGCGGGTATGAGTCTTTGATGGTACAGGCGTTCAACTTTCGGTAATCCACGCAGAACCGCAAGGTGCCGTCTTTCTTTCGGACCAACATAATAGGGGCCGCCCAAGAACTTTGGCTTTAATAATAATAATAATAATCTTTATTTATACAGTTGTGGCCAAGAGTATTGACACCCATGCAATTCTGTCAGATAATACTCAGTGTCTTCCTGAAAATGATTGCAAACACAAAAAGAATTGTCCTAAAGCCAAATTGGGTATAATTCTACACCAAACATAAAAAAGAGGGCGGACAAAAGTATTGGCACTAGGGATGGGCGAATCCTGAAATACTCGGAATCGCTAGACTGTAACGAGTCCGAGTCGGAAACTCGCTATTCGTTGCAAGTCTAGCGAGTCCAATGTTAATGAATGGGGATGCGAGTATTGCAGCGATTCCTGTGCTGGAGAGAGAGAGAGAGAGGCCTAAGACTCCTATTTTTTTCAGAGTTTAATACAAGCAATTCTAGTTTCTTAGCGATTTTGTGTCAGCGGGGGACACAAAATCGCTAAGACTCCTATTTTTTTTTTTTCAGAGTTTAATACAAGCAATTCTAGTTTCTTAGCGATTTTGTGTCAGCAGGGGGACACAAAATCGCTAAGAAACTAGGATTGCTTGTATTAAACTCTGAAAAAACTAGGATTGCCATTGATTTGTATTGGACTCGTTACTGTGCGAGTAATCGCTTGGAAACTCGCAGAGTACCGACTCCTGCGAGTCCCCTACTACTCACAGAGTAACGAGTCCTAACGAGTAGATTCGCCCATCCCTAATTGGCACTGTTCGAAAAATCATGTGATGCTTCTCTAATTTGTGTAATTAACAGCACCTGTAACTTACCTGTGGCACCTAATAGGTGTTGGCAATAACTAAATCACACTTGCAGCCAGTTGACATGGATTAAAGTTGACTCAACCTCTGTCCTGTGTCCTTGTGTGTACCACATTGAGCATGGAGAAAAAGAAGACCAAAGAACTGTCTGAGGACTTGAGAAACCAAATTGTGAGGAAGGATGAGCAATCTCAAGGCTACAAGTCCATCTCCAAAGACCAGAATGTTCCTGTGTCTACCGTGCGCAGTATCATCAAAAAGTTTAAAGCCCATGGCACTGTGGCTAACCTCCCTAGATGTGGACGGAAAAGAAAAATTGACAAGAGATTTCAATGCAAGATTGTGCGGATGTTGGAGAAAGAACCTCGACTAACATCCAAACCAGTTCAAGCTGCCCTGCAGTCCGAGGGTACAACAGTGTCAACCTATACTATCCGTCGGCGTCTGAATGAAAAGGGACTGTATGGTAGGAGACCCAGGAAGACCCCACTTCTTACCCCGAGACATAAAAAAGCCAGGCTGGAGTTTGCCAAAACTTACCTGAAAAAGTCTAAAACGTTTTGGAAGAATGTTCTCTGATCAGATGAGACAAAAGTAGAGCTTTTTGGGCAAAGGCATCAACATAGAGTTTACAGGAGAAAAAAAGAGGCATTCAAAGAAAAAAATACGGTCCCTACAGTCAAACATGGCGGAGGTTCCCTGATGTTTTGGGGTTGCTTTGCTGCCTCTGGCACTGGACTGCTTGACCGTGTGCATGGCATTATGAAGTCAGAAGACTACCAACAAAGTTTGCAGCATAATGTAGGGCCCAGTGTGAGAAAGCTGGGTCTCCCTCAGAGGTCATGGGTCTTCCAGCAGGACAATGGCCCAAAACATACTTCAAAAAGCACTAGAAAATGGTTTGAGAGAAAGCACTGGAGACTTCTAAGGTGGCCAGCAATGAGTACAGACCTGAATCCCAAAGAACACCTGTGGAGAGATCTAAAAATGGCAGTTTGGAGAAGGCACCCTTCAAATATCAGGGACCTGGAGCAGTTTGCCAAAGAAGAATGGTCTAAAATTCCAGCAGAGCATTGTAAGAAACTCATTGATGGTTACCGGAAGCGGTTGGTCGCATTATTTTGGCTAAAGGTTGTGCAACCAAATATTAGGCTGAGGATGCCAATACTTTTGTCTGGCCCATTTTCGGAGTTTGTTTGAAATGATCAATGTTTTGCTTTTTGCTTCATTCTATTTTGTGTTTTTTCATTTAAGACAAATTAAATGAAGATAATAATACCAAAGAATTTGTGTTTGCAATCATTTTCAGGAAGAAACTGAGTATTATCTGACAGAATTACAGGGGTATCAATACTTTTGGCCACAACTGTATAGCGCCAACATATTCCTCAGCGCTTTACAGTTTAACAGTTTCAAAACACAAGTCATAAGTTACAACTTTAACAATACAATAATTAAAGCAAAATAAGATGACCCTGCTCGTGAGAGCTTACAATCTACAATGAGGTGGGGGAGATACAACAAAGTACAGGTGTGTATTTACAATGGTGTATTTACAATAATGGTCCAGCCATCTTGAGGGAGTGAGGGATGGATGGGGAGAGTGAATGGGCTACTCATGCACACTTACACATAGAATGATTTTGATTGGTGAACGTGATAGGCCGCTCTGATCAAATGTGTTTTGAGGGAGCGCCTAAAACTATGCAAATTGTGGATAGTCCTAATTTCTTGGGGTAGAGCATTCCAGAGGATTGGCGCAGTGCGGGAGAAGTCTTGGAGTGGGAGTGGGGGTACGGATTAGTGCAGAGGTTAGTCGAAAGTCGTTTGCAGAGCGCAGCGGTCGGTTAGGCCGATAGACAGAAATGAGGGAGGAGATGTAGGGGGTTCTGCACTGTGGAGAGCTTTGTGGGTGAGAACAAGTACTTTGAATTGGACCCTATAATGAATGGGCAGCCAATGTAAGGACTGGCGAAGAGCGGACGCGTCCGAGTACCGATTAGCCAGGTAGATGACCCTGGCTGCTGCATTAAGTATGGACTGGAGAGGGGATAGTCAAGTAACAGGGAGGCCAATTAATAGAGCGCTGCAGTAATCCAGGTGGGAGTGGATCAATGCTACAGTGAGGGTTTTTGTTTCCATGGTGAGAAAAGGGCGGATTCTAGAGATGTTCTTTAGGTGTAAGCGGCAAGAACGTGCAAAAGATTGTATATGGGATGTGAAGGAGAGATTGGTGTAAAATATAACACCCAGACAGCGAACCTGCTGCCGGGGTGTTATTATAGTGCCACCCACGGAGAGGTAAATGTCAGATTTAGGGAGGTTAGTAGACGGCAGGAGCAGAAGAAGTTCAGTTTTGGAGAGGTTGAGTTTCAGATAGAGTGCGGACATGATGTTGGAGACTGCGGACAGACAGTCACTGGCGTTCTGTAGTACAGCGGGGGTTAAGGTCGGGGAATGACGTGTATAGTTGTGTGTCATCAGCATAAAGATGGTACTGAAAGCCAAATCTGCTGATGGTTTATCCAATTGGGGCCGTGTAGAGAGAGAAGAGAAGGGGGCCAAGTACTGAGCCCTGAGGTACCCCGACAGCGAGAGGAAGAGGAGATGACGTGGAGCCAGAGAACAAAACAGTGAAGGAGCAGTCAGAAAGATAGGAAGAGAACCAGGAGAGAGCAGTGTCCTTGATGCCTAGTGACTGGAGCCTAGAGAGTAGGAGATGATGGTCAACAGTGTCGAAAGCTGCAGATAGGTCAAGAAGAAGGAGCAGAGAGTGGTCACAGTTTTGTTTTGCTGTCAGAAAGTCATTGGTCACTTTGATGAGTGCAGTTTCAGTCGAATGTAAAGGGCAGAAGCCAGACTGTGAAGGGTCTAGAAGGGAGTGAATGGAGAGGTAACGGGTAAGGAGGGAGTAAACTAGGCGCTCCAAAAGTTTAGAGATGAAGGGGAGATTGGAGTCTGGTCTGTAGTTGTTTGTGCAGGATGGGTCGAGAGTGGGTTTCTTTAGTAATGTAGTAGCAATGGCGTGTTTGAAGGAGAATGGGAAAATGCCCGAGAAGAGGGAGAGATTAAAGATTGCAGTTAGGTGAGTTGTGACGACTGGAGAGAGAGACTGGAGGAGATGTGAGGGAATGGGGTCGGTAGTGCATGTGGTCGGACGAGAAGAAGAGAGAAGTCTGGAGACTTCTTCTTCTGTGATGGGATCAAATGTGGAAAGTGAGCCAGGGGAGATGCAGGAAGGGATGGGAGTCACAGCACTTGGTGGTTGGGAGCAGATTTCCTGATGGCTATTATCTATTTTTTCTGTGAAGTGGGAGGCCAGGTTATCAGCACAAATGTCTGTGATAGGGGTTTGTGTTATGAACTCATTTTCTGCTCCACCAGCTGGGAGTTCTCCTTCCGTTCTCCCTCTGGTGGTGACAGGAGGTAGTGAGGTTAGTTTAATTGTTAATGATCTGCCACCTGACGAGGAGGATAATGATTGGATCTCTGGAGTATCAGACTGGATATAAGACAGTCGACGCCCTATCCTGTTGCTGGTGATTCAGTCTGCTTCTCAGGTCTTGGACTTCAGCTCTGCTCCAGTCTTCTCAAGTTAAGTTTTGTTTTTGCTAATGTTCACACTTGCTCTTGTTGGTCAGCTCAGTTTTTGTGTGGTCAGCCAGCCCGACTGGGCTGTGCTGAATTTCCACTCTTATTTATTTGTATTTGCCAATTTGCCTTTTGTCCTTTATTAGATTAGCCTCTTTTTTGCTCTGTCTCAGAATATTTCAGAGTGCTGATATAGTGGGAGAATTCTAGTGACTTCAGGGTCAATTTTGCTATCAGAAGTGTTGGACATTATTTTGGGTAGGGTTTTTTGGCAGATTGCAGACAGTATCTTTCCTTTCCTGTCCTTTCAAGTTAGTTTGGCCCCATCGTTTGCTCAGCCTATTTTTCTGCCTTTGTTTGTGCTTTCATCTTGCTTCACCGTCAATACATGTGCGGGGGCTGTCTTTCCTTTGGGGTCTGCTCTGGGGGAGTTAGTTTTCCCTTTTCTTACTTTAGGCTTATTTAGTTCTCCGGTTGTGACGTGGCGTCCAGGACCATTGTAGGCACGCTTCACGACTGCTGCAAGTTGTGTGTTAAGATCAGGGATCTGCAATCTGCATAGTTACCAACCTTTCTGGTTTTCTGAGACTTAGCGTGTGTTGTTTTTCTCCTCGGTGACCCATTCATAACAGGCTTGTGCTTTTGGCCAGAGGAGGGAGTGAAAAGTGTTGAAAAGTTTCTTGGGGTTGTTGGCTAGTGAGGAGATCAGGGTGGTGAAGTAGGTCTGTTTGGCGAGGTGAAGGGCAGAGTTATAGGTTCTTAACATAAATTTGAAGTGGATGAAGTCTTCTGGTGTGCGGGTTTTTCTCCATAGGCGTTCAGCACTCCTAGAGCTTCGCTGGAGAAGTTGAGTTTGCGGCTTTCCCGGAAAACCCCTTTTCGCAGCATCTGGCCCAGTAGTGTTTTTACCTCTTGATATAGCTGCGGAGGAATTTGTTGGTATCGCTCCCTGATAGGGGCCGTTCCTTTGGTGGGAATGCCGTGCGTGATGGCCGTGGTGCACCCGAAGTCGTCTTCATTGTCGGCGAATACCTCTCGATACTGGCCCAGGAGTGCTTCTACTTGATGTATTTGGGCCGAAGTTAGGCCAGAGAGCTCTGCCTGCATTTTCTCTAGGATGGCTCGGCCCTTCTCTTTGGCCAAGGACCCGGCGGCTTGGATGGAAAGAATAGTCACTGCCCATGGGTTTCCCGCCTTCACTTTTAGCAGTAATGCCGGGGCTGGAAGCACTTCTTCCAGAGGTTTCACCAGTTTCGCAAGTTCAGCGTGTGGTTTTAGGATGATGTCTTGATCTTCAAGGTTGACACAGTGCATGAGAACTGTCCCCTTCCTCATGGTGACCAAGGCGCGAGCCACTAGGATTCCAGGGAGTAGGCGCTCTGAGAAGCACGGCACCACCTGCACCTCTATTCCCTCCAGAGGCACGTGGGCCTGGATGGGTAGGGCTACCACGGTCTGCCCTGGTGGCAGCACGAGCTGAGTAGCTGCCAGTGCGATCACTCTCCCCCCCAGCACCTCTCCCTCCTGGCAGTCCTGTAGGACCTGCGCCCCTCGCACCAGCTGTTGGAAGACCTGTCCTTGGGGAGTGCGGGAGCCCCATTGCTTCATTGTCTCTTGTGTAGGCTTGCTAAGGATTAAACTGCCAAACTCCCTCAATATGTTCATACCCAGGGTGACAGGGTGCTTTTCGCTTGCGTCTCCCTGGTTCAGAACCACTCCTTGGCGGCCGAGTTGCTTGCCGCACAACGAAATTTGCATTCAGGCTACTCCGATGACAGGGACTGGGAGCTGGCTAGCGGCTAGTAGTCTTATCACGGACCGCCACTGGAGCCTCACAGCCACGGGAAAATGCTCCCGGAAATAGGTGTCTGGCATGGTCTTGGCTTGCGACCCCATATCCACCAGACAGTGCACTGCACGTCCTGCGAACTCTGCCCATATCAACGGACACTTTGCAATCAAATTTTGGGGACTTCCACCACCCTGTGTCGTGGGTTCTGGCTCCGAGCGGCGTCCCCCCTGCTCAGAGCCCTTTAGTTTAATGACCGCCGAGGTGACTATCTCCCACGCCGTGGGCACTCTCGGGCAAAGTGGCCCAGTTCGCCACATTCAAAGCATTCCCGAGGCCGCAGGGACCGAATGCCCTGGGGATTACGAGGGCCCCAGGTCTCGGCCCTTCTCTTCACCTCGGCCAGCTTGCCCCTGATGCTCTTCAACTCTTGTTTCATTTCTTCCACCCAATGGGGCTCTCCAATGGCGTTCATGGAGACTTCAGTGCTCCGGACCTTTCCCATGGGGACTGTCAGCCCTTGTTCTTTTTCCCACGCGCACGCCTGACTCCCTACCTCGGAGAAAGCCATACGCGGGTTTACCCGGACTTGCTCCTGCAATGCCTGTTCAGTCAGGGGGTCTCGGAGCCCGGTCACTAAGAGGTCACGTAGGGTTGTGTCAATGGATCCTATGCCTACACCGTCCTTTCACTCAATGGCCGTGTATAGCTCCATGTATTGGGTGACTGTCTCCCCTTCCCCTTGCATATGACTAAACAGCCGGGTTCTCAATCCTTCCATGTCTGTCGGGTCCCCATGGGTCTCCTCCAGTATCTGTAAGACCCTGATGAAGGTGTTTCGCTGTCCCGGGGGCCTCAACATCACAGAATCCCTGGCCTCCCCGTTCAACTCCATTAGTGCCTCTTCTGCTTCTAGGTCAGGTTTCATTGGATGCATCCTAAACAGCCCTCGCATCCGTTCCGTCCAGCTTCACAGCATAGTATTGCTGCCAGAGAACCTGGGCAGGATACTCAGCATAGCCCCCAAGCATAAACTGGACCAGGAGCCGCCGTCGCCCCCCTGGTCGACGGCATCTCCACTCACGCTCGGAGACAGTATCCTGCCGACTACGCCAAATGTAGTAATCGCAGGTATGCGGGGATGCAGTGACGAGACTGGAGCCGGAGTGAACTTTAGAATGTAACTTTTATATATATTTCTATCGATAAGGGCTATCTCGTGTAACCGACAAGCTAACAACAGTTATCCTCGCAGGGATTAGAACAATACACAGGCAACATGATAATAACTACCTGATCGGTAACTACGAGGCCGCGGTATGGCCGACTACAGGTCTGGAAACTATGGGCTATCAACTATAACTTGTCACTTATCCTCCTCTGATGTCTGGCAGAGTGGTGGTCGTTGTCTCTTCGGCGTCTCAGCCGCTGGGCCCAGCCGACTAGGAGTTGGTGCAAGCTTCTGGCGTTCCTACTCCCAGGCCCCTGAAGAGTTACTCTTTGTTGCGCCTCCCATTGGAGGCGGACTGGAGTCAGCTGGGGCCCTGGGCGTATAGGCTGCAGCCACGGGCTGGAGCTGGGCAGCGGCGGTCGCGGGTGGCGGCAGGGAGGCTGCAACCGTGGACTGGTGTTGAGTAGTGGTGGCCACGGGAGGCGGCAGGCAGGCCGCAACCACGGGCTGGAGTTGAGCAGTGGTGGCTGCGGGAGGTGGCAGGTAGGCTGCGACCGCGGGCTGGAGTCGAGCAGTGGCGACCACGGCAGGTGGCAGGCAGGCCGCAACCGCAGGCTGGAGGCGGGCAGTGACAGCCGCGGGCGGCCGCAGGCAGGTCACGACCGCAGGCTGGAGTTGAGTAGTGGTGGCCGCGGGCGGCAGTGCATAGGCTGCAGCCATGGGCTGAAGTCGGGCAGTGGCGGCTGCGGGAGGTGGCAGGCAGGCCACGAACGCGGGCTGGAGTCAAGCAGTGGCGGCCGCGGGTGGCAGTGGACAGGCCACAGCCGTGGGCTGGAGTGACGGGTGCGCGGTCATTCGGTCGGTGTCCCACTGCAGAGCTGCTCAGTGCTGCCTCCTCTCTGTCTATGATGAGCTTCAATTTAATCCCTCTGATCATCGCTCACTTCCTCCGGCTCTGTCTCTCTGGTGCCACCTACGCTTCCTGCTCCTTCTCTCCCGCTCTGTCGAGTGCCCCCTGCTGGCGTTCTCTGCCCCTTTTTACCTGCTCCGCCCCTTCTCCTTCTAGAACTATCTCTTGTCCGTCCTCCAACTATGTCCCCCAGAAGCAGTCTCCCTAGGAACCTTGGTGGCAGTCCCCTTGGTTCCGGTCTGGTTACACAGCGGGGACTCTCCCTCCTACAGTTACACCCAGTCCCGGTTCTGGCGCTGCCCCCCAGTTCTGGTCCCTCACCTGCTCCTGCTCTCCACGCTGCCCCTGTACCTCAGCAAGGTCCCTGTCTGGTTCCTCGTGCTCTGTCTGTCTCTCGGCAACCTGCTGTTGCTTGTCTCTCCCCCACTTCCTGGCATGCTGCCAGCAGGTCTTCTTGGAGAGTGCTTAGGACGCGAGAGCACTTCCCTCTGGTCTCTTAAAGGGGCAGCGTGCATTTTTTGAAAATAGCAATTATCCAATGGCAGCACACTGATTGCTATTTCTGGCCTCTCCTCCATAGGGAGAGTGCCGGAGCAATGAGTATCTACTCTTGCTGCATCTGGTTCAGTCCCTGTTCTGCCTGTGCTGCGTTAGCAATCTGTTTGCACTTGCTCATACTGTTTGTCTCCGCAGAGTATCTGTGACCTGTGTTCAACTATCTCAGATGACATCAGTATCCATCTATCCAAGTGCCAACCTGTTCCGCCACTCGTCACCCGAACCCGAGGACTACGTCAAGGTTACCGGAGCCAGCTTCCTATCATCTACCCGGAACCTTTCCTTCCTCACCAGTGCCAGCTTCGCCACTCATACCCGGTGTCTGCCAGTCAGCTCCATCAGATCTGTTATATCTGTTACCCGTTTGTCCCGCGGGGACAGCTGCCACGTGTCCAGGGTCTAACTGAGGGTAGCACCTGTGTCCCCCAGGTATTCCACTCTGGTCTTGTTCGAGGGACTTTACTACGGATACCTGGGGCTCACTAGTCACGCCCCCTGGACCGTGTACCAAGGTTCCACTCTAAAAATAAAAAATGAATGTAAACTTCACCACCTGTGCCTCCGCTTCCATTCGTTACATGGGAAGTTGATGCAACCTTTGTATTGTCAGGTGACATCAAACCCAGAGGTTATTAATAGGATGAGCGAGCACTAAAATGCTCGGGTCGAGAATATTGGAATGCTCGGGTGCTCGACCCAAGCAATGAGCCCTATGTAAGGGTATGGGAAAACCGAGCATTTTTATCGCGACCCCCCCGGGGGTCCTTTTAGGGTCTAAAAACATCTGAAAATGATGAAAACAGTGCTCAAATGACATTGGAACATCATGGTGAAGTCCCCTAGAAGCATTTCTGACTTCCAGGTCACAGCTGTGAACAATGTTGTCCGAGTCTTACACCATTTTTACAGGCATACAACAAAACATACAAAAATGAAACCAAAATGGATTTTCCTGGGAAATATGTTAAGGGACATCCTTTCCAAGTTAATGACTTTTATATAAGGCAAAATAAATAACCCAAAACAAAAATGTTCCTCCACCACTTGGGCTATGTTCACAAGTAGCGTTTTTGATGCGTTTTTTAACTTTACCATTGCTTATGTGGCACCCCTGAGGGTTCAGTCGCCACAGAGGTACTGCACTTCCTCCTGAGGTGTTGTACCCCACCATTCAGGTAAGGTGGAGACTCCTGACCACACTCCAACACCTGCATCCCACACAACATAGTAGTGTAGTAAAGCACCCTTTGCTGGCTCCCTGCTTGGAACACGAAGCGTGCTGGGAGGTGGGTGGAGTTAGTTGGCACTAAAAGAGCGGGAAGAGTTTAGGATTTAGTCAGTCTGGCAGAGTCAGTGGAAGAGTGAGGATCCCCTGAGTGGGATGGATGAAGGAAGTGCTGCAGCCAACCTCAGTGACTTGGGTCCGCTGACACAGGAAAGAGACATTGATGGAAAGCCTGACTCTCTCCATAACAAGGAAGGATTGGTATGGAATGAAAGGAGAGGAGGACTAAGGATTAGGGTTAGAGCAGAACCCTTCCCAAGTTCACAGTGCAAGGCCGGGGTCCAGTCCCCGAAGTTGTATGGATACTAATGGTCCTGCAGCAGACACCGGAGGAATAGAAGTTGTCACCACTTTATTCCCACACAAGACTTGGGGGCACAACAGCAACGATAGTGAGCCGGGACTTGGTAGCAAGAAGTTCCTGAAGCAGGCTACAGCTGTCTGCCGTACAAGTAGAGTTCATAGGAACATCTGACAGGAGGAACTCCAGTGTAACTCAGTACTGTGAGTACTTCACTATAGGCGCAAAAGGGAGACATTCAGAAAAGGCACATATGTTGGTGGAGTGTTGGAAGGGAGTGCTTCATCTTGCCTGGAAGTTGGCTGAGCCCCTGACCTGAAGGACAAACGCTTTGGAACTATATGCCCTGGTGTCCTCCGCTTATTACTGTGCCAACCAACTCAGCACTGCTACATCTTGGTGCCGGACACTACACTCTCTCCCTTAACACCTATCTTCTCCATCTACTCTGCCCCGGGACTACAGCCCTATCTGTGGAGGGCTACACCATGATTGCTGCACCACACCATCCGTCCCAGAGGATCTGTCTGCAGCGTCGGCTTAACATCTTCATTGCCAAACACCACAGGTGGCGTCACGAATCATTCACTCATAAACTTTATTCCAACATCACTTAACCCCCCTTTTACAATGGATGCCCAGGGCCACGGACTGGGTCACAGCTGCCGTGATATCTCCCATTGAAATCCACCGGGCCCGACTCCGAGTACCCCACGGCCCTGGGAGGGCGACCCACTTTCAACCAAGATAAATGCATTCATTGGGAAATGTCACTTTAACAGTTTACAACCTTATTTGGCCATGTGGTGTGTGACACATCATCAGACACATCCTGTTTCATTTATGAAGGAGGGACTCTGAGAAACACAAAGTCTATTTTTATAGGGTCAGCAGTTGACCTTCACTATACTTAGAGAGCCATCAGCCGGCTATGTTTTGTTGTTCCCATTATTAAACATTGGGTCCCTTATACTGTTATTGCGTATGCAGTGAGTGGCAGGGCTGCCCAAAATTTGGACACATTCCAACAACCCATTGAACAGATGACATGGATGACCACATGCAACCAAAGTTCCAAGTATTTGTTTGGTACTCTCATACTGTTTGCTTATATTTTGAATGCAAGGACTGCCTGCAACAAAGTTACATGCACCCGAATAAGCCTTTGAGCGCACGTACTGGATGGCCACAGAAAAAACCACTTCACATTATTCATTTGGTACTCTCATACTGTTTGCTTATGCATTGAATGCAAGGCCTGCCCAGCACCAAATTTACATGCACCACAACAAGCCTTTGAAGCAACGTACTGGATGGCCCTATTAAGCCAAAGTTCCTATTCTTATTTATTTGGTACTCCCATACTATTTGTTTGTATTTGCAAACACAAATTCTTTTGGTATTATTATCTTCATTTAATTTGTCTAAGGCTGGTTTCACACTTGCGCTTTTTTGCTCTGTATTTTAGCGCTAAAAAACGCATGCTTTTTTTCCCTATATTTTGCATGGGATGCGCTTATGTGCGCATACACATGCGTTTGTATGCGTTTTTACGTGCATGCGTTTTTTTGTGGTGTGCGCTCGGGCGCACAAAATGCATACTGTTGCATTTTTTGGGCGTCCAACTTGCCTCAAAAAAACGCATGTGTGCAATGCGTTTTTTTACAGCAAGACACCCATTATGTCTATGGGTGCGCATATGTGCGCATTGGCATGCTCATGTATGCGTTTTTTGCGCATACGTTTTTTTAGAGTTAGGGTTAGTTAAGGGGGTTTAGGGTTAGGGTTAGGGTTTGGGTTAGGGTTGGTTTGGTTAAGGGTTAGGGTTTAGGGTTAGTTAGGGTTTAGGGTTAGGGTTAGGGTTTGGGTTAGGGTTAGTATGGTTTGGTTAAGGGTTAGGGTTAGGGTTAGTATGGTTTGGTTAAGGGTTAGGGTTAGGGTCAGGGTTAGGGTTAGGTTAGGGTTAGTATGGTTTGGTTAAGGTTAGGGTAAGGTTTGGTTAAGGGTTAGGGTTAGGGTATGGTTTGGTTAAGGTTAGGGTTAGGGTATGGGTTGGTTAAGGGTTAGGGTTAGGGTTAGTAAAGTCATGGTTTGGGTTAGTGTGAGGGGCCAACTAATGTTGGAAAAACCCGCAAACGCGGTAAAAACGCTCTAAAAATGCATACAAACGCATAAAAGCGCTGCGCTTTTTTCATGCATGCGCATAAAAATGCTTGAAAAAAACGCAGCATTTGTATGCGTTTTTTCCATGCGTTTTTTTGCGGGAAAAACGCGCTGCAAAAAAAAGCAAGTGTGAAAGTAGCCTTAAATGAAAAAACACAAAAGAGAATGACGCAAAACATTGATCATTTCATACAAAACTCCAAAAATGGGCTAGACAAAAGTATTGGCACCCTCAGCCTAATACTTAGTTGCACAACCTTTAGCTAAAATAGTCTCCTATATACAGTATGGGCCTCCACATAGCTTCCTAAATACAGTATGAGCCCCACAAAGCCTCTTAAATACAGTATGAGCCGTCACAGTTTCCTAAATACAGTATGTGCTACCTTAAAGTCTATTACATACAGTATAAGCCCCCACATTGTCTCCTATATACATACATACACATATGAAAAAAACACATACTCACCTTGTTCCCATTCCTGTGGCACTTTGCTCTTGTCTCTGATATATTGATACTCTGTACAATAGGCACGATCTAATGACATCATCGCGTCTTCTGTCTCACATGCTGAGTGGTGGAAGAAGAAGCCGGCAGCTCTGTCCTCCACCAATGTATTCAGTGCTACTCGCATCCTGAGGATGAGGATAGTGCTAACATTGGTAAGTGGACAGCGGACGGGAAAGGACATGGTACGGCCTGTGGGCCATTGCTTTCAGTCTTTCGGCTGTCTCCGTCTGGGGGTTGGTCGGGAACAGCCGGAGGGCTGGATGTGACTTTGCTCAGCTGTGTCATAAACTATCACAGGTATGAATGCTAATCTGTGAAAAACATGGATAGCATCTGTACAACCAAAAATGACTTCAGAATGAGGGCTTTTTCTGCAGGCTTAACAATACCAATTTTCTATCCTTTTGTGCTATCAAATTTACTTCACAAAAACATTTGTTTTCTTGTCACCATATTCTGATATCTATTACATTTGTATTTTTCACTGTTGAAGCTGTTTGAGGGCTTTTTTTTGCAAGACCAGTTATTCATTCAAATTTTGTCTATTTATTCATTTATATATTTTGTCCCAATGCGAGACGTTAATCACTTTTAACCTCTTAGTGATCCAATTTTGACCTCAATGACCAATCCCAATTTTTGAAATTTGTCATGTGTCACTTTATGCGACAATAACTCTGGAATGCTTCAACATATTTCAGTAATTCTGAGAATGTTTTCTGTGGCACATTGTACTTTATGTTGGTGGTAATTTTACATTGATATGTTGTTCATTTATTTGTGAAAATATCTGAATTTTTGCTTAATTTTTGAAAAATTACCGTAGCAATTTTCCAACTTTAAATTTTTATTTCCTTTAACCCCTTTCTGACATCTGACGTACTATCCGGGCCCCTCTGACCGGGGACAGGATAGTACGTCATTGCGATCAGCGGCGCCCCCGGGGGGGAGAGCGCCGCTGATCGCGGCCGGGTGTCAGCTGATTATCACAGCTGTCAGGGGGGTGGTCACGGACCGCCCCCGGCACGTTAACTCCTGGCACACTGCGATCAAACATGATCGCAGTGTACTGGGAGATTAGAGGAGCATCGCCAGGGAGGGGGCTCCCTCTGTGCTTCCCTGAGACCCCTGGAGCAACGCGATGTGCTGCGTCGCTCCGAGAGTCCTCCTCCCTGCAGGCCCCAGGATCCAAGATGGCCGCGGGGGCCTTTGGGGGCCTGCAGGGAGGCAGCTTCCTCAGTGCCTGCTGCAGCGCCTGTCAGATCGCTGATCTGACACAGCGCTGTGTGAAGTGTCAGATCAGCGATCTGACACTTCACAGTAATGTCCCCAAAATGCAACATGGTGCGTTCGGCGCACATCGGCGCACCTTCAAAAGTGCGCAGTGCATGCAAAAATCCTACTAGTGCACGGCCAGCGCACGGTCTGTGCATCCTATGCTAAAGATAGGGTGCGCAAATTGCATGCAGCGCTGTGCGATAGTAGGGAGGAGATGACAGAGGGGGCGGGCAGGGGGCGGGGCTTAGCGGCGCCGTGCGCTGCGTGAAGATACGCTAGTGTGAAACTAGCCTTAGCGTTTGACAGCTGCCAAACATAAAACCCCAGAGCTAAAAATGAACCTGGTCTAAAGGAGCGCACACACTGAAAGGTTGTTAGAAGTATAAAATTACAGTCCTTTATTAGATATCCAAAACGCGCTTCGACAGACAGAAGCTGTCTTCCTCAGCCACACTGCCACGCGTTGTGGATATCTAATAAAGGACTGTAATTTTATACTTCTAACACCCTTCCAGTGTGTGCGCTCCTTTAGACCGGGTTCATTTTTAGCTCTGCAATTTTTTTTCCTCTGCTGAGGTTCCTGGCTGGAGGTGCACCTTTTCCTTAATCACGCCTGACTGGCGCTCCTCTTTGGACTGTCTCACTTATCGCCTAAACATAAAACCCCGACATAAATAGTAAATCAAACCCCCTTGTATCACCCCCTTAGTTAGGGAAAAATAATAAAATTAAAAAACAATGTATCTATTTCCATTTTGCCATTTGGGTTAAGGCTAGGGCTAGGGTTAGGGCTAGGGCTAGGGTTTGGGTTAGGGCTAGGGCTAGGGTTAGGGCTGAGATTAGGATTAGGGGTGTGTTGGGGTTAGTGTTGGAGTTAGAATTGGGGGGTTTCCACTGTGTAGGCACATCAGAAGCTCTCTAAACACAACATGGCATCTGATCTCAATTCCAAAATGATACTCGTGCTGTGAATCAATAAAAATATATATATATATATAGTTACCTGTAGGATCAAGGCAATAAACTCATAAGCATTAGATGTTAGAAGATACTGAGTATTGATGGATCAGACTACAAAAAGACAAAACAAAACATAAGTTTTAAATCTGAAAAAGCAAGTTGGAATTTTGGCTCAAGCAGCACTCTTGTTATCAGACATCTCGTGACTGCGCGCCTCACGTGATCTGGATTATCATCGCAGGTCCTGCCGGACTCACACCTCGCTGACCGCGGGTGTCTACAATCTATAATGCGGCTGGTATGCTGACCGCTGTTGGACTGTGTCTACTTTGGTGAGCGATCATTTATGCTCTTTTCCCTGCTCTCACGCCATTCACACGGGATCTATCACTATCGGAGAATTATCGGACATTTGCCTGCACCTGGAGCCTTTTACCGGCCGGAACAGAGCTCGGTGTTTTATTTGTTTTTTTATCTACTGATTGAGAGACTTCCTAAACGATAAGGCCGGGGTCACACTAACTGACGCAAAATACGGTCCGTAGTTTACAGGCGTAATACGGATGAATGACCCCTAAATAGTGCTCCGTATGTCATCCGAAAGCAAGGTGTGGTTGCGTATTTTGCGCATGTCAGCATTCGTATGGCGATATTTTCTTGCCGCATTGCAAAATGGACATATAATGGAGCCCTATGACAGGGTTTCTAACAGAAACGAAATAATATACACTCACTGGCCACTTTATTAGGTACACCTGTCCAACTGTGTGTTAAGACTTAATTTCTAATCAGCCAATCACATGGCGGCAACTCAGTGCATTTAGGCATGTAGACATGGTCAAGACAATCTCCTGCAGTTCAAACCGAGCATCAGTATGGGGAAGAAAGGTGATTTGAGTGCCTTTGAACGTGGCATGATTGTTGGTGCCAGAAGGGCTGGTCTGAGAATTTCAGAAACTGCTGATCTACTGGGATTTTCACGCACAACCATCTCTAGGGTTTACAGAGAATGGTCCGAAAAAGAAAAAAAATCCAGTGAGCGGCAGTTCTGTGGCTGGAAATGCCATGTTGATGCCAGAGGTCAGAGGAGAATGGGCAGACTGGTTCGAGCTGATAGAAAGGCAACAGTGACTCAAATTGCCACCCGTTACAACCAAGGTAGGCAGAAGAGCATCTCTGAACGCACAGTGCGTCGAACTTTGAGGCAGATGGGCTACAGCAGCAGAAGACCACACTGGGTACCACTCCTCTCAGCTAAGAACAGGAAACTGAGGCTACAATTTGCACAAGCTCATCGAAATTGGACAGTAGAAGATTGGAAAAACGTTGCCTGGTCTGATGAGTCTCGATTTCTGCTGCGACATTCGGATGGTAGGGTCAGAATTTGGCGTAAACAACATGAAAGCATGGATCCATCCTGCCTTGTATCAACGGTTCAGGCTGGTGGTGGTGGTGTCATGGTGTGGGGAATTTTTTCTGGGCACTCTTTGGGCCCCTTGGTACCAATTGAGCATCGTTGCAACGCCACAGCCTACCTGAGTATTGTTGCTGACCATGTCCATCCCTTTATGACCACAATGTACCCAACATCTGATGGCTACTTTCAGCAGGATAATGCGCCATGTCATAAAGCTCGAATCATCTCAGATTGGTTTCTTGAACATGACAATGAGTTTACTGTACTCAAATGGCCTCCTCAGTCACCAGATCTCAATCCAATAGAGCATCTTTGGGATGTGGTGGAACGGGAGATTCGCATCAGGGATGTGCAGCCGACAAATCTGCGCCAACTGTGTGATGCCATCATGTCAATATGGTCCAAAATCTCTGAGGAATGCTTCCAGCACCTTGTTGAATCTCTGTCACGAAGAATTGAGGCAGTTCTGAAGGCAAAAGGGGGTCCAACCCCTTACTAGCATGGTGTACCTAATAAAGTGGCCAGTGAGTGTATATAGACACATAGAATGCATATATATATACTATATATATATATATATATATATATATATATATATACAGTGGGGCAAAAAAGTATTTAGTCAGTCAGCAATAGTGCAAGTTCCACCACTTAAAAAGATGAGAGGCATCTGTAATTTACATCATAGGTAGACCTCAACTATGGAAGACAAACTGAGAAAAAAAAATCCAGAAAATCACATTGTCTGTTTTTTTTTCATTTTATTTGCATATTATGGTGGAAAATAAGTATTTGGTCAGAAACAAGCAATCAAGATTTCTGGCTCTCACAGACCTGTAACTTCTTATTTAAGAGTCTCCTCTTTCCTCCACTCATTACCTGTAGTAATGGCACCTGTTTAAACTTGTTATCAGTATAAAAAGACACCTGTGCACACCCTCAAACAGTCTGACTCCAAACTCCACTATGGTGAAGACCAAAGAGCTGTCAAAGGACACCAGAAACAAAATTGTAGCCCTGCACCAGGCTGGGAAGACTGAATCTGCAATAGCCAACCAGCTTGGAGTGAAGAAATCAACTGTGGGAGCAATAATTAGAAAATGGAAGACATACAAGACCACTGATAATCTCCCTCGATCTGGTGCTCCACGCAAAATCCCACCCCGTGGGGTCAGAATGATCACAAGAACGGTGAGCAAAAATCCCAGAACCACGCGGGGGGACCTAGTGAATGAACTGCAGAGAGCTGGGACCAATGTAACAAGGCCTACCATAAGTAACACACTACGCCACCATGGACTCAGATCCTGCAGTGCCAGACGTGTCCCACTGCTTAAGCCTGTACATGTCCGGGCCCGTCTGAAGTTTGCTAGAGAGCATTTGGATGATCCAGAGGAGTTTTGGGAGAATGTCCTATGGTCTGATGAAACCAAACTGGAACTGTTTGGTAGAAACACAACTTGTCGTGTTTGGAGGAAAAAGAATACTGAGTTGCATCCATCAAACACCATATCTACTGTAAAGCATGGTGGTGGAAACATCATGCTTTGGGGCTGTTTCTCTGCAAAGGGGCCAGGACGACTGATCCGGGTACATGAAAGAATGAATGGGGCCATGTATCGTGAGATTTTGAGTGCAAACCTCCTTCCATCAGCAAGGGCATTGAAGATGAAACGTGGCTGGGTCTTTCAACATGACAATCATCCAAAGCACACCCCCAGGGCAACGAAGGAGTGGCTTCGTAAGAAGGATTTCAAGGTCCTGGAGTGGCCTAGCCAGTCTCCAGATCTCAACCCTATAGAAAACCTTTGGAGGGAGTTGAAAGTCCGTGTTGCCAAGCGAAAAGCCAAAAACATCACTGCTCTAGAGGAGATCTGCATGGAGGAATGGGCCAACATACCAACAACAGTGTGTGGCAACCTTGTGAAGACTTACAGAAAACGTTTGACCTCTGTCATTGCCAACAAAGGATATATCACAAAGTATTGAGATGAAATTTTGTTTCTGACCAAATACTTATTTTCCACCATAATATGCAAATAAAATGAAAAAAAAAACAGACAATGTGATTTTCTGGATTTTTTTTTCTCAGTTTGTCTCCCATAGTTGAGGTCTACCTATGATGTAAATTACAGACGCCTCTCATCTTTTTAAGTGGTGGAACTTGCACTATTGCTGACTGACTAAATACTTTTTTGCCCCACTGTATATACACACACAAGTCATTGAGATAAACATATATATATATATATATATATTTCACAGAGTTCTTCATAGCAGAATAGCCGCTAATTAAATTGCCGGCTTCTATCAAATAATTCCCCAACCCGACATGAAATGACTCAGTAAAGCATTTCATTTCATGTTTTTTTATATGTCCTTGACTAATAATTAGATGCGGGTTTGTGTGCAAAATTTGGGAGTTGTAGTTGTTATTTTAAGGGGTTAATTCGTTGTTAAAAAATGTGTGGGCTTCCCATTGCCCTGTAGCGGTGGCGAATGGGTTAATCTAACAAAGGGTTAATGTCACCTTACAATCGAATGGTGACATTAACCCTTTGTTAGATTTACCCACTCGCCACCAATATAGGGCAATGGGAAGCCCACGCATTTTTTAACAAAGAATTAACCCCTTAAAATAACAGCTACAACTCCCAAATTTTGCATACAATCCCTCATCTAATTATTAGTCAAGGACATATAAAAAAACATGAAATGAAATGCTTTACTGAATGTAAACCATGTGTCATTTCATGTCGGGTTGGGGAATTATTTGATAGAAGCCAGCAATTTAATTAGCGGCTATTCTGCTATGAAGAACTCTGAGTAATATAAATATATATATATGTTTGTCACAATGACATGTATGTATATATATATATATATATATATATATGTGTGTATTCTATGTGTCTATATCTATTCTTTCTTTCTTTCTTAAACCTGTCAGTGTGAGTTTACTGTATAGCGCACTGAATTGCCGGCTTTTCTAAAAGACACCGGGTGCGTATTTCTCGCATGTCACATGTGTGGTCCGTGTGTAATCCGTATTTTTTGCGCACCCATAGACTTGCATTAGCGTATTACGGGTGTAGTACGCTGACAATCGCAGCATGCTGTGATTGGCACGGACCATAGAATACGCCCGAGAAATATACGGCTGTTGGGAGCAAACCCATAGAGAATAATTTGCCCGTGTGTAATGCGTGCTTTTAACGCCTCTCACTCGTCCGTATTCCTCGCCAGTGTGACCCCGGCCTCATCATGTATATGCCGCTGGCTTCTACCGCTTAAAAGTCCGCTCTCAGCGGTGAATCTACTGCTTAAAAGTCTGTTCACATTAGTGAACCACCGGGTGTTTCCCACTGCACTCCTATTCAGAGGTAATAGTCACAGTTGGGGTATGTGCAAGTTACATTTATAGCACTTTATGGTTCCCCCAGTGTGTTTGTTTCTGTTTTTATTTATGTCTGCATAGTTATATGGTAGGTGTTTTTAATTAACTATTAGAACACAATACCGACCATGCTCTTAGTCACTAGAGTCTAACCCGGACACTTCACACTTTTTTTTTTTTTTTTTTTTTTTTTTTTGATATGACTTTGCTTTTTCCGATTTAAAACTTATGTTTTGTTTTGTCTTTTTGTAGTCTGATCCATCAATACTCAGCATCTTCTAACATCTAATGCTTATGAGTTTATTGCCTTGATCCTACAGGTAACTATATATATATATATTTTTTTATTCTCCATTGATTCACAGCGCGAGTATCATTTTGTTTAAATTGTTTATTTTCACCCCTGGTGGTGTGGGGGTTTCTTACTCGCTGCTGAATCAACCCTGCACACTAGCGCCGTTGGTATATTATATATATATTTGATCTCAATTCCAGCCAATTCTGCATTGAAAAAGTCAAACAGTGCTCCTTCCCTTCCAAGCTCTGCTATGTGCCCAAACAGTAGTTTACCCCCACATATGGGGTATCAGCCTACTCACGACAAATTGCACAACAACTTTTGGGGTCCAATTTCTCCTGTTACTCTTGAGAAAATAAAAAATTGGGGGGCAAAAATATCATTTTTGTGGAAAAAATGACTTTTTTATTTTTATGGCTCTACGTTATAAACTTCTGTGAAGCACTTGGGGGTTGAAAGTGCTCACCACACATCTAGATAAGTTCCTTGTGGTGTCTAGTTTGCAAAAGGGGGTTAATGGTGGGGGGTTTCCACAGTTTAGGCACATCAGGGGCTCTCCAAAGGCAACATGACACCTGCAGACCATTCCATCAAAGTCTGCATTCCAAAATGTCATTACCTCCCTTCCGAGCCCCGACCTGTGCCCATACAGTAGTTTTCTCCCACATATGGGATGTCAGCGTACTCAGGACAAATTGGACAACAACTTTTGGGGTCCAATTTCTCCTGCTAGCCTTGGGAAAATAAAAAAATTGGGGACTAAAAGATCATGTTTGTTGAAAAAATATAATTTTTTAATTTTCACACCCGGGCATTATAAACTTCTGTGATGCAATTGGAGGTTCAAAGTGCTCACCACACATCTAGATAAGTTGCGTGGGGGGTCTAGTTTAAAAAATGGTTAATTTTTGTTTTTTTTTGGCACATTAGGGGCTTTCCAAACGATCTCAATTCCAGCTAAAAAAAGTCAAATGGTGCTGCTTCCCTTCCGAGCTCTGCCATGCACCCAAATAGTGGTTTACCCCAACATGTGGGGTATCAGCAACTCAGGACAAATTGCACAATAACTTTTGGGGTCCTGTTACCCTTGGGAAAATAAAATTTGGGAGTGAAAAGATCATTTTTGTGGAAAAAATGTTTTTTTTAATTGTACGGCTCTACGTTATAAACTCTGTGAAGCCCTTGGGGGTTCAAAGTTCTCACCACACATCTAGATAAGTTCCTTGGGGGGTCTAGTTTCCAAAATGGTTTCATTTGTGGGAGGTTTCCACTGTTTTGGCACATCAGGGGCTCTCCAAACGTGACATGGCGTCCGATCTGAATTCCAGCCAATTTTGCAGTGAAATAGTCAAACGGCGCTTCTTCCCTTCTGAGCTCTGCCATGCGCCTAAACAGTGGTTCCCACCACATATCAGGTATCAGCGTACTCAGGACAAATTGCACAATAACTTTTGCAGTCCAATTTCTCCTGTTATCCTTGGTAAAATAAAAAAAATGGACCTGAAGTAATTTTTATGTGAAAAAAAGTTAAATGTTCATTTTTTTAAACATTCAAAAAATTCCTGTGAAGCACCTGAAGGATTAATAAACTTTTTGAATCTGGTTTTGAGCAACTTGAGGGGTGCAGTTTTTAGAATGGTGTCAATTTGGGGTATTTTCTATCATATAGACCCCTCAAAGTGACTTCAAATGTGGTCCCTAAAAATAAAATGGTGTTGTAAAAATGAGAAATCGCTGGTCAACTTTTAACCCTTATAACTTCCTAACAAAAAAAAATTTTGGTTCTCAAATTGTGCTGATGTAAAGTAAATGTGGAAAATGTTACTTATTAAGTTTTTTGTGTGCCATATCTCTGTGATTTAAGGGCATAAAAATTCAAAGTTGGAAAATTTAGAAATTTTCAAAATCTTTGCCAAATTTCCATTTTTTCACAAATAATCGCAAGTTATATCCATGAAATTTTACCACTAACATGAAGTAAAATATGTCACGAGAAAAGAGTGTCAGAATCACCAGGATCCATTGAAGCGTTCCAGAGTTATTACCTCATAAAGGCACAGTGGTCAGAATTGTAAAAATTGGCCCTGTCATGAACATGCAAACCACCCTTGGGGGTTAAGGGGTTAACTAGTTTGTCATGCTGTACAAAATAATTGATAAATTATATTTCTCATATGTCTACTTTACATCTGAATCATTTTTCAAATGTAATTTTATTCTGTTACGATGTTAGAAAGGTTAAAAGTTTAGTAGCAATTTTCATTTTTACAAAAAATTTACAAAATCCATTTCTTTAGGACCCTTTTCAGATTTAAATGGAATTTGAGGGGCATGTATTTTGGAAACTCCTCAAAAGTGATACTATTTCAAAAGCTGCATCCCGCAAATACTTAAAAACTTCAGGTACTACATATGAATTAATGCAAAGTGTAATGATAAAATTAAAAAATATTTTTTTGTTTTAGCCCTAAATTGTTCACTTTTACAAAGGATAGCAAAATAAAATGGATCATCTGTACTTGTGATATGACCCATTGTCCCTTTTGTATGTCCAAAACACTTTTTATTTGATCAACAAAACATCTATTTTATCATATCCCTAATTGTTTCATTGACTTAATCCTCTGGGTTCTTGTGATTCTTTTCCCCCCCCACTATAATGAGACAGATGGAGCCTCTGTTGTCCCCATTTGGTGTCTGTTTTGGTGTTATCCATCTTTTTAGGCATGCACAGAACTTTTCACGGCCACACTTGTGAGCTAAAAAGATGCCTAAAATGAAGGGACATTGTAGACATTGTAGACATAGACACCAGATAGAGTTGACTTCATCTGCCTCAGAAGAGTGGTTCCGTTGGAGGTTTTATCTAAATTGTGGCTTTGGGGATTTACATGGAAGTCCAATGTAAGTGCGTTGAGCGCAGGTTAAATTTGAACCAATTTTTGGGAGGCAGAATGAACAGTGCAAGAATAGTTCTTAGTTTTATATTTGGGTGGTTAAACGTGTGGAATTAGTGATAAAATAGCTTTATTCTTCAGGTCGGTGTGAATACAGCAATATCAGGTTTACATCATGATTTTTTATGTTTTGCTACTATCAAACACTAAATGTTCTTTTTTTTATAAAAAAATAGCTTCTTCCTTGCCGTATTCTGAGAGCTGTAACTTTTTTTATACCATTTTGGGGTATATAACATTGTTTTGTTTTTTATTTAGATTTTTCAACACAGAATGAACAAAAACAGCAATTCAGTTATTGTTTTTATCTACTTTTTTGAGTGGTTAACTGTGCGGTAGAAGTGATAAAACCATTTGTCACACTGTGACTGTAAGTAATTAGGGAAAGGGTCCCAACACTGTCCCTAGCACTGGGGCCCTAACTATCCCTGCTCTCAAAGGTACCTCTGATGGTGAGGAGGTTTGTGCCACGAGCCTTACTGCTCTCCTGTTATACCCTATGCTGTCCCCTCCACGGGGAGGCCTAGGATAGAAATGCAAGTGCATAAACATGTTAAACAAACAGGGATAACAGTAAGCAACTAACATACAAACTGTCATGACTCTGGAAAGGATGGTTCCGCCTCCATCCTGGTCAGGTCAGGGCTAATTCAGTCCACCTCACTTTGGTTTGGGGTGGCTATTTAATGTTGGCAGTACCTGCATTTGGTGTCGGTGATACTTCTGTATACTCGGTTAGTGGATACTGACCCAGGTGACCCATCCTTAAACGTGTGCCTCTCTGCTTGTGTGCCTTGCTGTGTATGATTCGGTTTGTCCCCTGACTTCTGCCTTTGTATCCTGCTTTTGTACTGCTCTGTCTCTCCTGGTTATCTGACCCCTTTGGCTTGTCCCCATTTACTTTTTGTCTTGTTCCTAGGTGCTGCGCGTTTGTCTGGCTTCTGACTCTCGGATCTCCTTGACCACGTTTACTGTCTTTGTCCTGTGCTCTGCGTGCTTAGTGTCCTTCCCTGCACTCACGTGCGGTGGCTCCGCTCCCTGGTCACGTGATCGCTTAGTGCCAGGTCCTCTGCTCACTACGCTAGTCTCAGGTCCTTGTGAACTGTTTGACTTCTGCCTGCACTCCCTGTGCTCATTCACGCACCCCATGATAGTGACCCCTAGGCAGCACCAGTGACACCTTAGGTGTCATTACACAAACACTCACCAAAGATAGAGAGGTATATAGGGAAGGGTAGGAATGTACAATCCAAATGGTACAATGAAGAAAACATACACCCAAAACAGCATACAACACTCTCCATCAGCAAAAACGATTTCCAAACTTTCACTGGTGAGGTCTGGCCAGATTTTATAAAGAGAGGAAACAACCATGTCAGGAACAGCTGTGAGATGGAGTTGCATAGCTTCTATCCAGCATAGAAAGGGTTGTTAACCTCTTCAGCACCAAAGGAAACAAAATATATTTAATATGGGACATGAAACACACAGGCTAAATGGAAAACCTGCAATACACAATACGTAATGATTTTCTAACCCCAGATCTCCCAGGAGGACATGTCACACTTGGGACACGTTTTATTCTTTGAGAAAGTACGGTTATAGCTATACTTGATTTATAAATATTTTAAAAAATATTTAGCTACTTTTACATACCAAATACAATATTTTACAAAAATACATTTGTTTTTGCATGTTCTGAGAGATGTAATTTTTTAACTTTTTTATTGCTTGGTCTAATAGGCCATTATACCTCATCAGATGACCTCAGGATGCCATGGCAACTATTGGCACCTGCGATTAGGATCATTGGGGGTCTTGATTGACAGTATTTAAAGACTTAATAGGCCACGATTGATTCCAAAACGGTTGGGACCGATGCCACAGAATGTCAGCTGTCATATACAGTTGTCACCCATGAAATGGTTGCCCGCCTTTGTTTTTTTTCTCACTTCCTTTTTAAAATGGTGATGAGGAATAAGGCCTTTATAACAGCCTCCATTTTAATGCCTTAGCGTAATATTTACGTATTGCAATTTATTATACCTTTCTACTGACAAGCAGACTCACAGGATCAGTGACAGAAACAGGAGGAGGAAGAGCCAGAGGGGAAAAAATGCCCTAGCTACTAAAGAGCTAGATTCCGAACAGAGATGAGGAACAAATATTGGGGTGTGGTATTGAACATGCTTGCAATAACTAAGCTTGCAATAACCAAGCAAATCAGATTGGCTATGGTTGGCAGGTAGAGCAGAGAAGGGTGATACGCTCTGCTGGTGATGGAGAAAGTTTGCTAACCCTTCGAAGTGGGAGTTGGGCAGAGGGAGTCACATTATTCTTATTTCTGTCCTAGTGCAAGTGGGACCCTCAATTAGGACGCCAATAGACAGGGTACTGACAGGAAGCAGTCAAAAAATAATGCAAATCTGACATTCCAACCAAGACCTGAACAGGATCATGTGCCTTATATGCCACTGTGAGATAGTTATAATAGTGTTTATGGGGTTAAACAGCAGTGATCAGAGCAAGCTTTGGCTGCTGCTATTCGAAGCAGATGTATAACACAGCCAGCATCTGCCAGGTGTGGTACAGGATCATCTCCTGAGTCCACTACACACACCTGCATCTGTACATGTACAGTTGTGCTCAAAAGTTTACATTCCCCGGCAGAATATTTGCTGTCTTGGCCTTTTTTGAAAAAAAAAATGAATGATAACACCAAAACTTTTCTCCACTTGTGGTTAGTGGTTGGGTGAAGTCATTTATTGTCAAACTACTGTGTTTTCTCTTTTTAAATCATAATGACAACCCAAAACATCCAAATGACCCTGATCAAAAGTATTGCCCCCTCTAATATCAATGACAGCTTGAAGTCTTTTGTAGTAGTTATGGATGAGGTTCTTTATTTTCTTAGATGGTAAAGCTGCCCACTCTTCTTGACAAAAAGCCTCCAGTTCCTGTAAATTCCTGGGCTGTCTAGCATAAACTGCGTGCTTGAGATCTCCCCAGAGTCACTCAATGATATTGAGATCAGGGGACTGAGATGGCCACTCCAGAACTTTCACTTTGTTTTGCTGTAGCCAATGATAGGTTGACTTGGCCTTGTATTTTGGTGTGTTGTCATGGTGGAATGTCCAAGTTCGTCCCTTGCGCAGCTTTCGAGCTGATGATTGCAAATTTGCCTCAGATATTTGCTGATAACGTGCTGCACTCATCTTTCCTTCAACTTTGACCAAATTTCCTGTGCGTTTTCAGCTCAAACATCCCCAAAACATCAGCGATCCACCTCCGTGCTTTACAGTAGGAATGGTGTTCCTTTTATCATAGGCCTTGGTGACCTCTCTCCAAATGTAACGCTTATGGTTGTGGCTAAAGAGTTAAATTTTGGTCTCATCACTCCAAATTACCTTGTTCCAGAAGTTTTGAGGCTTGTGTCTGTGTTATTTTGCATATTGTAGGTGAGATACTTTGTGTCGTGTGCACAGTAATGGCTTTCTTCTGGCGACTTGACCATACAGCTTATTTTTCTTCAAGTGCCTCCTTATTGTGCATCTTGCAACATCGCTGGTTTTCAGAGTCCCAGTATTTCAGCTGTTATTTGTGGGTTTTTCTTTGCATCCCAAACAATTTTCCTGGCAGTTGTGGATGAAATTTTTGTTGGTCTGCCTGACCGTGGTTTTGTTTTTATAGAGCCCCTGATTTTGATAGTTTGAACACTGCTGACTGGCATTATCAATTCCTTGGATATCTTTTTGTATCCCTTTCCTGTTTTATACAGTTCAACTACCTTTTCCCATAGATCCGTTGACAATTCTTTTCCTTTCCCCTAACTCGCAATTTAGAAATGTCAGTGGCTGGATGAAAGATACAAGAGTCTGCCTGGATGCCAGAACCTCACTCCGCTTTTATGCACACACACTGATTACAAGAAAACAGGATAAAGGTGAGGATGTTACCTTCTGTGCATGTTATCAGGCCAAAATCACCAGGGCATGTGAACTTTTGATAAGGGTCATTTGGATATTTTGGGTCGTCATTATGATTGAGAAAGAGAAAATACAGTAGTTTGACAATAAATGGCTTCACCCAACGACTAACCATGAGTAGAGAAAAAGTTTTGGTGCTATCGTTTATATTCTCTGAAAAAAGGCCAAGAAAGCAAAAATTCTGCTGGGGTATGCAAACTTTCGATCACAACTGTATGTAACATGTTGGGAAAGGTTTAATAAGATATGTTCACATGAAGAAATCATGTTGCACTTTTTGCTGCATAGTTTTATCCATAATTTTCAAATATATTGATAATAACTTTTATTCAGAAAACCATTGCTAAAAAATGTATAACAATCACAATGTGTGAACGTATCCTTATGGTGAAAAAAAACCACACCGTTTTTTGGCATTTTTTGATACATTTCTCCTTTATTCTGAATCCACTTAGGGCTTTGGCTTAAAAAAAAATGCATCAAAAGCTGGAATAACATTTTTAGCTGATATTCACCTGTTTTGCCTCTAGCACTGGGTCCTGCCCCTTACCCTATTGCCACTGCTTTTTGCTGTGGCTTATGCTGTGTTTTAAAACTTGCCTAGCTAACTCCACTGACATCATCACCAAGAATGTAAATATTGCAGTCTCAGAGGTCACAACCGCTTACTGGACCTTTGCGGGTGAGGGGCTCCCCTATGCCAGCGCAAACTTCAACTGGATGTGTATTGCGGCATAGGGCTCCATCCTCTACAATACATGCCACCAATCAGTGGCCAGCAGCTGATGTCACTATGCACATGACTGGGGGTGTATGATAGAAGCATCATGCACTCCCATCGCTTGCACACTGAAGTCCACTGGAGGGAAGGTGGGTAGAAGCATTTTGTTTTCTATGCATTAAAGAACAGCGGCAGAACGGCAGAATGAGGGACATATACCAGGATGGAGGATCTACTGTCTGCCGCTGTATACCGCGCAACATCCTCTATTGAAGCCGGCAGCGGAATTCAGTGTGCAAGCGATGGGAGTGCATGATGCTTCTATCATACGCCCCCAGTCATGTGCATATTAACATCAGCTGCTGGCCATTGATTGTCTCTGGCAAAAATTAAGAGACCACTGCACAGTTTTATAAACATCAGATTCTCTACATGCCTGACAGCCATTCCATTCCAGTGTCAGTTGAATTCCAACCAGAGTACACCTCATTCTAATTAGTGTGTTTCTGATTAGGTGATCACCTGAACCAAATCTTATTTAATGAAGGAACGTATAAAATCCCTGCTGTGGTGTTCACAATCCTCTTGCAATAGGACAAGCTGGATGGCAAAACAAGTGCTAGCAATATTCCAAAAGTAATAGGAATGAAAAAAATAACTTTTAACCCCTTAATAACCCCCAGCTTTTTTCGGGTTTTGCATTTTTGTTTTTCGCTTCCCTTCTTAACAGTGTCATAACTTTTTTATTTTTCCGTCAATAGTGCCACTATTTTTTGCGAGATGAGTTGAACTTTTGAAAGACATCATTGGTTTTAGCATGTCGTGTACTCGAAAACGGGAAAATATTCCAAGTGAAAGTGCAAAAAAAGTGCAATCTCACACGTTTTTTGCTTGGCTTTTTTGCTAGGTTCACTAAATTCTAAAACAGACCTGCCATTATGATTCTCCAGGTCACTACGAGTTCATGGACACCAAACAAGTCTAGGTTCTTTTTTATCAAAGCGGTGCAAAAAAATTCCAAAGTTTGGTTAAAAAAAATATGTGCCATTTTCCCATACCTGTAGCGTCTCCATTTTTCGTGATCTGGGGTTGGGTGAGGGCTTATTTTTGCATGCTGAGCTGACATTTTTAAGGATACCATTTATGTGCAGATACGATCTTTTGATCGCCCATTATTGCATTTTAATGCAATGTCGTGGTGACCAAAAAAATGTAATTCTGGTGTTTTGATTTTTTTTCCAGCTACGCCATTTAGCGATCGGGTTAATCCTTTTTTTATTGATAGATCGGGTGATTCTGAACACAGTGATAACTAATATGTGTATGTGTGATTTCTTTATTGTTATATTTTGAATGGGGCGAAGGGGGGGTGATTTAAACTTTTATTTTTTTTTTTCATATTTTTAAAAAATTTTTTTTAACTTTGGCATTCTTCAATAGCCTCCATGGGAGGCTAGAAGCTGTCACAACTTGATTGCCTCTGCTACTTACAGGCAATGCTCAGATCACATGTATGTAGTAGAATTACTCCATTGCTATGAGCGCCGACCACAGGGTGGTGCTCATAGCATTCCAGCATCAACAACCATAGAGTTCTCAAGGAGACCTCTGGTTGTTATGCCAACACATCGCTGACCCCCCGATCACATGACGGGGGTCAGCGCTGCGCGTATTTCCGGCCCAGCGGCTGGAAGCGCTTGTTGAATGCCACGGTCACCGTTTTAAAGTGGCATTTAAATAGTTAATAGATGCAGGTGGATCGCGATTCCACCTGCGCCTATTGCGGACTCATGTCAGCTGTTCAAAACAGCTGACATGTCCCAGCTGTGATGTGGGCTCACAGCTGGAGCCCTCATCAAAGCGGGGGATCTGACCTCAGATGTACTATTCCGTCCGAGGTAGGAATGGGGTTTTAGCCATGCCAAAGGAGTTGAAAAGTCTTGAGTGAGGAAAAGAAGGGCTCAGGAGAGGGATACAGTGAGCATCATGTTGCTTCCATCATTAAAATTTCTAAGATGGCAAGCCACATTGTCTTGCACTCACTGTGAAATTTGGTGGAGGACCCTTTTTGGTCAAGCAAACACCATGAGGTAATCACCTTATGAACCCATGCAAAGGAATTCCATTAAATGGTCGCTAAGGGGTTAACACATAGAATGAACTACTCATTTCTCTGGGCACCATGTCCCCTTTAAATTTCCAGCAGTACTGCCACAAGAATCTGGACAAACCCTAACCCTTGGAGATATGGGTATCTCGCTCTTTGCATATTACAAAGGTGGAAAGGAGGAGCCATTAGTAGAACATAACTCTGTCCTCCCAATCTGAAGGCTGGCCCCAAGTATAGCGGTCATGTGCCATACATATCAACATCACCAGTGAGGACAGTGATTGGCTGCTGTGGTCAGGTAAATGATGTACAGCGCATTACCATTTAGGTGGGAACTACCAGAGCGGTGGCGCTGGAACAGAGAGGGGATTTGAACGATGAGCTTCGGTTATTTTAAATGTTATCACATTCCTGCTGTTAGGTAAAATTTATAAAATCCCAGACATTAAAGCTACAGTAGCAATTCATTGTAAAGTAACTTCTCAGATATGCTGAAAGCTGACATTAAGAAGATGACATCCTCTGATGAACATGTGCTTTTTAGTACACCATTGTTTTACATCCTTATTAATAAAACAGCATGATATGCCATATCTTGGGAATTTTGCTAAGGGCAAGTAAAACAGAGAATCACATGAATCACACAAAACCTTCTATGAAGGAGTGTTACTGTGCTCTAACAAAGTAATACAAAGACTTCTAGAGGAAATGCGCAATTCATATGCAGATCACACTGTTAGGGCATTTGGAGTTGTTTTTCTTCTAGTTTCTTACCAATAGCAATATAGTAAAAATATTATAACTGTCTTGGTTTATATTCAATTCATAAAAGATACAGAAAACTAATGAAAAAGCAGATTGGAACCACAGGGCATGTTACACAAAGCTGCTATGTCAGCATTTCTCAGTACTAATTGACAGTTGTAATTATAGCCTGTCACTCATATTCATCTGTGACTCAAGGGGTTTTCCTAGTTCTCATCCGATCTTAAGTCCACTCACCTACACTCCGTGTTCTGTGGGATTAAAAAGGCACATAGTTGACTACATATTAACCTTTTGCCTGCTGTAGACAGTGCAGATGTCTAGCCAACGATCCTAATGACCTCTCATCCTGGAGAACATGTCCGACTGGTATGGTTTCCTATTGGAATCAATGAATGGAGCACATCAGTTTTCTCCTGGGCAGTCTAGGAAGTGATGATGTTCCCTACAGTGGGGTTATGTATTTGTGTGTATGATTGTACAGGAGAAAATTTAAATAGTTTTTATTAGTTTTTTCATTTAACTTAATATTTCTTAGCGCAAGTGCTTTTTATATTCTTTGATATTTTTACAGGCTTTGTTAGTATTTGGAGTACCTCACTATGACAGCATACATATAAGCTTTCATATTCTCAGGTTTGAGCAAATCCTAATAATCCATGCTTTTTCAACAAGATTTCACAATTTTCCATAGTGTATCATGCAATATTAGTAAAATCTTTCTAACTCCTCAAGTGGGCCCAAAGATGTATCATGGAGTTGATGTCAGTTGTCGGTACAAGGCAGTCAATGGTGGTCAGCAGTGCTTTCTCTTCTTTGATCTTCCAGCAGTTGGGTCAAAATCTTGTCCCATGTGAGTACACAGAATGATCTTGTGATTTAAGCCAAGGGGCTCATGCAGATGTCCTTTGATTTTGGTCCCTTCGTGGACCACAATGTACTGACTGGCCAGCAAGACCGCTTCATGTATCTCTTTGACGCGATCTGAGATCCTCAGCCAGTCTGTGCACTGCGATCTGTGATCAGACCAAGATCCACTGACGTCAACATGAGCTGTTATAAGGAGGGCATGAGAACATCTAAGGCTAACCACTCTTCTGAAATCTTTTAACCAGTTACACTTATTAGAGTTTGCCATTTTTAATTGAATTGACCTTTGTTTTCCAGGAAATTCATTTCAAACTGAAAATATATTTATTTCATTGGATCCTTTTGGAATATTAGTTATCACCTGTTATTCAATTTCAGTAAAATATTCAAGAAACTATTAGAAAAAACACACATTTATTTAAATACAAGTTTTACATTTTTGAATTTTAAATTTTACTTATATTGAGATTTCCAAAAATGACAGAACACTGTTACAAATAAAAATATTCAAAACAATATAATATATCTAAATACAGTTTTAACTTTTTCTTTAATAGCTGTCTTCTCCCACAATCACCTACAACACATCAGTCATTTATACACTGGATTATGCGAATAGATGATGCATAAATATGCATATGCAGCCTCCGATTATATATACTGTATTTAAAGCATAACACTCTTAAATTTTAGTTTATATAAGTGCATATACTTGTTATATGTTCTATATATCTGTGGCAAAATTAGTGGTTCATAGTGTTAGGACTGTTACCAGCCTTTCCCAGAATCTTACACCTTTTTTGTTGGTAAGAATATATGTAAACATGTTTACACGTGGCAGAATTGTATTTTTTTTATTCATCACTCGTTCCATACTTGTGGTATGGTCTACTTCTTTGGAAAATAGGCCGCTATCTGTAGAGAATGCTTTAAAACAAGCCACCGCCATCCTATAATCTGAACTGTAGCTGGAATCTCATCTGTACTGATATCATCATTATGTGACCTCACAAAGAAGATTTGCTGAGCAATGTCATCCATTATACATATGATTGAAGGAAATGTTATCTCATCGTGAATAGAATTGAGCGAATTTTCCAATATTTGGCCCAGATTACGATCTCCGACGAATACTGTATTGGCAATATTCGCCAAACACAGCCGAACACCATTGGAATCAATGGGAGTGGAAATGAGCGAATATGTTCGGAAGCGATTGTAAACCATAAAATCGGCATGAATAGGATACAAATATGGCACGAATATGGCAAATTTGGATTCGGCGATTGTTTCCAGACATGTTCGCTCATCTCTCATTATGAAGGCTAATTTTAACAAAAATGTGTTGTCCAAAGTTGACAGCTCTTTTTACTTCTTCTGAGTTCTTTAACTTCTGCGATAACTTAGAATTCATCTGTGGGCCATGCACATATAAGCTGTCTTCTTCCACAGCGTGTCCACATCAGACATTACCTTTTTGAATTCTGCTCATATAGGTACTATACACATGATCAGGTTTTTAAATACATCAGTTAGGGACTGCTCTGATATGGGTATATCTTGACGTTTGGTAGAGCGGCTTAGTATACATTTTTGGCAAAAAACATATCAACCAAATACTCTGTTTTGTTATCATCTTTTTACTAGCACTTGCTTTTTACTGTTACTTTTTTACAACAAAGAATTTTTATACGTTTGTTATACTGTGTTTCAGTCTTTTGGTGGTGTGAACACTGTCCTACAGACCTGTTCACTGAGAGCATGACCATGTGTTTATATTCAATTGGTTTCTTGTTTTTGCAAGATTAGGGAGGTCTCCACCCCTCCCTTGTGGGCCATGCACATATAAGCCGTCTTCCACAGCGTGTCCACATCAGACATTACCTTTCTGAATCCTGCTCATATACGTACCATACACATGGTCAGGTTTTTAAATACATCAGTTAGGGACTGCTCTGATATGGGTATGCCTTGACGTTTGGTAGAGCAGCTTAGTATACATTTTTTGCAAAAAATGTATCAACTAAATACCCTGTTTTGTTATCATCTTTTTACTAGCACTTGCTGTTTACTGTTACTTTTTTTTTTACAACAGAGTATTTTTATACGTTTGTTATACTGTGTTTTTCTGTGTTTCATGGAAGTGTTAACAGAAAAGATCCACTCAGATATTTCATTCGAAGGTTCAAAAGAACTGTGAATTTTTCCATTTTTCATTTATCTGAAGTTGTGCAAAAATTAAAAATTACTTAACTTTCTGTAAAATATGGCTGCTACAAGTGGGATTGATGAGACAATAAACTTACTCAACTTTTTTTTAACCCCAAATGGTTGTTACCAGAATGTTTTCACTGGAATGGGTTCTTCTCTCTGTATGAGTTTCCCAATCATAAGCAGGCACCAACACAGCAGAAAAAGAACACCTCCCTACAATAGTTTAGCATTCTCAGTGTGAGAGATGTAGTGAGAGAGCTCTAATCTCCTTGGTCTAACCTCCTTCATGATTAGGAAGTGCTGGGATATTTGAATACAGATGACTCGCACCTTTCAAATATGGTCTCTGTTGGGAGAGGGGCAGCATAATTTAGTTTACAGGTGTCACATTACAAACCTTTCTACAAGCTCTCATCCTCAGATAGCACTGTCAGCACTTCTGTACTGCCCTGTTCCCCACACTGCCTTTTTGGAGATGAGCCATACTTATGCACTACAGGCACAAGTGTGAATACTGACACAGCTCCAGACAGGCAGCATGGGGTGAATGGCAATACAGCAGAACTGATAGTGCTATGAGGGGAGGAGAGCTGATAGAATGGTTTGTAATGTGACACAGCTAAATTCACCTGTGCTGACTGAGACCTTATCTGAATGGTATGAGTCATCTGTGCTTTAATCTCCCAACACTTTTTAATTATGCTAGTTATGCAGGAAGTTAGACTTGGAAAACAGAGCTGTAGTCTTCCATCCTTACATCTCATACACTGAGAAACCCAAGTTATTGTGGGGGCATGTTCTTTTTCTGTTGTTGCCTGCTTCTGATTGTACAACTTATACAGGGAGAAGTACACGCCCCCAGTTAAAACTCTCTCCGATAACACACACTTGGACGTCAAAATGCTTAACTCATTTGGTGTTAAATACTGTGCTAATATCTTTGTAATGGAGAGGCAAAATAAGAAAAAAAATGTATTCCGCTCTGCGGCCATTAGTACGTAAAAAAATAAAAAATTATTACATGGCAAGTCTAGTTCAACATGAAAAATTTGGGGAAAGTCCATCTTTAAACCTGATTAGGCTTGAGGTCTGTTCAATCCTTTTCAAATGTTTAAACTCTACACACCTAGCCTTCTCAAAGCTACTACTAATACCTTCATCTGGGTGAGGCAGAAATCTTACACTGCTCAGTAAAAGCTGCATCTGTCAGGCTGGGCATCTGAAGATTGAACACTTGGACTCATGAGCTCTTTTACCATTTAAGTGAACCCATAACAACTTGTTTTAATGTCTGGATTATATAGCCATTCTGACATAAATTTTCAATGTAAGTACACCTCATCAGGACTAAGATTCTATGATTCTATGATTCTAAGATCTATACTTCATACAGTATGTATTGTGAGATTTGGAGACAGATCCACATTATTTAACAAATGTGTGCACATAGTAAAGTGAAACAATCTATTTTAAAGGGAATCTGTCACCCTTTTTTTGGCCTATTAGCTGCTGGCATAGACATTGGGGGCTTATCTACAGCATTCTGTAGTGCTGTAGATAAGCCTCCGATGTAACCTGAAAGATAAGAAAAACACGTTATATTATACTCACCGGGGTGGGCGGTCCGGTCCGGTGGGCGTTGCGGTCCGGTCCGACGCCTCCCTTCTTCATGCAATGACGTCCTCTTCTCCCGTCCTGTAATGGCTCCGGTGCAGGCGCACTGCTCTGCCCTGTTGAGGGCAGAGCAGAATTCTGCAGTGCGCAGGCACCGGACCTCTCCCGATGCCTGCGCACTGCAGGACTCTTCTCTGCCCTCAACAGGGCAGAGCAGTGCGCTTGCGCCGCAGCCATTACAGGACGGGAGAAGAGGATGTCATCGCATGAAGAAGGGAGGCGTCGGACCGGACCGCAACGCCCACCGGACCGGACCGCCCACCCCGGTGAGTATAATATAACGTATTTTTCTAATCTTTCAGGTTACATCGGAGGCTTATCTACAGCACTACAGAATGCTGTAGATAAGCCCCCGATGTCTATGCCGGCAGCTGCAAGCCAAAAAAAAAGGGTGACAGATTCCCTTTAAGAACTGGAGCTAGAAAACCCGTTATGATCAAGCCTTAAATTAACCATTGTAAACTAGAAGTACTTATTCAAATAATGATGAAAATATATAAAAGACACAATTTGCTAAATAGTAGCAGCTGCCGCTGCTGGGGAGGCCATGGAGGTGAAGACATAATCACACACAAGCACATATTAGTCTAGGTAAATCTCTCAGGTTATCATAGAATAACAGTGCGGTTTTATTCTCAACGGGTTTTGAGGTTCTCAGACTTCTTTTTCCAGGCAACTACAAAGATTCTTTGTGGTTGTCCAGAAGAAGTATGACAACTTTGAAACGCGTTGAGATTAAACCGTACTGTTACCTTCTACAGTGCATATTGGAATTACTTGTGGACACATCCCAAGCAGCGCAGGTTACCTACATCTTCAATTACCTCAACAAGACGTTGGATCTAACAACCCGTGGAGTTGCAGGAGCATACTACGTGAGCAGTACCACTTTATACATTGTTACATGGATAAAACTTGTCGCCACAGATTTTTCAAGTTATCAAAAGAAGAATTTTTATTCAAAATATTTAAATGTCTATGTATTAATTAATCAGAAGCTAAAGGTTTAACTAAAGGTTACACTTAGGTTTAATAGGAGCCATTTTTTGCAATACAGTTGTATATGCACTCTTCCAATTCCTTCATTTTTCACATATTTTTGGCTTGATTTTTTTATACTTATACCTATGTATTTGTTTGTGTTCAATACTCTCGCACGACTTTCTTACATTGCAGTAATATTTTTTTTAAAACATTTAGGGCAAAATTGTCTTTTGCTAAAAATTAAATTATATCTAATATATAAAGCTCAATGTGGGTGTGTATGTATGTACTGTATGTATGTATGTATATGTGTGTGTGTGTGTATGTCCGGCATTGGCATCCGCACTGTCGCAGCTACAGCCACATAATTTGGCACAGTCACACGTCTGGACCCCGAGAGTGTCCTAGGCTATGTTGTGAGGCGAAATATTAACCTCGCGCGTTCCAATTCACCAAATAATTTTGCCCCTATCTATATAACGGGGAAAAAGTGTGTGTATCAAGCCCCGCCCCTCATTATGATATCATAATGGTTGCCATGGCGACGCTGATGTCATCATAGGTTGCAAGCCCCGCTGCTCATTATGATGTCATAATGGTTGACTATGGGATGGAGGATCTGTGATGGGTATATGGGCACTGGACTATGGGATGGAGAATATGTATGACGGGTATATGGGCACGGGACTATGGGATGGAGGATGTGTGATGGCTGGGTATATGGGCACTGGACTATGGGATGGAGGATATGTATGACGGGTATATGGGCACGGGACTATGGGATGGCGGATATGTATGATGGGTATATGGGCACGGGACTATGAGATGAAGGATGTGTGATGGGTATATGGGCACTCAACTATGGGATGGCGAATATATATGATGAGTATATGGGCATGGGACTATGGGATGGAGAATATGTATGATGGGTATATGGGCATGGGACTATAGGATGGAGGATGTGTGATGGCTATATGGGCACTCGACTATGGGATGGAGGATATCTATGATGGGTATATGCGCACGGGCCTATGGGATCGCTGATATGTATGATGTGTATATGGGCACGGGACTATGGGATGGAGGATAATTATAATTTGTTATAACTAACCACATTTAGTTACTATACCCGGGCAGCGCCGGGCTCTTCAGCTAGTATTTTTATATTTCTGAAATTGTATTGAGGCATCCATGCTTTGTACGAATATCTTCTCAATGACAATGTCTTTTGGAAGGAAATCTCTATTTGGTCTAAAATATGGTTGATTTGTCCCAATATATTAGCACAAAATAGACATATTGCTTATTTCCAGTTTCTAACATTTGAATGCAATGACGCCTCCCAATTGCTTTTTTCTTTATTTTGCATAATAGTTTAAGCCTGCTTTGTCTGTCAGCATCTCCATTATTTGTTAGTAGTTGGTGAGTACAAATAAACATTATATATTAAAAAGAAAAAAAGTCCAACAGTATCTTTGCGTTAACATTTTTTGTTGCCTTTTTAAACATCTGTAGATTTTTTGTCCAAAATTTTCCCTCGCAGCTCATCTCTTTCCAGTTTTTGTCCTTCTTGTCGCTCAATGGGCTTGGTACAAGTCACTCCATTTTGCCCAGGTCCTCTGAAAACAGAGTTATATTGAATTGCCATTACATACAATTTAAAACACTTAAAGCAGCATTCCAATGATAGGCATTTTAGAAATGTCTGATAGCTAGGCTCAATTTTTGGGACCCCTCCTTTAGGTGGATCGAGAATCCTTTAAACAAGCGCTTATTAGAGCAGCAAAATACAAGAAACTGATGTGTTTGGAAGTAAAATAAATAAGCTTATCCAGCTCATATCCTATGTCATTAACTTAGTACTTATCTTTATAAAAAATCTCTAAGTGAAAGCACCATCAAAGCCACATTTCTATACTTTAAATGCTCTATTTATGTAGACTAAACCATTCAATCAATTGACGGTGGTGGGTGTGGATCCACTGCACCACTGGCGAGGCTTACCCTGGATGGGCATGACTAAGTGGCCTCCTGGTCTTCACTAGAGCCTCGAATAGTAAGGTTAGACTTGGGCCATTAGGGTAATCACCAGGTGCTAACCCTGGGCAGTGCCTGTACCTGAAGCAGCTGACCAATGGGTCAAAAAAGGGATGCAAGGTGCAAAGGGCAGATACAGAAAAGGGGTCAGACAGTTAAAGATCGGGGCAGGCAACACAGAATCAAATATGTAGTGGGGGTCAGGAGCGGAAACATCAGACAAGAAGAGAAGGCGAGCCGGATTGGTAATTGGAGACATAAACAAAAAATGCCTTGACTGGGACCTAGATGCGTACTGCAAACTGGAACCAAAGCGGAGGCAAGGAGTGGAGAGAGGAGCTGCCTAATTTATCCCCTGCTGGCAGGTAATAGGCCAAGGAAGCTAAACTCCGCAGGACACAGCAGTGAAATATTCCTGCAGAGGCTGGCCTCGTCTCCGTATAGCCAGGTGGAGACAGTAGGAAGATACAGCAGGGATGGGAGTGCTGCAAGAGGTAGTTCAGCGAAATGTCCTGACACAAAGAAAAGCAGAGCAGTGATAGCAGTGAGTAGGATGGCACTGAGAATCCATGCAAGTTACTGGTGTGACAAACTATATATAAATTAATATATATATATATATATATATATATATATATATTTTTTTTTTTATATTGAGGGGAGATATGTGTCACAAAGGTTTCTATCCTGTGTGATGTCAAAGCCATAAGTTTTCCTCCAGCATGATATGTGCTGAGGGCAATCCAGTTGCCATATGGGTCTGTACTTTATTGTGGTAGGTTAGAGATGGACACCAACCCACCATATCTCCACCTTCAGGGTGTGGATGGAGCTGCCATATGTGTTGTCCCAAAAGGTGGGAGCCATACTGGGAATGACTTTATATGGACTGTTTTACTTTCAGTTGAGCCAGAAAGGCTGTTTTCTGTTACTAGTTTGGATTTTCTAGTTTATGAAGCAATAAACAACCCAAAGACTTTAACCAAACGTGTTCCTGTGACTACCATCAGGGAAGTATCCCAAGCCTCAACTGGCTTCTCGCTGTTCGAGCGCCTGTATGGTTGACATGTGCAAGGGTGCTTGGACATTACCAAGGAAACTTGGGAAGCCAAGGTCATGCCACACCGGAGCATCATAAAGCAAGCCACACAGCTGCAGGAGAGGAAAGCGAAAGTAATGACTATCGTGAAGGAGCATCTTCTCCAGGCACAGGAAGCACAGACAAGGGTGTATAACCGATCAGTGAGGGTGAGGCAGTTCCAGCCCAGGGACTGCATGTTAGTGCTTATCTACATGGTGGATAGCAAGTTCCTAGACAAGTGGCAAGGACCATATGAGGTGGTGGAAAAACTGGGCAAAGTTAGTTACAAGGTACACCAGCCAGGTCAAAGGAAACCGCACCAAGTCTATCATGTGAACTTGCTAAAACCCTGGTGAGACCGAGAATTGCTGGAAACCCCTTGCATGGGAGCGAGTCCTAAAGCCACAGTGGATGATGTCACCATTGCAGAAACGCTGACACCATCCCAGAAGCAACAGTGTCGGGAGCTGTTGCAGTGGAACCGTAACCTGTTCTCGGAGTTGCCAAGGCATACTCAGGTAGTAGAACATGACGTGTTGACAGAACCACATGTAAGGGTGAACCTCAAGCCCTATAGAATTCTGGAAGAATGTCGGGAGGTGATTTCAAATGAGGTGAAGAGGATGCTAGATCTCAGGGTGAGAATCGAAAAGTGGATGTCCAATCATCCTCGTGCCAAATCCCGGCAGTGAGTGGATGTGGTGAGTGGATGTTCTGTAACGACTACAGCAACATTTGATGTGTACCCGATAGCTCTTGTGGACGAACTCATTGAGAGACTTGGTCCCACGGGGTACATTACATCCCTAGACCTGATGAAGGGCCATTGGCAGATCCCCGAGTCCCAGAGTGCCAAGAAAAAGATGGCTTTTTCGATGCCTCATGGGTGTTTTCAGTACACCAGAATGCCCTTCAGTCTGCGGAGGGCCCTGGCAACCTTCCAAAGGGTGATGGATCGGATCGGAAGTATGCCGCAGCGTACGTGAATGACATTGTGGTCTTTAGCCCTGACTGGGCTAGTCATCTGCAAAAAGGTACAGGTGGTTCTGGATGCTTTAAGAAGTGCGAGTTTCACCATAAATCCGAAAAAGTGTACCATTGGGAAGGAAGAGGCCATGTACCTAGGCTATGTCATCGGGAGGGGCAAAATTTAGCCACAAATAAACAAGATCGAGACGAGTGGCCGCAACCGCTTTCCAAGAAGCAAGTGAGGGCGTTTCTTGAAATTATGAAGTATATTCCAAGTTATGCCATAATCGCCACACCATTGACAGATCTTCTTAAAGGCACCAAATTTACGACAGTTAAATGGACTGACACAGAGATGGCGTTCCAGGAGCTGAAGCGGGCTCTGTGTAAACATCTAGTTCAGGTCACACCAGACTTCAGCAAAGAGTTCATGGTTGGCTTGGGAGGCATGCTGTCTCAAGAAATAAATGGAGAAGGGCATTCTGGAGAAGAAAATCCCATCCTGTATTTGAACCGGAAGCTCTTGTCATGTGAGAATAACTACGCCATCATTGAGCAGGAGTGTCTAGTCATAAAATGGGCCATGGATACACTGAAGTATTATCTATTAGGCCCGAGGTTCAAACTTGTGACAGATCATGCCCCTCTGAGATGGTTAAGGGAGAAAAAGGGTAGGAATGCCCGGGTGACTAGTTGGTTCTTAGGTCTCCAGGATATCAAGTTCCACATAGAACACAGACCCGTGAAGTTACACAGGAATGCAGATTCCCTCTCCCGAATTCCAGGTTTGGTGTTTGAAGGTGCCAAAACCCCCCAGCTTTGTGCAGAGAGGGGGAATATGTGACGGGGTTACTGGCGCCGTACGTGAGGGGAGATAGATGTCACAAAGGTAGAGAGAGCAATCCAGTCTGGCTTTCATGGTGGGAAGGTCAGAGATGGTTGGAATGTCTACCCACCATATCTCCACCTCCAAGGTGTGGCTGGAGGGAGTTAAATGTCCAGCCAGTTTTTTTTTTCTCTGTGTTTGGAGGAAGGAATCCTGCAGACTAAAGCTCCTGCGAGAGCTGCCATATGTGTTGCCCCAGATGGTGGGAGCCATACTGGGAATAACTTTATCTGGACTTTTTTTTACTTTCATTTGAGCCAGAAAGGCTGTTTTCTGTTACTAGTTTGGGTTTTATGGTTTATGAAGCAATAAACCACCCAGAGACTTTAACCAAATATGTTCCTGTGTCCACCTTGGGGAACAGCTAAGTGAGCCGACCTTCCACAATATGTATACTCTCAACGTTGTAATACCAAAAAGGAAAACTCTTGGAATTATGGAAATCACAGTATGGATAGACATATTGATGAGATGCAAATGATGAAAACAGTTTCAAAATATCCTGACAAATTCAGTCTGAGGATTGTTCTTCCACATTGAATGCACTTGGGAACACAAATCATCAAGATCCACTGATATCCGCTCCCCTTGCAGTTGTTGAATAATAACATTCTAGACTTGATAGAAGACTAGACCAGAGATGCTGCATTCTTACTTTGGAGCATTTCATGTGACAATTTAACCTTTGCACTGTGACTTTCTTTGCATTTTTACTCCTTAACTGATTATGTTCATATGGTGAATTTGTGATAGGAAAAACTGATTTTTGTCAGACATGTACAGTATTTTCCCTGGACTGCTTGGCAACAATCCAAGGCTGACATTAGGATTTAAATAGGTTATGCCATCACACCCAATGATGGTATATCACTGACATTTTATACATCTGCAGTGCTTACAGAACTGCTTCAATCACTAAAATGCAGTTGAGAAATGTATTGAAGGGCAATAAGGATCAAAAAGAAGAATTACATGAAATACCTGGTTGAATTTAGAATAGAGAGGTGCTAGGATGTTCAACAATCTAGTCGCTTTAAGTGCAACAGGATAGTGTAGGAGTGTGTTGGAACATTTTGGCAGCCAAGTAATCTATTACTGCCAGTATACAGTGGCATGCAAAAGTGTGGGCACCCCTGGTCAAAATTACTGTTATTGTGAACAGTTGTGAACAGTTAAGCAAATTTTAGATGAAATGATCTCTAAGGGGCCAAACGCTAAAAATGACACATTTCCTTTGTATTTTAGGCAAAAAATAATATATTTTCATCTTTACATATTAAAAAATTGCAAAAAGAAAAATGGGCTGATGTAAAAGTTTGGGCACCCTTGGAGATTTGTGTGCTCAGATAACTTTGACCAAGGTTTCAGACTTTAATTAGCCTGTTAGGGTTATGGATTTGTTTACTATCATTATTAGGAAAGGCTAGGTGATGCAAATTTCCCAGCTTTATAAAATCCCAGCCTCCTCTAATCTTGTGCCAAAAAACAACAGTCATGAGTTCTTCTAAGCAACTGGCTAGCACTCAGAAAATGAAAATGGTTGAGACTCACAAAGTTGGAAAAGGCTATAAATCGATAGCAAAGCGTTTTCAAGTTGCTCTTTCCTCAATTCAAAATGTAATTAAGAACTGGCAGTTAACAGGAACAGTGGAGCTCAAGATAAGGTCTGGAAGACTAAAAAAAAATTTCAGTGAGAGTTGCTCGTAGGAGTGCTAGAGGCAAATCAGAGCCCTGCTTGACTGCATAAAACCTTCAGAAATATTTAGCAGACTCTTGAGTTTGTGGTACATTGTTCTACTGTTCAGAGATACCTGCACAAATATGGCCTATATGGAAGAGTGATCAGGAGAAAACCTCTCTTGCGCCCTCACCATAAAATTCAGCATCAGAGGTATGCAAAAAAATCCTGTGGACCCATAAAGGTAAATTAGAACTCTTTGGCCACAATAATCATGTGTGGAGAAAAAATGGCACAGACTTTCAGGAAAAGAACATCTCACAAACCATGGATCAATAATGCTTTGTGGTTGTGTTGCAGTCAATGGTACGGGGAACATTTCATGGGTAGAGGGAAGAATTAATTCAATGAAATTTCAAAAAAATCTTGATGCAAACACAACACTATCTGTTAAAAAGCGGAAGTTGAAAAGAGGATGGCTTCTACAAATGATTAATGATTCTAAACACACGTCAAAATCCACAATAGACTACCTCAAAAGCTGAAGGTTACAGTGGCCCACAAAATCTGTGGCTAGACCTCAAAATAGCAACCCAATCTCATAGAGCTAGAAACATTTTTCAAGAAAGAATTGATGAAATTACTCAAACAAGAATTGACTGGCTACGAAAAACGTGTACAAGCTGTGATACTTTCAAAGAGGGGCTGCTGCTGAGTACTAACCATGCCAGGTGCCCATTTTCCTTTTTGTACTTTTTAAAATGTAAAAGATGAAAAAATATATATATTTTGCCAAAAATACAAAGGAAATCGTTAACTTTAACCCTTTTAGAGATCATTTCAACTTCAACTTCCTTAACTGTTCATAATAACAGTAATTTTGACCAGGGGTACCCAAACTTTTTCATGCCTCTGTACATTTTTTTAAGTCTACCAGTCTTCCTTAGAAAGGGAAGGGAACCGCATTCTCATTGTTGATTGCACTGTCGATCACAATACAGCACAGGATTTATTTTTTGTCCTCCATGGTGGCAGGATTACCCTGTGAATTACTATAAAGCAAGTAAATATTTCTGGGACAACAAAACAAGAATTATTTATTCAGTTTCATTCAGTTGACAACAAAATTGCTCAACTCACCCATGAATCGTTCCTTCTTCACTTGTTACAGTATTGTCATTTGATTCCATATTTATGGTTTCACCAGCTTCACTGTCTTGGTCACAGTTTTTAATTATATTCACTCTCCTGAAAAATAAAAGAACGATACGTTTGGTGGTCTTCCAAGGGTTTGCGTCACAATTATAATTTACCAGGAAGGGATATGTAATAAGTGTCTGATTTCTGTGTTTTCTATTTGAATGGCACTGCGGTCACACATGCAAACAACTGTTATATTCATGGTCTATGAGACTGAGGAAGGTAACCAAGTGATGTACTCAGCTATCTGCGTTAATCCAGTGTGCAATGTAGTGTAGTACTGAGAAGCTAAACTCAATCTCCTTCCACCATCCAATGCTCCTAGATCTCCCATCGGCCAGTACAAGCTACAACTTATCAATTAAGCTGAGAGTGGATGTAGATTGAGTTTTGCTCAAATGCTCCTGTACTGTAGTTTCACAAGTTCACATTTCACAGTTTTATTTCTGGACCAATTGTCGGTCTCCTGACTTCAATAACAGTCTTAAAGGCATATATGAGGTGTAACGCTGAGTCACTTCTCATGGACAAGCCATGAGACAGGGTGGTCAAGGAGTTTGAGGTCAAGAGTCAGGAGTGTGCATCATAAACAGAAGGAAGAAAGACAAAGCCGTAGACAGGTAATGGTTTAAGGTTAGAATACCAAGAAGACAGAGCATCAGAGCAAAGGGGCTAGACACATGGATAGTCAGAATGAAGTCCAAGGTCTGGCAGCAATAGATCTACAAGCAACATACAAGGCACAGAGAAACAAACCACACTGATCTGAAGCTTTGACTGACAGCAATCTGAGACTGCCAGCCAAGTTAAAGGGAATCTGTCACCCCTTTTTTGAGATATCATATAATGATATCATTCAATTGTGTGTCACATAAGGATTCTCTTAGTACTTTGGCTTCCTCCTGTCCCCGCACCTTTCATGCATAAATACCTTTTTATCATATCGGTTCAGATGTATGTAAACTGCCATGGTCCGGTCCGCTGGGCGGGGCTTATTCACCTGCTCCCCCCTCCCTGTCTTGCTCTACGCATTTCTTCTTGTGTAGCGCAAGACGGGGGGGGCAGTTGAATAAGCCCCGCCCATCAGACCGGACCATGGCAGTTTACATACATCTGAACCGATATGATAAAAAGGTATTTATGCATGAAAGGTGCGGGGTCAGGAGGAAGCCAAAGTACTAAGAGAATCCTTATGTGACACACAATTGAATTATATCATTATATGATATCTCAAAAAAGGGGTGACAGATTCCCTTTAAGTAGCTGAGTAATAATTAGGAACATGGAGCACCTGGTGGAAGCTCAGCACCTCCCAGTCCCAGATTGGATGGATGAAGTGTCAATCAAAACACAGACAGCTTAGCACGCCCCGGTACCATACCGGATGACTGAGCTGTCAATCACTGCTTTCAAGACACACTGAGGGATGAAATTGTGACATGAGGCATTTAGTTTGTGCCAGAAGGTCTCCATTGGGTCTAGAAATCATGGTTCACGCAGAGACCATGAAATGCTAATATGTGAAGCTGGCATCACTTGAGGATCTATCAAACAATGCATATACTTTGAATTGTAAAATACAGAGTATATATCAGCAGAATGTGTTTTTCATGCTTTAAAACCATTTGTTTGTTTTAATTAGAGATGAGCAAGTATACTCATTGCTCGGGTGACCTCCAAGTATTTTGGCGTGCTCAGAGATTTAGTTTTGTGTAGAAGCAGCTGCATGATTTGCGACTGCTAGGCAGCCTGAATACATGTGTGGATTCCCTAACAAACAGGCAATCCAAACATGTATTCAGCCTGTCCAGCAGCCACAAATCATGCAGCTACGTCGACACAAACTAAATCTCCAAGCACACCAAATTACTCGGAGGACATCCGAGCATGCTCGGGAAAACCCGAGAAAAGAGTATACTCACTCATCACTATTTATAATCATTTGTTCTTCAGAAAACTTACATATTGATTCTTCTCAATATGATTTATTTCTTAGGCCGGGGTCACACTGCATTTTAGCAGTCCGTTAGATGAACTGGGTTACACTGTAACGTTCGCGATGTGCCATCATTCAGTGAAGGAGCCTCAGACGCGGGCTGCAGCGTCTCAGGCTCCGTCACCGCTAGCGCTGATGAATCATCAGCGCTAGCGGGTATAGCAAAACGCTAAAATGCAAAAATGCTATACCATTTAACGCTATGCGTTGAAAGGGCTGGTTAAACGCAATGTGAACCTAGCCTAAATCAAAATGTCTGCCATTGTCCAACTCTCCTACGTAACACTTCTTTTATAGGATGACATTGATTGCCTGTGAATAATAGGGAAACATTCTTGATAGTATCAACACCTTAGACTCTCATCAGGATTACAAAATAACCCCTTTACAACCAGGCAGTGTTCCATTTTTGCTCTTTAGTTTTTTGCTACTATTCTTCCAAGAGCCATAATTATTATTATTTTTCCACACAGCCATAAGACGGCTTGTTTTTATATGGAACAAGTGGTAGTTTTGAATTAGACCATTTATTTTACCATTCAATGTATTTACTGCAAAACATCAAAACATGAAAAAAATCCAAGTGCAGTGAAATTGTGAAAAAATATGCAATTCCACAATTTTTTTTAGATTTTTTTTTTTTTTTTACCTTGTTCCTTGTGTGATAAAAAACCCTTTCAACATGATTTTCCAGGTCAGTAAAGAAATAAACTTTGCCTATTTTTTAAATTTAAATGATGGCAAATAATTCAGAAATAAAAACAAAAACAGTTAGTGTGAGCATTTTTCTAAACCTATACACTTTTATTTTCTCCATGAGTGGAGCTTTGTGAGGGTATATTTTTTGAATGGTGAATCTTTATTGATACCATTTTGAGATAGATAACGATAGTTTGATCTCTTATTATTCCATTTTCTTGCAGTGTTGCGACAACAAAAAAACCCTCAATTCTGTTGCTTCAATACATTTTCTCTTTATGGTGAAACTTGCCGCCCCACAGCGACATATACAGCACATGTAAGTTGTTACTTTCAATGTAGCCCTTGTATCTCACTTGGGAATTTGTATAGACAGTTTTCACTCTGGGTACACTTAACGCCTACCAGGCTTTTTGAAACAAAGCACACATGCACTTTATCACAAAACTCAAGATAAAAAGCGGACGGCACCGCTGTTACCGTGTGACTCCAAATGATGTGCGGCATGCAGAAGCCCAGCAGCTGGGAATCTCGGGTGCCAGACCTGGAAACAGTCAATCCTGGGAATCCATGCAAAGAGAAGAGGTCACACTCATCGAGATGGAAGTTTCACTGATTTATTGACATATCATGAACATGTCAAGTCGGGGGAGTGACATAAGGAGTGCAAGGTAGGCTGACAACGGCCGTTTCGCGCTGCTCGAGCGCTTCAACGGGTCAAACAGTGGGGGGAAGTGTCGGGTTCATATGGAAATCACATCACTCCGTACCTCCTCCCTCCACAGCTGCTGTCTAAGTGACATTAGTGAATTAAAAACATGCTGAGATGCATTACAATATACAAAAAGCATAAATACAACTTACTGCGCAAGCAGAAAAATGGTTACATCGAGAGATAATAAATTACAATGCATATTCATATATCGAAGACTACTGTTATTTTCATATGTCAAAAACTACTATTTTTTTCCTTTATGGAAGACATCTACAGTCATATGTATCCAGAGACCAAACTCTCTCACTGTTATTGAACTATTAATATACTCACAGGGAAAAAAATAAATAAAAAAAAAATCTTTTTTTAAAAATTTTTTTTTAAAAAAATTCCTTAAAAATGAAAATTGTGTTTTGTGTGCCACTGAATATCTGTTTTTTGAGCATTCTTATAAACCACTATATACTTCCATAGCTGTATCTTATCATGGATGAACACAAAAATAAACTATCAATGACAAATCTCAATCATAGCGGACAAAAACCACGGCACCGAAAACGCACAATGTGTATGTGCACTTATACGAAAAACAAGTCACTATGCGAATCAAATGCTACGGGAAAGTAAAACAACTAAATACAAAAAGATGTCTTTGCCTCAAATATGTGGAAGTTCATCAAAGCTACAATTAGAGACTCCAGGAAAAAGTACCAACCAGAAAAGCCACATGTGTACATATGTGACATGGTTCTCCTATCAACTTAAAGGGAAATGAGGGAAAATATAAACTCCTTCATAAAAAAACAGCCATGTCTATTCTATCATTAAAACCCAGCGGACCTGTCGCCTGTGTATTCATAATCCACCTGGATTCTCGTTTTAATAAGATTTTATTTAGATGCCCTCCCTGCGGCGGTAAAACCACCTTCTCAATTCCTGCAAAGGAGAGAACATTGGGGTCATTTCCATGTGCATCTCTTACATGGTTAATTAAACGTGGGACTCCTCTTCCCGTTCTAATGGACTTAAAATGCTCACGAAAGCGAATGTATAAGGCCTCTTTCACACTTCAGTTTTTTACAATCAGTCACAATCCGCCAGGTTTTGAAAAAAACGGATCCGCAATTTTTTTTTGAGGATCCGTTTTTTTCCCCATTGACTTTCATTATAGGCGGATTGTGACGGATTGCCGTCCGTTGCATCCGTTTTTTTGAGGATCCGCCAAAAGTTGCTGTCCGTCACCATCCTCAAAGTTTTCAAAACGGAGCTTGCAACGTTTTTTTCTCTGGCGGATCCTCCAGACATGATTTAACCCCAAATTCTTTCTGGTTGCCGGACAAAAAACTCTCTCTCTCACTCCTTTTCCAGGCTACGATTCCTTTAAAATTTCATTTGTCGGATCCGTCAACAAAAACGGACGGGTGGTATCAGTAATAAAACGGATCCGCCATCCGTCCTTTTGGCGGATTTTGACTGATGCAAAAAGCTGAAGTGTGAAAGAGGCCTAGCGGACGTATAGTTTTGCCTATGTAGAAAAACCGACATGTGCAAAAAATCACATAGACTACATGGTCTGTCTTGCATGTGATCAAATCTGTAACTGTGTGTGTGACCACGCCCATGTGTAGTGTACGATCAGTACGATGAAATTTACAATATGGACAATGGCCACACCTGTAATTCCCTTGTGGTGTTCCTTTACTCAGCCAAGTGTCACGCTTAGTGACGATCCGATTCTTAACCAGAATATCTCTAATTCTTGTACTTCGCTTACATGAGATGAGGGGCCCTCTAGATACTATATCACTTAAATCCCTATCTTGTTCCAAAATATGCCATTTTTTTCTAATTGCTGCTCGTATCTGACGATCCATGGGACTATAACGAAAACAGAAGGTAAATCTCTATTCATTTTCGACTCTTTTATTTTTTAGAGGCACAACTCCTCTAACTTTATTACTGTACTGAGATTTTACTTTTTCAAGTGTGGTATCTAATAGAACCTTAGGATATCCCCGTTGTCTGAACCTGTTATATATATCTCTCTAGATTGTGTTTCAAAGCCCTCCAAGGTATTATTTAGTCGGTGAACTCTCAAAAATTGACCATATGGCAGAGAATTAATGGTATGTGATGGATGGAAACTATCATAACGCAATATGGAATTAGTAGCCAAAGGTTTCCTGCAAACTGACGTGCAAATTTCATTATCCTTAACTTCCAACAACAAGACATCAAGAAATTCCAGCCGTGTCCCTCCAAAATTGTGTGTGAACAGCATGTTCATCTGGTTCACCTCATTCAGGTGACTGACAAACTTGTCAAAAGAATCTCTGGTGCCATCCCAGACAATGAACACATCATCCACATACCTGAGATAAAGTCTAATATGTTGAAAGAAATGTTTGGCATTGTAGACATATTTTTCTTCCAGGGCACCCAAAAAGAGATTGGCGAACGTACATGCTGCCGGGGTACCCATCGCGACATTTTGACGGTACCACGTAGAATCAAAAGTGAATGCATTGTGAGTAAGTATAAAATTCATAGCTTCACAAACAAAATCCACAAAGCCCTGCTCTTTGCCTGTGGAGTTCAATATTTCTCTAATAGTATCCACACCCAACTTCTGGGGAATTCGTGTATATAGGCTCTCCACATCTATGGATGCCAGCATGAAGCCGGGTTGCCAAGCAAAATCCCGTATCACATGCAAAAAGGCATTGGTGTCCTTTATGTACGACGGGATCTCTCCCAACAAAGGGCGCAGCAACCAATCAATATACTGGGACAGGGATTCCGTGACGGATCCTATCCCAGATACGATTGGGCGTCCTGGGGGACAAGAAGCAGACTTGTGGATTTTGGGTACGTGGTACCAGTGGGGGCGCGTGGGAAACTCTGGCAGCAATATCTCTGCCTTCTTCTCAGAAATAACGTTCATCATGACATATTTCCTGAGTAACGACCTTAATTCCCTGATGTACCTGGGAGTGGGATCAGTCTTCAATCTAGAATATGTTACTGCATCAGATAGCTGCCGGTGTGCCTCAGAAAAATACATGTTCCTGGGCAACAAAACCGTGTTGCCGCCTTTATCTGAAGGTCTCACTATGGTATCAGACCATTCTCTGATCTCCACCATAGCCTTCCTTTCTGGGTCTGTCAGATTAGCAGGCACTACGGGATATACTAGTGATTCAATGTCCTTTATAATTTGCATTTCAAACACATCAATAAGGTTACCCGGGAATATGGGAGGCATGTATTGTGAAGCAACCCCCCCTGTAAACGGTCTATTGATCAACTGTGATTCATTAATAGTTACCCTATCTGAGCCTGTGATACTGAGTAGTAAATTGGCATCTTCATGTAAATCAGCTAATGCCCCTGTACCAGCCATGAAACCTAAAGGGCCCACCCTACATTGTACTTCCCCAGATAATTTACTATCAATGGGGGGTTTTGCTGTAAAATGTTTATGCAAATGGTTCATCCTGATAGACTTAAATAAATCAATTCTAAATTCAGCCATTTCAAAAGGCTGTGGTATGCAAAAATTAAGACCTTTAGATAATAATGCAAAATGGGAATCATTCAAAACATGTCCTGTCAAATTGATCACTGAAAATGGTTGAGAGTCCGTTATTACTCCTGTCTCCACGAGACCTGTTTCCTCTTGCGGTGCCGACCGAAAACTCTTCCTCCTTCCTCGTCTGACTCTCCGCCTAAAGGGACATTAGATCCAGCTCGGGCTGCTTCACATGCTGATTGCTGGTCGGGTGAGGTAGTATTGTGACTGACCCCCTCCCCCACGCTGGAATCTGAATCTGTAGTGAGGTAATCTTTTTTTACTGGTGCCTGTTTCTGTTTGTGATAGAAACGTTTATTTTTCCCTTTACCAAACTGCCCAAAGTTAGTATTAATATTGGATCGTTGTTTATTCCAATTAAAAATCTGACCACTGGCGAAATCATTTTTGTCCCGTAGAAATGTATCACGTTTTCTTGATTTAATTTCCGCCTGTATCGGTAGAAGTTTACTGTCCATCTTTTTATTAAACAATGTCCACTGATTTTCTGTCAGTCTGGATTTTAGTTCCTCTTGTGCTTTAACAAGATCATGTTTTACTATCTCATAATTATGTAAATTTGTGGCCAAAACTAGTTGCAACAAATCCTGTGAGCATTTCAATAGAATCTTCTCCCATTCTGTGCGGAACGAGGTGTTATCACTAAAATTAGAAATATCTTTCCATACTCGTAGTCCTCGTGGTACGCGTCCACAATTGCTATATGACTTTAATGAATTATTAGTCCAAAACAATTTTATCTCTCTCTCAGACAAATTCATGAGTTTGAACTCTAATGATTTTGTGCTTAAAGTTTGCACCTCATCACAAGTTTCGCACTCCTTAAAATAATTGTCCACATCCTCCCGACCTGCTTGCAGGTTTCTACCCAGTGTGGTTACTTCTGACTCCATGTTAACTGACATGGTTATACAGTGGGGCAAAAAAGTATTTAGTCAGTCAGCAATAGTGCAAGTTCCACCACTTAAAAAGATGAGAGGCGTCTGTAATTTACATCATAGGTAGACCTCAACTATGGGAGACAAACTGAGAAAAAAAAATCCAGAAAATCACATTGTCTGTTTTTTTTCATTTTATTTGCATATTATGGTGGAAAATAAGTATTTGGTCAGAAACAAGCAATCAAGATTTCTGGCTCTCACAGACCTGTAACTTCTTCTTTAAGAGTCTCCTCTTTCCTCCACTCATTACCTGTAGTAATGGCACCTGTTTAAACTTGTTATCAGTATAAAAAGACACCTGTGCACACCCTCAAACAGTCTGACTCCAAACTCCACTATGGTGAAGACCAAAGAGCTGTCAAAGGACACCAGAAACAAAATTGTAGCCCTGCACCAGGCTGGGAAGACTGAATTTGCAATAGCCAACCAGCTTGGAGTGAAGAAATCAACTGTGGGAGCAATAATTAGAAAATGGAAGACATACAAGACCACTGATAATCTCCCTCGATCTGGTGCTCCACGCAAAATCCCACCCCGTGGGGTCAGAATGATCACAAGAACGGTGAGCAAAAATCCCAGAACCACGCGGGGGGACCTAGTGAATGAACTGCAGAGAGCTGGGACCAATGTAACAAGGCCTACCATAAGTAACACACTACGCCACCATGGACTCAGATCCTGCAGTGCCAGACATGTCCCACTGCTTAAGCCTGTACATGTCCGGGCCCGTCTGAAGTTTGCTAGAGAGCATTTGGATGATCCAGAGGAGTTTTGGGAGAATGTCCTATGGTCTGATGAAACCAAACTGGAACTGTTTGGTAGAAACACAACTTGTCGTGTTTGGAGGAAAAGAATACTGAGTTGCATCCATCAAACACCATACCTACTGTAAAGCATGGTGGTGGAAACATCATGCTTTGGGGCTGTTTCTCTGCAAAGGGGCCAGGACGACTGATCCGGGTACATGAAAGAATGAATGGGGCCATGTATCGTGAGATTTTGAGTGCAAACCTCCTTCTAGTGGTAGGGGGAGCATTTATGCAGGGGTGGCATTTATGTACATGTATCAAAGTACTTCTGGCAGTTATAACATGGCAGTTAGACAGGGCAGGAGACAGGTAAGACATTTATATACATTTACTCCCTGTACATTAGGAGTACAACAAATATATACCATATGCATTTGTGTCATTTATATCCTGGCCGCTACATTCACACACATCCACCGCCCTGGCATTAATTCTCCACACTCCATCCATATTGGCCCCTCACTCCTTTCCTCTCCTATGTATAGCACTCATGCTCTTTTCACATTGTTAAATTGCACAGATCCAGCCAGTCCCACCATTCAACACCAGAGACGCTCTCACAAATCACTTAACCATCTGCTCACTCTTTCTATCCTCCTTCTCCTAGTCGCAGGAGACATTGCTCCCAACCCTGGTCCCCCATGTTATAGAAAGTCAAACCCCCCCACTGCTACACTCAGAAACCCCTCTAATCTTATTAATATTCCCTGCATGCCATCTGTCTCTCTTAATTGTGCACTTTGGAATTCTCGCTCAGTGTGTAACAAACTCTCCTTCATTCATGACTTCTTCCTTTCTAATTCTCTTAACCTTCTGGCTCTTACTGAAACCTGGATCCAGCAGTCAGATACTACTGCTGCTGCTGCTCTTTCATACGGGGGGCTACACTTCTCTCATACCCCAAGATCAGACAATAGAGCTGGTGGAGGCGTTGGTCTGCTCCTATCACCAAAATGTACCTTTCAGGTTATCCCTCAAGTACCCTCACTTGTCTTCCCTTCTTTTGAGGTCCATGCCGTCAGACTCTACACCCCCTTCTCCATGCGAGTGGCGGTGGTATATCGTCCTCCCGGCCCCTCCCATCAGTTCCTGGATCATTTTGCCACTTGGCTTCCACATTTTCTCTCCTGTGACATCCCTACCCTCCTCATGGGAGATTTCAACATCCCCATTGCTCTTCCCCTCTCCCCATCTGCTACTCACCTTTTATCTCTAACCTCCTCATTTGGCCTTTCGCAGCTTACTAATTCTCCAACGCATGAAGACGGAAACTCCCTCGACTTGGTCTTCTCTCGGCTTTGTGCAGTGGATGATTTTGCAAACTCCCCTCTCCCGCTCTCTGACCACAATCTTCTTTCATTCTCTATAAAGAACTGCCAGGCTGCTCAGGTCACCCCCACTGTCCAGACTTATAGAAACACACAGGCCATTAACACCCAGAAACTTCTGAAGAACTTGCAGTCTTCATTGGCCCCTATCTCCTCCCTCTCATGTCCTGATTCTGCATTGAAGCATTACAATGAAACACTTCAAACTGCCCTGGATGAATTTGCACCCCCTATAAATAGAACACCACAACGCAGACGGCGACAACCCTGGCACACGGTGCAAACACGTTTCCTGCAGCGGTGCTCCAGGTGCGCCGAACGTCTGTGGAGAAAATCCAATCTACACGAAGATTTCATCCATTTTAAGTTTATGCTTAGAACATACAACACTGCCCTTCACCTCTCCAAACAAACCTATTTCAACACCCTCATCATCTCACTGTCCAATAACCCGAAACTTCTCTTTGACACTTTTCATTCTCTACTCAATCCAAGAGGCCCCAACCACTGAGCTCCGAGCTGACGATCTGGCCAATTACTTCAAAGAAAAAATTGACCAGATCCGACAGGAAATTATCTCCAAATCCCCTCATACCATGCACTGTCCTCCCTCCCCCACTGCATCTAACTCACTCTCTGATTTTGAACCAGTCACAGAAGAAGAAGTAAGCAGGCTCCTTGCATCTTCTCGCCCAACTACTTGCACCAGTGACCCATTTCCGTCACATCTCCTCCAGTCCCTTTCCCCTGCTGTCACCCCTCACCTAACAAATATTTAACCTCTCTCTCTCTTCTGGTATTTTTCCCTCCTCATTTAAGCATGCCATCATACATCCACTACTTAAAAAACCATCCCTCGACCAAAATTGTGCCGCTAACTATAGACCTGTCTCTAATCTTCCCTTCATCTCTAAACTCCTGGAACGCCTGGTCCACTCCCGTCTTATCCGCTATCTCTCAGAAAACTCTGTTCTCGACCCTCTCCAATCCGGTTTCCGCTCTTTACACTCCACTGAAACTGCCCTCACTAAAGTCTCTAATGATCTGCTAACAGCTAAATCAAATGGTCATTACTCCATGCTAATTCTCTTGGATCTCTCTGCAGCATTCGACACTGTGGATCATCAGCTCCTCCTCACTATGCTCCATTCCATTGGCCTCAAGGACACCGTTCTCTCCTGGTTCTCCTCCTATCTCTCCGACCGCTCCTTTACTGTTTCTTTTGCCGGTTCCTCCTCCTCTCACCTTCCCCTTACTGTTGGGGTTCCTCAAGGATCGGTTCTAGGCCCCCTCCTCTTCTCCTTGTACACTGCCCCTATTGGTCAAACAATCAGTAGATTTGGTTTCCAGTACCATCTCTATGCTGATGACACCCAATTATACGCTTCTTCTCCTGACATCACGCCAGCCTTTCTAGAAAACACTGGCGATTGTCTAAACGCTGTGTCTAATATCATGTCCTCACTATATCTGAAACTGAACCTGTCAAAGACTGAACTCCTTGTGTTTCCTCCCGCTACTAATGTACCTACACCCGACATTGCCATTTCCGTCTGTGGTTCCACTATTACTCCCCAGCAACATGCCCGCTGTCTTGGGGTCATACTTGATTCCGAGCTTTCCTTTGCCCCCCACATTCGATCACTGGCTCGCTCTTGTCATCTGCACCTCAAAAACATTTCTAGAATTCGACCTTTTCTTACTTTTGACTCTGCAAAAACTCTTACTGTTTCTCTTATTCATTCTCGTCTCGACTATTGTAACTCTCTTCTAATCGGTCTCCCTCTTACAAAACTCTCCCCTCTCCAATTTGTCTTGAATGCTGCAGCCAGGATCATATTCCTCACCAATCGTTACACCGATGCCTCTACCTTGTGCCAGTCATTACACTGGCTACCCATCCACTCCAGAATTCAGTATAAACTTATTACCCTCACCCACAAAGCCCTCCATGGCTCAGCACCACCTTACATCTCCTCCCTTGTTTCAGTATACCACCCTACCCGCGCCCTCCGTTCTGCTGATGACCTGAGGTTAGTATCCTCAATAGTCAGAACCTCCCACTCCCGTCTCCAAGACTTTACACGTGCCGCGCCATTTCTTTGGAATGCACTTCCCAGGTCAATACGATTAGTCCCCAATCCCCACAATTTTAAGCGTGTCCTGAAAACGCATTTATTCAGACTGGCCTATCGCCTCAACACATTAACCTAACCTATCCCTGTGTGGCAGAGCCAAAAATTTTACCATAACCAGGTTCCCAGCATCATGTTCCCACATGCTTTATGCATCCATTAGCCCTCTGTGTCTGTACTGTTACACACTTAACATTATGGCTGGTCCATACAATCAGGGCAACTGTTACCACCCACCTTTCGTGTCTACCTCTTTCCTCATAGACTGTAAGCTTGCGAGCAGGGCCCTCACTCCTCTTGGTATTTGTTATAATCTACTGTATGCGATTATTCTTATGCTGTAATGTCTATTGTCTGTACAAATCCCCTCTGAAATGTAAAGTGCTGCGGAATATGTCGGCGCTATAAAAATAAAATTTATTATTATTATTATTATTATTCTATCAGCAAGGGCATTGAAGATGAAACGTGGCTGGGTCTTTCAACATGACAATGATCCAAAGCACACCACCAGGGCAACGAAGGAGTGGCTTCGTAAGAAGCATTTCAAGGTCCTGGAGTGGCCTAGCCAGTCTCCAGATCTCAACCCTATAGAAAACCTTTGGGGGAGTTGAAAGTCCGTGTTGCCAAGCGAAAAGCCAAAAACATCACTGCTCTAGAGGAGATCTGCATGGAGGAATGGGCCAACATACCAACAACAGTGTGTGGCAACCTTGTGAAGACTTACAGAAAACGTTTGACCTCTGTCATTGCCAACAAAGGATATATCACAAAGTATTGAGATGAAATTTTGTTTCTGACCAAATACTTATTTTCCACCATAATATGCAAATAAAATGAAAAAAAAACAGACAATGTGATTTTCTGGATTTTTTTTTCTCACTTTGTCTCCCACAGTTGAGGTCTACCTATGATGTAAATTACAGACGCCTCTCATCTTTTTAAGTGGTGGAACTTGCACTATTGCTGACTGACTAAATACTTTTTTGCCCCACTGTATATAATGTTCAAGCCATTAAAACATCACTGTGAAAGGCAAAACAAGCGTGCACAGTCCTGGAACTAGTCCAATATTAAATCACAAAACTCAAGATAAAAAGCGGACGGCACCGCTGTTACCGTGTGACTTCAAATGATGTGCGGCATGCAGAAGCCCAGCAGCTGGGAATCTCGGGTGCCAGACCTGGAAACAGTCAATCCTGGGAATCCATGCAAAGAGGAGAGGTCGCACTCATCGAGATTGAAGTTTCACTGATTTATTGACATATCATGAACATGTCAAGTCGGGAGAGTGACATAAGGAGTGCAAGGTAGGCTGACAACGGCCGTTTCGCGCTGCTCGAGCGCTTCAACGGGTCAAACAGTGGGGGGAAGTGCCGGGTTCATATGGAAATCACATCACTCCGTACCTCCTCCCTCCACAGCTGCTGTCTAAGTGACATTAGTGAATTAAAAACATGCTGAGATGCATTACAATATACAAAAAGCATAAATACAACTAACTGCGCAAGCAGAAAAATGGTTAACATCGAGAGATAATAAATTACAATGCATATTCATATATCGAAGACTACTGTTATTTTCATATGTCGAAAACTACTATTTTTTCCCTTATGGAAGACATCTACAGCCATATGTATCCAGAAACCAAACTGTCTCACTGTTATTGAACTATTAATATACTCACAGGGGAAGAAAAAAAAAAAAATATCTTTTTTAAAAAAATTTTTTCAAAAAAATTCCTTTAAAAATGAAAATTGTGTTTTGTGTGCCACTGAATATCTGTTTTTTGAGCATTCTCATAAACCACTATATACCTCCATAGCTGTATCTTATCATGGATGAACACAATATCCACCTGGATTCTCGTTTTAATAAGGAAGATCCATTTGCATAAACATTTTACAGCAAAACCCCCCATTGATAGTAAATTATCTGGGGAAGCACAATGTAGGGTGGGCTCCTTAGGTTTCATGGCTGGTACAGGAGCTTTAGCTGATTTACATGAAGATGCCAATTTACTACTTAGTATCACAGGCTCAGATAGGGTAACTATTAATGAATCACAGTTGATCAATAGACCGTTTACAGGGGGGGGTTGCTTCACAATTAGAGTTGAGCGATACCGTCCGATACTTCAAAATATCGGATCGGAATGGATCGGCCGATCTTTAAAAAAAGTATCGGTATCGCCAATGCCGATACCGGAAGTCCCATTCAAGTCTATGAGACTTCCGGTATCGGAATTGGAAAAACCCTTTCCTGCCCTTGTACAGCCTCTCGGGGGTCTGTACGGGCCTTCCGGGGGTCTCTGCCGGCCTGCCGGGGGTCTGTGCCGGCCTGCCGGTGGGCTGTGCGGACTGCCCGGGGTATGTGCACCCTGTGGGGGTCTGTGCCGGCCTGCCGGGGGGGCTGTGCTGATGTCCGGGGGTCTGTGCAGGCATCGTCCGATGGGACTACAAGTCCCATCGGGTGATGCCTGCTACCATGACAGTGATTGACACATTAGCCAATGATGGGACAGTAGTAGTCCCATCATCCGGCTAATGTGTTGAATGTAAAAAAAAAAAAAAAAAAAAAATAATACTACATACATACATACTAAAAACCAAAAGCAAAACACAAAACAAATATCCTGGAATAAAAAAGTAAAAAAATATATTGCAAAAATTGCATGAAGGTAGTAATAATAGTAATAATAAGGGTATTTAGTTCACATTTACGTCACTTGACAAGTGGAAAGGTTTTAAATACAAGAGTTAGGACTGTCCCACAAGGGTTGCCGTGACGTGGCGGGATGGCTTCTACATTATTTTGATCAAAATTATGTTAACTAAATACCCTTATTATTACTATTATTACTACCTTCATGCAATTTTTGCAATATATTTTTTTACTTTTTTATTCCAGGATATTTGTTTTGTGTTTTGCTTTTGGTTTTCTCTGTGTAAAGGTCATGTGTTCATATGCAATTACATTTTGCATGCACATTAATTTACTTTTTCTACTCAGACCCAGTTTCTCATACATACATACTACATGCATGCTACATACATACTACATGCTACATACATACTACATACATACTACATATATACTACATGCATGCTACATACATGCTACATGCTACGTACATACTACATATATACTACATGCATGCTACATGCTACATACATACTACATACATACTACATGCTACATACATACTACATACATACTACATGCATGCTACATACATACTACATGCTACATATATACTACATACATACTACATATATACTACATGCTACATACAGTCATATGTAAAAGTTTGGGCACCCCTATTAATGTTAACCTTTTTTCTTAATAGCAATTTTGGTTTTTGCAACAGGTATTTCAGTTTCATATATCTAATAACTGATGGACTCAGTTATATTTCTGGATTCAAATGAGGTTTATTGTACTAACAGAAAATGTGCAATCTGCATTTAAACAAAATTTGACCGGTGCAAAAGAATGGGCACCCTTATCATTTTCTTGATTTGAACACTCCTAACTACTTTTTACTGACTTCCTGAAGCACTAAATTGGTTTTGTAACCTCATTAAGCTTTGAACTTCATAGCCAGGTGTATCAAATCATGAGAAAAGGTATTTAAAGTGGCCACTTGCAAGTAGTTCTCCTATTTGATTCTCCTATGAAGAGTGGCATCATGGGCTCCTCAAAACAACTTTCAAATGATCTGAAAACAAAGATTATTCAACATAGCTTTTCAGGGGAAGGATACAAAAAGTTGTCTCAGAGATTTAACCTGTCAGTTTCCACTGTGAGGAACATAGTAAGGAAATGGAAGAACACAGGTACAGTTCTTGTTAAGCCCAGAAGTGGCAGGCCAAGAAAAATATCAGAAAGGCAGAGAAGAAGAATGGTGAGAACAGTCAAGGACAATCCACAGACCACCTCCAAAGACCTGCAGCCTCATCTTGCTGCAGATGGTGTCACTGTGCATCGGTCAACAATACAGCGCACTTTGCACAAGGAGAAGCTGTATGGGAGAGTGATGCGAAATAAGCCGTTTCTGCAAGCACGCCACAAACAGAGGCACCTGAGGTATGCAAAAGCACATTTGGACAAGCCAGTTACATTTTGGAAGAAGGTCCTGTGGACTGATGAAACAAAGATTGAGTTGTTTGGTCATACAAAAAGGCGTTATGCATGCGCTGTATTGTTGACCGATGCACAGTGACACCATCTGCAGCAAGATGAGGCTGCAGGTCTTTGGAGGTGGTCTGTGGATTGTCCTTGACTGTTCTCACCATTCTTCTTCTCTGCCTTTCTGATATTTTTCTTGGCCTGCCACTTCTGGGCTTAACAAGAACTGTACCTGTGTTCTTCCATTTCCTTACTATGTTCCTCACAGTGGAAACTGACAGGTTAAATCTCTGAGACAACTTTTTGTATCCTTCCCCTGAAAAGCTATGTTGAATAATCTTTGTTTTCAGATCATTTGAGAGTTGTTTTGAGGAGCCCATGATGCCACTCTTCATAGGAGAATCAAATAGGAGAACTACTTGCAAGTGGCCACTTTAAATACCTTTTCTCATGATTTGATACACCTGGCTATGAAGTTCAAAGCTCAATGAGGTTACAAAACCAATTTAGTGCTTCAGGAAGTCAGTAAAAAGTAGTTAGGAGTGTTCAAATCAAGAAAATGATAAGGGTGCCCATACTTTTGCACCGGTCAAATTTTGTTTAAATGCAGATTGCACATTTTCTGTTAGTACAATAAACCTCATTTGAATCCAGAAATATAACTGAGTCCATCAGTTATTAGATATATGAAACTGAAATAGCTGTTGCAAAAACCAAAATTGTTATAAAGAAAAATGGTTAACATTAATAGGGGTGCCCAAACTTTTACATATGACTGTATATACTACATACATACTACATACATACTACATATATACTACATGCATGCTACATACATACTGCATGCATGCTACATACATACTACATGCTACATACATACTACATGCTACATACATACTACATGCATGCTACATACATACTGCATGCATGCTACATACATACTACATGCTACATACATACTACATATATACTACATGCATGCTACATACATACTACATGCTACATACAAACTACATACATACTACATGCATGCTACATACATACTACATGCTACATATATACTACATACATACTACATACATACTACATATATACTACATGCATGCTACATACATACTACATGCTACATACATACTACATACATACTACATGCATGCTACATACATACTACATACATACTACATGCATGCTACATACATACTACATGCTACATATATACTACATACATAGTACATATATACTACATGCATGCTACATGCATGCTACATACATACTACATGCTACATACATACTACATACATACTACATGCATGCTACATACAATACATTCATACAATACATACATAGACATACAGTACATATAACATAGAGTAACATACTTACCAATACTTGTCACATTGTTCCCCGAAGCCATTGTCGTCTACGGAATAAATATTAACATAACAAACCACAAAAATACTCTCCCATGATCCGAAGCAGTCCACGAGTGTGTCCCATGACGATCTTGGGTAGAGAACTGCAGCATCAGCTGATGCTGCCGCTCTCTACGGGCTGCAGGAATCCAATGACGGAAGGTAGGTATCCTTCCGCACTGTTTTCCTCCGCCACTTAAAAAAAAAAAAGTCCCTAGTCTCACTTTATGGTAAAAGCTGTGTGGGAATTTCCGGGATAGGCATATGTTGTGTTGGCTGGACATTCAGCTGCTGCAAAGGGCGGAATTGGGCAAGTCCGAGGAAGAGGAGGACAAAAGCGAGGCAGTTTTCTGGCAACCTATGTGTCATCAGGGGAAGGTGGGACAAAATCCTTTGAAACCAATGTATGGTTCATTTTAATGAAAGTTAGATCATCAACATTTTGGGTAGACAGATGGATCCTTTTTTCTGTCAGGATTGATCCAAACTCTTTCAGATAACACATTAGCAGCAGGGCAAGCGAGCTCCTGTAAGGCATATTGTGCCAATTCAGGCCAGGCGTCCAGTTTAGAGGCCCAATAGTCAAAGGGGAATGACCTGTGAGGGAGAACATCAATATGGGAGTAGTTTGTAACCATAGTTGACAACTGCTGTCTCCTGTCACTTTTAATTGATGCAGTATTAGCAGTCGTGTAAGCGATACTTGAGAAATCATTCCTCAACTTGGTCATTTAACCCCTGTCTCCAACGCCACTTCGGCTGTGTGCACCACGAACACCTCTTCCATTGTGCCCACTATGGCTCGTGGGAGAACCAGCACCGCTGCTGTGTGCTGGGAAAGCCTCAAACAAATGGTTTACCAGAGTTGCTTGTTTGTTAGCCAATATTATCTCTAGGTTCTCCTGTGGCATGATGTTGTGTAATTTGCATTTGTAGCGTGGATCGAAAATGCTGGACAGCCAGTAGCCGTCATCCTTCATCATTTTGTCAATGCGGGGGTCCCTTTTTATGATCCGCAAGGCATAATTGGACATGTGGGCCAATGTTCCAGGTGTCAATGATGCACTGCCAGTGGTGGGTGGAGGAGCACTTTCTAGACATCCCTACAGTCACGCACAAACACTGTACCTGACCTTGGAATGCCAACTTTTTCTCTTGCCCCGAGAAGCATCCTCCTGCCCAAAATAATCATCCCCCTCATCCTCCTCCTCCTTCTCTTCCTCCACCTCGTCCAGGACAGTTCCCTGACCAGACAATGGCTGACTTTCATCAAGGCTTCCCTTTTCCTCCTCCTCCGCTGCAGACGCCTGATCCTTAATATGCGTCAAACTTTGCATGAGCAGATGCATAAGTGGGATGCTCATGCTTATGATGGCATCGTCTACACTTTCCAGCCGTGTGCATTCCTCAAAACACTGAAGGACTTGACAGAGGTCTTTCAGCTTGACCACTGCACACCCGACAATTCCATGTGTTCCCTCAAACTGCCTGCCCGTGTATCCTCCCACAAATGCATTACAGCCTGCCTCTGTTCGCACAGCCTCTCAACCATGTGCAGGGTGGAGTTCCACCTTGTTGCAACGTCTATGATTAGGCAGTCCTTGGGGAGGTGGAGCAATCGCTGCAGCTTCTGCATACGAGTGGAGTGGACGTTTGAGCGACGGATGTGCGAGCACAGTCTTCGCACCTTATGGAGCAGGGATGTTAACTCCAGATAATTATTAAGGAAGAACTGCACCACCAGGTTCAAAGTGTGAGCCAGGCAAGGTATGTGTGTGAGTTATGCACGGGCTATGGCTGCCACAAAATTACGGTCATTATCACTGACTACCTTGCCTGCCTCAAGATGTAGACTGCCCAGCCATAACTCAGTTTGTCGCTGCAAGTAGTCGACCAGTACCTCCGAGGTGTGTCTGTTGTCGCCCAAAGACATCATGTTTAACACAGCCTGCTGACGCTTACCACTAGCTGTTCGATAGTGGGACACCTCGTGTGCAACGCTGCCAGCTGCGGATGGAGTGCTCCTGCGACTGCGCTTTGTGGACGAGCTTTCGCTGATAGAGCAGGAGGATCAAAAGCCTACAGCCAACTGTTTCCTATATCGTGGGCTAGACAGCACTGTTCCAACGCCGCTGTCCCCAGTGGAGCCTGCATCCACCACATTAACCCAGTGCGCAGTGATGGACACGTAATGGCCCTGGCCATGCCTACTGGTCAATGCATCAGTTGTGAATTGCACCTTTCCACTCACTGACTGTTTTAGTGCATGGACAATGCGGTCTTTCACATGCCAGTGGAGGGCAGGGATGGCTTTCCAAGAAAAGAAGTGCCGACTGGGTAGGTCATAACGTGGGACAGCGTAGGCCATGAGGTCGCAGAAAGCTTCGCTTTCAACCAAACGGTAGGGCATCATCTCTAATGAGATTAGTTTGGCAATGTAGGCGTTCAAACAAAGTGTACGCGGATGAGAGGATGAGTACTTTCTTGTCCTACTCAGAGTGTCTGGTAGGGTGAGCTGGACTGGAGAGCTGCATATGGGGGAAGTAGCGGTGGACAGGACGGAGTGAGAAGGGGTTGGTGATGGCCTAGGTTCAGTGTTGTGTTGCAAAACCATGGTGATTCCCTGAGTGCTTTGGTCTTGCGATGACACCTCCACATTTAGTGCTGGTGGTGTGCTTAACGGTGGCGTTGGTCTTACAGTGGGGGAAGCGATGGAGCCTTGCTGGCTACCTTCAGTTGGAGCAGGTGCACATGTACTACCTGAGGTTTTGTAGTCCGTCCACGCTTGCAAGTGCATGTTGATTAAATGTCTAAGCATGCAACAGGTATTCAAATTTCTGAGTTGTTTACCTCGGCTAAAGGTCCTTCCGCACTTCTTACAGGTAACCTTTGCCTCATCAGTAGGAATTTGGACAAAGTGCCACACTGCACTCTTCCTACTATGGTATACATTTTCTGGCCTTGCACGCTGTGCTAAGTGGACCGTTTGGCCAAGCTGTGCTGCAACTCTTTTAGTTTTTGTTTCACGTTTTTGGACAGCTATGGGCCTGGCAGATAACTGCTGCTGCAATGTCAATGCCTGCTGCGGATCCTTCTCCTTATCTGAACTATTGCCAGCACCACCCTCCTCCCCCAATGGATGCCAATCCGGGTCAAGAACTGGGTCATCCTTCACCTCCTCTTCAAAGTCATCTGCACCTTCCTCTTTACCTTCCTCTGTGTCACCGTGTAAGGTGGTATAGTATGCGAAAAGGGGCACCTGAGTTTCATCAGGGTCAGATTCTGGCTCAATAGACTGCGAGGGCAATGTAGTGCTCTCGGTCGATGTACCAGCAGAATAATCTAGCAGTGGCTGTGCATCAGTGCACTCCATGTCAGATTCATCTTGGACTGGGGAATTCTGGATTTGACTGGATAACCCAGGCATGGTATGTGAAAAGAGCTCCATAGAGTAATCTGAAGTGTGGGCTGCCGCATCCTTAACTTTTGGTGGGGGTGAAGGACACAAGGAAAGGTGTTTTTCCTGACCATAACCCTGCACTGACAACTCCGTGCTTGCAGGTTTCGAACGTTCAGAAGAGGAGGCAATAGAGCTGGTGGCTGTTTCGGCAATGTACGCCAAAACCTGTTCCTGATGCTCCGGCATTAAAAGCGGTTTTCTTACTCCAAGAAAAGGCAACCTTACAGGCCTTCTTGGGCCAGACAATGACGCAGGCTCAACACCTCCTGCCTTAGCTGCTATTGTGCTTTTGCCAGAAGCAGCCAATGCACCACCACCATCAGTAGCAGCTGCGCCCCCCTGCCCACGTCCATGGCCTCTTCCACCATACTTCCTCATGTTTGGGAAAATGTACCAAAAATACCTGCAGAGAGATGGTACTGTATGAGGAGCGTCCAGCTGTGTAAGGTGTATTAAAAAAATTAAATCTATGTATATATTTTGTTAGTCACAGACGCTCTCACAGTATGTATTGGACCGTAATCCAACAAGCAGATATACAGAACTGTATCAGAAGTGTACGGCTGTATACTTTTTTTGTGTAACTAACAATCTCCGTATATGTATTTACGGAGTGTCACACACACGCTGACTCTGTATAGATGTGACTGTAATGCGAACGGTTGATATACAATACTGTTTGAGAATCGGACAGCTCTATACGGTGTGTGTATGGAAAATTGTCAATCTCTGTCTATTTGTAAATGGACTGACACACGCTGTCTCTGTTTAGTTTTGACCATCATCAAAAAGCAGATATACGAAACTGTTTGAAAAGCGGACAGCACTCTAAGGTGTAGGTCTGGAAAAACGGAAAAACTCCTCGGCTTTTTTTTCCAGAGTCACACACAGATAGCTTCTATTTGTCCGTGATACAAGGCTGTACACGGTAATGTATGAGGAGCGTACACCGCTATACGGTGTCTGTATGGAAAATTGTCAATCTCCGTCTATTTGTATAGGGACTGACACACACTGTCTCTGTCTAGTTTTGACCGTCATCAAACAGCAGATATACGAAACTGTTTGAAAAGCGGACAGCTCTAAGGTGTAGGTCTGGAAAAATGGAAAAATTCCTCGGCTTGTTCTTCCAGAGTCACACCCAGATAGCTTTTATTTGTCCGTGATACCAGCCGGTACACTGTCGTGTGTGAGGGGCGTACACCGCTATATGGTGTGTGAAAAATTGAGTGCTCAGTAACTCACCAGGACAAAATATTAAAAGTTGGAGTGCTTTGAAAAAAGCAGTATGAACAGCAGTGTGCACACAGCAATGCAGCTAGCAGGTAGCCTTAATTTGACCGACCCGTTTCGTTCAACTCTATTAATTACCATATTAATGTTTTAGAAACCAGGTAAGCAGATAAATTTGGCCAAATAAATATATTAGTTGTGACTTAATAAAGACCAGATAATCTATACATAAAGCTGCTAAATGCCAAATAGTCCAGCTATGGAAATGTGGCACTGGCCTGCAATAATTAACCACCCACAAGTCATGCAAGAGTGCTGATTAAAGCATAGATACATGGGTACCGTGAGTAAAAGAAGCGGTGTGCAATAAAAATGCGCCCCGATGTCCATCTGACAAAATTCTTAGTGTGAGTACCGGTTCAAAACAAATATTCATAGGAATGCTGTCTCAAGAGCCCCACAATTGCAGCTCAGGTATGGAGTTATGGAGTCAGAATAGTTTTCCTCTATGGGTCAGTATGCCATTATTTTATTGTACATTGGCCCCGCTTCATCAAGGCTGGCAATATTCTCACAGATTTTGATGATAAAGCATGCTTGAGTCATGCTAGACTTTTTTATGTTGGGATTTTGCACGTTATATATTTTTGAATCTTTGTATAACACATGCTTAAAATTCAAGCAACAAGTATTGTGTCATTTGTGAGCAAAAAGCACAAACCGCATATGGTGCATGCAAGCTTTTGGGATGGTATTCCCCTATTCCAGCAGTAATAAATGTATGACATATGTAGGGTATGTTTTTTTTTAGAATAGTCAGACTAGTATTTTGATTTTGTACTCACTTGATTTAAAATGTTTTTTCTAAGGAAATGCCCACCGAACTCTGCCATTTTTATGTTAAAACCATACAGGTAATCCTATAGATCACTCTGGTTATTGTTTGTTGTGCTTTTTTTTCTCAAAGGCTTATATTTAAAAAAAAATATGTCTGAAAAGAAAAACATGATAATAGCTCTCATTTTAATTCTACAATGCCATACAAGCAAATGATTAGCTTTGGTTTTTACAGTTCATTGAAGCCTTATACCCAGGGTGTAGTTGGAGTATCGTGTAAAGATAATCCCCATGCTCCACCAATGTAAATGAATCCTTTCATTTTCTTAATTGTCCTTATAAGTTGTAGCAGATGCAAGCACATCTGTCAAATAAGCCTTTGTGGGAATAACCGCGGAGGCAACTGCTCATTAAATGGTAAATGTAATCAATCTTGTTTAATAAGGTTATATCACACAGCATAGAATAAAAATGTAGATACACGCTAAAATTAGGATTTGATACTCTTAATCACAGACACTATATAGCTTCACAAAATTGTAGTGATTTCTTGGGTTTCTTTCAACAAATGTTTATCAATATTTATGGTAAAACGCCATCTTACTTTACTCTTTTGCTTAACTCTTTTTATATACTGATGACATGCATGAAAGTATTAATAGGCTAAAAAGGAACAAACCTTATATACTCTGGAACTTTAGACACTCCACATGTCATCGTACAGCGCTATTATGGAGTTGTCCTCACGTAAAACCTATTGCGTCGGTGTCTCCGCTTTCTGCCCCTCTTTCCCATTAGAGACTTACCATCACGGCCTCCATCCCACACTTCTGGCTCTAGCTGCCACAACTGTGTGCAGATCCTCGGGCACTGTGCTAAAGGTGCGTATGTCCCTTCATTGAGTGCTGTCCTAACGTGTCCCCAGCCAATGGGAAGACACTCATTAATTAAGAAACCTCCACCTGAAGGGACGTGCCTGTGCATTGTAGTAAGTTTGTTCCTAACACTCTTGTTAGTTCTTTAATTCCCAGTGCTCCTATTCCTGTATACCTGCTTGTCTATCAGCCGTGTCCACCTGCTGGTCTATCAGCTGTGCCAGCCTGTCTGTAAATTAGCCGGTGCAGTCCGCACCTGCCAGTGCCCTTCTGTACACCAGTCGATCCCGCATGCACCAGCCATGGCTCATCTCTACATCAGCTGGTCCAGTCCACACCGACCAGTGCTCATCTATTCACCAGCTTGTCCTGCACGCAGCTGCCATTGTGCATCTGTACTTTAGCCAGTCCACTTGACACCTGCCATTGCTCATCTCTACATCAGCCGCTCCAGTCCACACCTGCCAGTACTCATCTCTTCACCAGCCGGTCCTTCAAGCACCTGCTGGTTCTCATCTGAACATCAACCGATCCAGTTCGCACCTGCCAGGGCTCATCTGTACATCAGCCGCTTCAGTCTTAATCCATGAAAAAATATAAGAGGAAAAAGGCGATAAAAAAAGTCCAAGACCACACATTTATGAAAATATGAAATACAATTTTATTGTGATACTAGCTGAAGAGCCCGGCGTTGCCTGGGCATAGTAACCAACTGTGGTTAGTTATAACAAATTATAATGATTATATTGCACATAAAAACATTTCACATCATATATTCAACACTACAGATTTGCAACACAAATTAACTAAGGGTGGTTTCACATTAGCATTTAAGGCCGCAGCGTCGGCCTGCGCACAGCCACCGCTAAGCCCCGCCCCTTGCCGTGCCTCCGCCGGTAGCTCTGCCTACGGGCACATGACGCTGCATGCGTCCTGCGTCCCCTACCTTTAGCACTGGGGACGCAGGCCGTGCGCAGGTATGCATTTGGCGGCGCATGCGTCCTTTTGACGGGTGCGCCGACCAGCGCCAAACGCATCCTGTTGCAATTTGGTGCGCTCGGCACACCGTCAAAAGGATGCATGCGCCACCAAACGCATACCTTCGCATGGCCTGCGTCCCCAGTGCTAAAGATAGGGGATGCAGGACGCATGCAGCTTCATGCGCCCGTACGTGGAGCAACCGGCGGAGGCGCGGCAGGGGGCGGGGCTTAGCAGCGGCCGTGCGCAGGCCGACGCTGCGGCCTTAAACGCTAATGTGAAACCACTCTAAACGATTACCCAAGTATTGATAGTATTTTATTTTCAACTCATTCAAGAGCCTTTTGATAAACAACATGTTTGGTTTTCCTTTCGGTGCAAAGATGAACAGATTTTTGGCAGTTCCAACTCTTGAACAGATCATGTAAAGTTGACCATGAGAAAAGCATGGAGATTGCAAATCACTCCCTACTACTTAAATCGATCCCTACTACTTTCAAGGACTGTCCCTGAGCATTGTTAATGACATTGCAAATAGCAGTTGAACTGGAAACTGGAGGCAATTAAAATCAAAAAACAAATCAGATTGAATGAGTGGAATTCTTGGAATGAAAATGTCCTCTCCTTTGGCACATCCTGTTTCTGAGCTGTGTATCTAACCCTATCCTGTGTGATACTGTGTGCTGAGCTGTGTACCTAATCCTCTCCTGTGTGATACTTTCTGCTGAGCTGTGTATCTAATCCTATCGTGTCTTACTGACTGCTCAGCCATGTATCTAATCTTATCCTGTGTGATACTGACTGCTGAGCAGTGTATCTAATCCTATCCTGTGTGATACTGACTGCTGAGCCGTGTACCTAATCCTATCATGTGTGTTACTGACTGCCCAGCCGTGTATCTAATCCTATCCTGTGTGATACTGACTGCTGAGCTGTGTATCTAATCCTATTCTGTGTGATACTGTCTGCTGAGCCGTGTATCTAATACTATTCTGTGTGATACTGTGTGCTGAGCTGTGTATCTAATCCTATCCTGTGTGATACTGACTGCTGAGCTGTGTATATAATCCTATCCTGTGTGATACTGACTGCTGAGCCGTGTATCTAATCCTATCCTGTGTGATACTGACTGCTGAGCTGTGTATCTAATCCTATCCTGTGTGATACTGACTGCTGAGCCGTGTATCTTATCCTATCCTGTGCGATACTGACTGCTGAGCCGTGTATCTAATCCTATCCTGCGTGATACTGGGCTCCCCCTGCAGTCTGTGTCAGAGGGTGGTCTGTGTTGGCACGGTAATAAATTGTGTTATTTCCAGATTTACAGAAGGACGATAACACCATAGAAATGATAAGAATAATAATAATTACCACAACTGTCTAAAAAGAAAACGGTTGCTGATAGCAACCAATCACAGCTCATTTTTCATCTTTTAAACAGCTCTGGGACAGCGTGGCGAGTTTTGAGTGGCGACTTTTGTGTTTCGACTTTTATGTGGCGATGTTGGTGTATGTGTGGTGAAATGTGTGCTGAGGGTGGTATATGTGTTGAAGCACATGGTAGTGTGTGGCACATTTTGTGTGTGTGTTCATATCCCCATGTGTGGTGAGTATCCCATGTCAGGGCCCCACCTTAGCAACTGTACGGTATATTCTCTTTGGCGCCATTGCCCTCATTTTTTAAGTCCCCCTTGTTCACATCTGATAGCTGTCAATTTGCCTCCAACACTTTTCCTTTCACTTTTTCCCCATTATGTAGATATGGAATGCGCGGTGTTAAAATTTCGCCTCACAACATAGCCATTGACGCTCTCGGGGTCCAGACATGACTGTGCAAAATTTTGTGGCTGTAGCTACAGCGGTGCAGATGCCAACCCCGAACATACACACATACACACACTTTTTCCCCATTATGTACCTACAACCAGGGGGTGTACAGCGGCCGTCGGCCGTCGCTTACATTTAATTAAAGGAGATAGTACTGTGTCAGCACAGCACAGCTGCCAAACCGCAGCGGCCGTCGCGGGCCCCCTCACCCAGGGCCCCCACACCTCTCCGGGCCCCATAGCAGCTGCGTGGTCTGCTACTATTGATGGTACGCCCCTGCCTGTGACACTCTCGGGGTCCAGAAGTGTGATTGTGCAAAATTTTCTGGCTGTAGCTACAACGGTGCAGATGCCAATCCCGGACATACACACATACATACACTTTTTCCCCATTATGTACCTAGGGGCAAAATTTTTGATGAATTGGAATGCACGGGGTTAAAATTTCACCTCACAACATAGCCTATGACCAGGGGCGTACATAGAAATCATGGGGCCCCATAGCAAAAGTCTGAATGGGCCCCTCACCCAAAAAAAAAAAATCAACAGGTGCTCTGAACTCCAGGCATGCATGTTATAGGTCAAACAATTAATTTTATAGCTAGTCTTTGATTTTTTTTCTCACTTGAGTAAAAGAAAAAGTAAGACACTTACATTCAATTTGATGTATTCCTTGTAAAAGTCAAAATGGAAGGAGCTCATATACACTCACTGGCCACTTTATTAGGTACACCTGTCCAACTGTGTGTTAAGACTTAATTTCTAATCAGCCAATCACATGGCGGCAACTCAGTGCATTTAGGCATGTAGACATGGTCAAGACAATCTCCTGCAGTTCAAACCGAGCATCAGTATGGGGAAGAAAGGTGATTTGAGTGCCTTTGAACGTGGCATGATTGTTGGTGCCAGAAGGGCTGGTCTGAGTATTTCAGAAACTGCTGATCTACTGGGATTTTCACGCACAACCATCTCTAGGGTTTACAGAGAATGGTCCGAAAAAGAAAAAAAATCCAGTGAGCGGCAGTTCTGTGGCCGGAAATGCCTTGTTGATGCCAGAGGTCAGAGGAGAATGGGCAGACTGGTTCGAGCTGATAGAAAGGCAACAGTGACTCAAATTGCCACCCGTTACAACCAAGGTAGGCAGAAGAGCATCTCTGAACGCACAGTGCGTCGAACTTTGAGGCAGATGGGCTACAGCAGCAGAAGACCACACTGGGTACCACTCCTCTCAGCTAAGAACAGGAAACTGAGGCTACAATTTGCACAAGCTCATCGAAATTGGACAGTAGAAGATTGGAAAAACGTTGCCTGGTCTGATGAGTCTCGATTTCTGCTGCGACATTCGGATGGTAGGGTCAGAATTTGGCGTAAACAACATGAAAGCATGGATCCATCCTGCCTTGTATCAACGGTTCAGGCTGGTGGTGGTGGTGTCATGGTGTGGGGAATTTTTTCTTGGCACTCTTTGGGCCCCTTGGTACCAATTGAGCATCGTTGCAACGCCACAGCCTACCTGAGTATTGTTGCTGACCATGTCCATCCCTTTATGTACCCAACATCTGATGGCTACTTTCAGCAGGATAATGCGCCATGTCATAAAGCTCGAATCATCTCAGATTGGTTTCTTGAACATGACAATGAGTTCACTGTACTCAAATGGCCTCCTCAGTCACCAGATCTCAATCCAATAGAGCATCTTTGGGATGTGGTGGAACGGGAGATTCGCATCAGGGATGTGCAGCCGACAAATCTGCGCCAACTGTGTGATGCCATCATGTCAATATGGTCCAAAATCTCTGAGGAATGCTTCCAGCACCTTGTTGAATCTCTGCCACGAAGAATTGAGGCAGTTCTGAAGGCAAAAGGGGGTCCAACCCGTTACTAGCATGGTGTACCTAATAAAGTGGCCAGTGAGTGTATACTGCACAGGGGCCCAAGTACTGTCCAGGAACTCATATATACTGCACAGGGACCCAAATACTGTCCAAGAGCCCATATATACTGCACAAGGGCCCAAATACTGTCCAGAAACTCATATATACTACACAGGGGCCCAAATACTGTCCAGGAGCCAATATATACTGCACAAGGGCCCAGATACTGTCCAGGAACTCATATATACTGCACAGGGGCCCAAATACTGTTCAGGAGCTCATATATACTGCACAATGGTCCACACACTGCCCAGGAACTCATATATACTACACAGGGGCCCAAATACTGTCCAGGAGCCCAAATATACTACACAGGGGCCCATATACTGTCCTGGAGCTCATATATACTACAAAGGGGCCCAAATACTGTCCAGCCGTGTATCTTATCCTATCCTGTGCGATACTGACTGCTGAGCCGTGTATCTAATCCTATCCTGCGTGATACTGGACTCCCCCTGCAGTCTGTGTCAGAGGGTGGTCTGTGTTGGCACGGTAATAAATTGTGTTATTTCCAGATTTACAGAAGGACGATAACACCATAGAAATGATAAGAATAATAATAATTACCACAACTGTCTAAAAAGAAAACGGTTGCTGATAGCAACCAATCACAGCTCATTTTTCATCTTTTAAACAGCTCTGGGACAGCGTGGCGAGTTTTGAGTGGCGACTTTTGTGTTTCGACTTTTATGTGGCGATGTTGGTGTATGTGTGGTGAAATGTGTGCTGAGGGTGGTATATGTGTTGAAGCACATGGTAGTGTGTGGCACATTTTGTGTGTGTGTTCATATCCCCATGTGTGGTGAGTATCCCATGTCAGGGCCCCACCTTAGCAACTGTACGGTATATTCTCTTTGGCGCCATTGCCCTCATTTTTTAAGTCCCCCTTGTTCACATCTGATAGCTGTCAATTTGCCTCCAACACTTTTCCTTTCACTTTTTCCCCATTATGTAGATATGGAATGCGCGGGGTTAAAATTTCGCCTCACAACATAGCCTTTGACGCTCTCGGGGTCCAGACATGACTGTGCAAAATTTTGTGGCTGTAGCTACAGCGGTGCAGATGCCAACCCCGAACATACACACATACACACACTTTTTCCCCATTATGTACCTACAACCAGGGGGTGTACAGCGGCCGTCGGCCGTCGCTTACATTTAATTAAAGGAGATAGTACTGTGTCAGCACAGCACAGCTGCCAAACCGCAGCGGCCGTCGCGGGCCCCCTCACCCAGGGCCCCCACACCTCTCCGGGCCCCATAGCAGCTGCGTGGTCTGCTACTATTGATGGTACGCCCCTGCCTGTGACACTCTCGGGGTCCAGAAGTGTGATTGTGCAAAATTTTCTGGCTGTAGCTACAACGGTGCAGATGCCAATCCCGGACATACACACATACATACACTTTTTCCCCATTATGTACCTAGGGGCAAAATTTTTGGTGAATTGGAATGCACGGGGTTAAAATTTCGCCTCACAACATAGCCTATGACCAGGGGCATACATAGAAATCATGGGGCCCCATAGCAAAAGTCTGAATGGGCCCCTCACCCAAAAAAAAAAAATCAACAGGTGCTCTGAACTCCAGGCATGCATGTTATAGGTCAAACAATTAATTTTATAGCTAGTCTTTGATTTTTTTTCTCACTTGAGTAAAAGAAAAAGTAAAACACTTACATTCAATGTGATGTATTCCTTGTAAAAGTCAAAATGGAAGGAGCTCATATATACTGCACAGGGGCCCAAGTACTGTCCAGGAACTCATATATACTGCACAGGGACCCAAATACTGTCCAAGAGCCCATATATACTGCACAAGGGCCCAAATACTGTCCAGAAACTCATATATACTACACAGGGGCCCAAATACTGTCCAGGAGCCAATATATACTGCACAAGGGCCCAGATACTGTCCAGGAACTCATATATACTGCACAGGGGCCCAAATACTGTTCAGGAGCTCATATATACTGCACAATGGTCCACACACTGCCCAGGAACTCATATATACTACACAGGGGCCCAAATACTGTCCAGGAGCCCAAATATACTACACAGGGGCCCATATACTGTCCTGGAGCTCATATATACTACAAAGGGGCCCAAATACTGTCCAGGAGCCCATATATACTGCATAAGGGCCCAAATACTGTCCAGGAGCTCATATATACAGCACAGGGGCCCAAATACTGTTCAGGAACTTACATATACTGCACAAGGGTCCAAATACTGTCCTGGAACTCCTATATACTGCACAGGGGCCCAAGTACTGTCCAGGAACTCATATATACTGCACATGGGCCCAAATACTGTCCAGGAACTCATATATACTGCACAAGGGCCCAAATACTGTCCAGGAACTCATATATACTGCACAGGGGCCCAAATACTGTCCAGGAGCCCATACATACTACACAAGGGCCCAAATACTGTCCAGGAACTCATATATACTGCACAGGGGCGCAAATACTGTCCAGGAGCCCATATATACTGCACAAGGGCCCAAATACTGTCCAGGAACTCATATATACTGCACAAGGGCCCAAATACTGTCCAGGAACTCATATATACTACACAGGGGCCCAAATACTGTCCAGGAGCCCATATATACTGCACAGGGGCCCAAATACTGTCCAGGAACTCATATATACTGCACAGGGGCCCAAGTACTGTCCAGGAACTCATATATACTGCACATGGGCCCAAATACTGTCCAGGAACTCATATATACTGCACAAGGGCCCAAATACTGTCCAGGAACTCATATATACTGCACAGGGGCCCAAATACTGTCCAGGAGCCCATACATACTACACAAGGGCCCAAATACTGTCCAGGAACTCATATATACTGCACAGGGGCCCAAATACTGTCCAGGAGCCCATATATACTGCACAAGGGCCCAAATACTGTCCAGGAACTCATATATACTGCACAGGGGCCCAAATACTGTCCAGGAGCCCATATATACTGCACAAGGGCCCAAATACTGTCCAGGAACTCATATATACTACACAGGGGCCCAAATACTGTCCAGGAGCCCATATATACTGCACAGGGGCCCAAATACTGTCCAGGAACTCATATATACTGCACAGGGGCCCAAATACTGTCCTGGAGCTCATACATACTACACAGGGGCCCAAATACTGTCCAGGAGCCCATATATACTGCACAGGGGCCCAAATACTGTCCAGGAGCTCATATATACTGCACAAGGGCCAAATACTGTCCAGGAACTCATATATACTGCACAGGGGCCCAAATACTGTCCAGGAACTCATATATACTGCACAAGGGCCCAAATACTGTCCTGGAGCTCATATATACTGCACAAGGGCCCAAATACTGTCCAGGAACTCATATATACTGTACAAGGGCCCAAATACTGTCCAGGAACTCATATATACTGCACAGGGGCCCAAATACTGTCCAGAAGCCCATATATACTGTACAAGGGCCCAAATACTGTCGAGGAGCCCATATTACTGTACAAGGGCCCAGATACTGTCTAGGAGCCCATATATACTGCACAGGGGCCCAAATACTGTCCAGGAACTCATATATACTGCACAAGGGCCCAAGTACTGTCCAGGAGCCAATATATACTGCACAAGGGCCAAATACTGTCCAGGAACTCATATATACTGCACAGGGGCCCAAATCCTGTCCAGGAACTCATATATACTGCACAAGGGCCCAAATACTGTCCTGGAGCTCATATATACTGCATAAGGGCCCAAATACTGTCCAGGAACTCATATATACTGCACAAGGGCCCAAATGCTGTCCAGGAGCCCATATGTACTGTCCAGGGGCCCAAATACTGTCCAGGAGCCCATATATACTACACATGGGCCCATATACTGTCCTGGAGCTCATATATACTACACAGGGGCCCAAATACTGTCCAGGAGCTCATATATTCTGCACAGGGGCCCAAGTACTGTCCAGGAGCCCATATATACTGCACAAGGGCCCAAATCCTGTCCAGGAACTCATATATACTGCACAGGGGCCCAAATACTGTCCAGGAACTCATATATACTGCACAAGGGCCCAAATACTGTCCTGGAGCTCATATATACTGCACAGGGGCCCAAGTATTGTCCAGGAACTCATATATACTGCACAGGTGCCCAAATACTGTCCAGGAACTCATATATACTACACAGGGGCCCAAATACTGTCCAGAGCCCATATATACCGCACAGGGGCCCAAATACTGTCCAGGAACTCATATATACTGCACAGGGGCCCAAATACTGTTCTGGAGCTCATATATACTACACAGGGGCCCAAATACTGTCCAGGAGCCCATACATACTGCACATGGGGCCCAAATACTGTCCAGGAACTCATATATACTGCACAAGGGACCAAGTACTGTCCAGGAGCCAATATATACTGCACAAGGGCCCAAATACTGTCCAGGAACTCATATATACTGCACAGGGGCCCAAATACTGTCCAGGAACTCATATATACTGCACAAGGGCCCAAATACTGTCCAGGAACTCATATATACTGCACAAGGGACCAAGTACTGTCCAGGAGCCAATATATACTGCACAAGGGCCCAAATACTGTCCAGGAGCCCATATATACTGCACAGGGGCCCAAATACTGTCCAGGAACTCATATATACTGCACAAGGGCCCAAATACTGTCCAGGAACTCATATATACTGCACAAGGGCCCAAATACTGTCCAGGAGCCCATATATACTGCACAGGGGCCCAAATACTGTCCAGGAACTCATATATACTATACAGGGGCCCAAATACTGTCCAGGAGCTCATATATACTGCACAGGGGCCAAAATACTGTCCAGGAGCCCATATATACTGCACAGGGGCCCAAATACTGTCCAGGAACTCATATATACGCACAGGGGCCCAAATATTATCCAGGAGCCCATATATACTGCACAAGGGCCCAAATACTGTCCAGGAACTCATATATACTGCACAGGGGTCCAAATACTGTCCAGGAACTCATATATACTACACAAGGGCCCAAATACTGTCCAGGAACTCATATATACTGCACAGGGGCCCAAATACTGTCCAGGAGCCCATACATACTACACAAGGGCCCAAATACTGTCCAGGAACTCATATATACTGCACAGGGGCCCAAATACTGTCCAGGAGCCCATATATACTGCACAAGGGCCCAAATACTGTCCAGGAACTCATATATACTGCACAGGGGCCCAAATACTGTCCAGGAGCCCATATATACTGCACAAGGGCCCAAATACTGTCCAGGAACTCATATATACTACACAGGGGCCCAAATACTGTCCAGGAGCCCATATATACTGCACAGGGGCCCAAATACTGTCCAGGAACTCATATATACTGCACAGGGGCCCAAATACTGTCCTGGAGCCCATACATACTACACAAGGGCCCAAATACTGTCCAGGAACTCATATATACTGCACAGGGGCCCAAATACTGTCCAGGAGCCCATATATACTGCACAAGGGCCCAAATACTGTCCAGGAACTCATATATACTGCACAGGGGCCCAAATACTGTCCAGGAGCCCATATATACTGCACAAGGGCCCAAATACTGTCCAGGAACTCATATATACTACACAGGGGCCCAAATACTGTCCAGGAGCCCATATATACTGCACAGGGGCCCAAATACTGTCCAGGAACTCATATATACTGCACAGGGGCCCAAATACTGTCCTGGAGCTCATACATACTACACAGGGGCCCAAATACTGTCCAGGAGCCCATATATACTGCACAGGGGCCCAAATACTGTCCAGGAGCTCATATATACTGCACAAGGGCCAAATACTGTCCAGGAACTCATATATACTGCACAGGGGCCCAAATACTGTCCAGGAACTCATATATACTGCACAAGGGCCCAAATACTGTCCTGGAGCTCATATATACTGCACAAGGGCCCAAATACTGTCCAGGAACTCATATATACTGTACAAGGGCCCAAATACTGTCCAGGAACTCATATATACTGCACAGGGGCCCAAATACTGTCCAGAAGCCCATATATACTGTACAAGGGCCCAAATACTGTCGAGGAGCCCATATTACTGTACAAGGGCCCAGATACTGTCTAGGAGCCCATATATACTGCACAGGGGCCCAAATACTGTCCAGGAACTCATATATACTGCACAAGGGCCCAAGTACTGTCCAGGAGCCAATATATACTGCACAAGGGCCAAATACTGTCCAGGAACTCATATATACTGCACAGGGGCCCAAATCCTGTCCAGGAACTCATATATACTGCACAAGGGCCCAAATACTGTCCTGGAGCTCATATATACTGCATAAGGGCCCAAATACTGTCCAGGAACTCATATATACTGCACAAGGGCCCAAATGCTGTCCAGGAGCCCATATGTACTGTCCAGGGGCCCAAATACTGTCCAGGAGCCCATATATACTACACATGGGCCCATATACTGTCCTGGAGCTCATATATACTACACAGGGGCCCAAATACTGTCCAGGAGCTCATATATTCTGCACAGGGGCCCAAGTACTGTCCAGGAGCCCATATATACTGCACAAGGGCCCAAATCCTGTCCAGGAACTCATATATACTGCACAGGGGCCCAAATACTGTCCAGGAACTCATATATACTGCACAAGGGCCCAAATACTGTCCTGGAGCTCATATATACTGCACAGGGGCCCAAGTATTGTCCAGGAACTCATATATACTGCACAGGTGCCCAAATACTGTCCAGGAACTCATATATACTACACAGGGGCCCAAATACTGTCCAGAGCCCATATATACCGCACAGGGGCCCAAATACTGTCCAGGAACTCATATATACTGCACAGGGGCCCAAATACTGTTCTGGAGCTCATATATACTACACAGGGGCCCAAATACTGTCCAGGAGCCCATACATACTGCACATGGGGCCCAAATACTGTCCAGGAACTCATATATACTGCACAAGGGACCAAGTACTGTCCAGGAGCCAATATATACTGCACAAGGGCCCAAATACTGTCCAGGAACTCATATATACTGCACAGGGGCCCAAATACTGTCCAGGAACTCATATATACTGCACAAGGGCCCAAATACTGTCCAGGAACTCATATATACTGCACAAGGGACCAAGTACTGTCCAGGAGCCAATATATACTGCACAAGGGCCCAAATACTGTCCAGGAGCCCATATATACTGCACAGGGGCCCAAATACTGTCCAGGAACTCATATATACTGCACAAGGGCCCAAATACTGTCCAGGAACTCATATATACTGCACAAGGGCCCAAATACTGTCCAGGAGCCCATATATACTGCACAGGGGCCCAAATACTGTCCAGGAACTCATATATACTATACAGGGGCCCAAATACTGTCCAGGAGCTCATATATACTGCACAGGGGCCAAAATACTGTCCAGGAGCCCATATATACTGCACAGGGGCCCAAATACTGTCCAGGAACTCATATATACGCACAGGGGCCCAAATATTATCCAGGAGCCCATATATACTGCACAAGGGCCCAAATACTGTCCAGGAACTCATATATACTGCACAGGGGTCCAAATACTGTCCAGGAACTCATATATACTACACAGGGGCCCAAATACTGTCCAGGAACTCATATATACTGCACAAGGGCCCAAATACTGTCCAGGAACTCATATATACTGCACAAGGGCCCAAATACTGTCCAGGAGCCCATATATACTGCACAGGGGCCCAAATACTGTCCAGGAACTCATATATACTATACAGGGGCCCAAATACTGTCCAGGAGCTCATATATACTGCACAGGGGCCAAAATACTGTCCAGGAGCCCATATATACTGCACAGGGGCCCAAATACTGTCCAGGAACTCATATATACGCACAGGGGCCCAAATATTATCCAGGAGCCCATATATACTGCACAAGGGCCCAAATACTGTCCAGGAACTCATATATACTGCACAGGGGTCCAAATACTGTCCAGGAACTCATATATACTGCACAGGTGCCCAAATACTGTCCAGGAACTCATATATACTACACAGGGGCCCAAATACTGTCCAGAGCCCATATATACCGCACAGGGGCCCAAATACTGTCCAGGAACTCATATATACTGCACAGGGGCCCAAATACTGTTCTGGAGCTCATATATACTACACAGGGGCCCAAATACTGTCCAGGAGCCCATACATACTGCACATGGGGCCCAAATACTGTCCAGGAACTCATATATACTGCACAAGGGACCAAGTACTGTCCAGGAGCCAATATATACTGCACAAGGGCCCAAATACTGTCCAGGAACTCATATATACTGCACAGGGGCCCAAATACTGTCCAGGAACTCATATATACTGCACAAGGGCCCAAATACTGTCCAGGAACTCATATATACTGCACAAGGGCCCAAATACTGTCCAGGAGCCCATATATACTGCACAGGGGCCCAAATACTGTCCAGGAACTCATATATACTATACAGGGGCCCAAATACTGTCCAGGAGCTCATATATACTGCACAGGGGCCAAAATACTGTCCAGGAGCCCATATATACTGCACAGGGGCCCAAATACTGTCCAGGAACTCATATATACGCACAGGGGCCCAAATATTATCCAGGAGCCCATATATACTGCACAAGGGCCCAAATACTGTCCAGGAACTCATATATACTGCACAGGGGTCCAAATACTGTCCAGGAACTCATATATACTACACAGGGGCCCAAATACTGTCCAGGAACTCATATATACTGCACAAGGGCCCAAATACTGTCCAGGAACTCATATATACTGCACAAGGGCCCAAATACTGTCCAGGAGCCCATATATACTGCACAGGGGCCCAAATACTGTCCAGGAACTCATATATACTATACAGGGGCCCAAATACTGTCCAGGAGCTCATATATACTGCACAGGGGCCAAAATACTGTCCAGGAGCCCATATATACTGCACAGGGGCCCAAATACTGTCCAGGAACTCATATATACGCACAGGGGCCCAAATATTATCCAGGAGCCCATATATACTGCACAAGGGCCCAAATACTGTCCAGGAACTCATATATACTACACAGGGGCCCAAATACTGTCCTGGAGCTCATATATACTGCACAAGGGCCCAAATACTGTCCAGGAACTCATATATACTGCAAAGGGGCCCAAATACTGTCCAGGAGCCCATATATACTGTACAAGGGCCCAAATACTGTCCAGGAACTCATATATACTGCACAGGGGCCCAAATACTGTCCAGGAGCCCATATATACTGCACAGGGGCCCAAGTACTGTCCAGAGGCCCGTATATACTGCACAGGGGCCCAAATACTGTCCAGGAACTCATATATACTGCACAGGGGCCCAAATACTGTCCAGGAGCCCATATATACTGCACAAGGGCCCAAATACTGTCCAGGAGCTCATATATACAGCACAAGGGCCCAAATTCTGTCCAGGAGCTCATATATACTGCAGTGCACAGGGGCCAAAATACTGTCCAGGAGCCCATATATACTGCACAGGGGCCCAAATACTGTCCAGGAGCCCATATATACTGCACAAGGGCCCAAATACTGTCCAGGAGCTCATATATACTGCACAGGGGCCCAAATACTGTCCAGGAGCTCATATATACCGCACTAAAATGATTTTCAATCTGGCTTAAAAATAATCCCATTCAGTAACACATCCTTCTTTGTAACCAGTATGTGCTGCTGAGAACAATAATAATCTATGCACACAAAACAATATATACTGATCATCCTGTGAGCATAAGAAATGCCAAAATGGGCTATCAGCTATTGGCCAACAAGTAGCTGATTGATTGTCAATATATATAACACAGACATTTAACAAGGCAGAATAAATCATTGGTGGCTCAGTGGTGTATGTGTGTATATGTATATATATATATATATATATATATGCAGGGCCCCCTCCACAGTGCGTGCAGCCGGGCCTCCCTCCCTAAGGTGCAAAGTGCAGCCAGAGCCATTGTAAATGTAAAGTGCCAGGCTGCCAGCAGACGCTGTATATCGCACACAGGACGCTGTATATCGCACACAGGATGCTGTATATCACACACAGGACGCTGTATATCGCACACAGGACGCTGTATATCGCACACAGGACGCTGTATATCGCACACAGGACGCTGTATAACGCACACAGGACGCTGTATATCGCACACAGGACGCTGTATATCGCACACAGGATGCTATATATCGCACACAGGACGCCGCTGTATATCGCACACAGGATGTCGCTGTATATCGCACACAGGATGTCGCTGTATATCACACACAGGACGCTGTATATCGCACACAGGACGCTGTATATCGCACACAGGACGCTGTATATCGCACACAGGATGCTATATATCGCACACAGGACGCCGCTGTATATCGCACACAGGATGTCGCTGTATATCGCACACAGGATGTCGCTGTATATCACACACAGGACGCTGTATATCGCACACAGGACGCTGTATATCGCACACAGGACGCTGTATATCGCACACAGCACAGTGAGGTGACACATTTAACAAAAAAATCCACCCCCAGCCGGGCTCACCGAGTCACCGTCTTGTGTGTGTCCCTGTCCCTGAGTGAGAGAGGCTCAAGATGAATGTTTTCTGCTTCCTGCTTCCTGCAATGGACGCAGGCATGGCATTCTTATGCAAATCCAGCCAGAGACTTCAGCCAACTGCTGACCAGGAAACAAGGAAAGGAGAGCTTCAAGGGGCCCAACCAAGGGGTATACAGCGGCCGTCGGCCGTCGCTTACATTTAATTGAAGGAGATAGTACTGTGTCAGCACAGCACAGCTGCCAAACCGCAGCGGCCATCGCGGGCCTCCTCACCCAGGGCCCCCACACCTCTCCGGGCCCCATCAGCTGCGTGGTCTGCTACTATTGATGGTACGCCCCTGCCTATGACACTCTCGGGGTCCAGAAGTTTGATTGTGCAAAATTTAAGCATAAGAGTCATTACGTGTCCGGGTATAAGGTAGAGGTCTACCCTGGCATGCCCCCCCAATGCGCGTTTCAGCGAAATGGCATTTCTCAAGGGGTGATGGGAAACAGGAAAGGAGGGGTATTTAAAAAGAAAGGTCCACCAATGGGACTGTGGATCTAAGACATGTGACAAATACAACCTATGGTGTCTATGTATCTCAAGTTCCTCCCAAAAAGATGGCGCTTGTTACCATGGCAACACCTAACAGAACTCAACTAACACCCCATAAATCTAAATAGTGCCAGATACTGCAATCGGCTAAATGTGAGAAGACTAAAGTAGGAGAAAAGAGGAGGGATTGGCATCTAAACACGCCCTGCTCAGGGAATAAAGTACTAAATCCTATAATTGGATTATCAGAGGGTGGCGATAATCAGTCCTCCCTATGATGGGTTAAAGACAGCGTCGCGATCCTTTGACCCCTCGTATGCCAACCTGTTCCTGGGGCTGTGGGAGAGGGACCTCCTCCTGTCTGATCAATGTCTGTCGATGGACCGCATCCCTTTTTGGGTGCGGTACATCGACAACATTTTACTGATCTGGCAGGGGAACTCTCTACAACTATCTGAATTTATGGAAGGTGTAAACTCAAATGACAAGAATATTCACATCACTTACCATCATAACGTGACTAAAATTAGCTTCCTAGATGTCACTGTGTGGAGAGATGCCAACAACATTCTACAAACGAGTTTAGGAAGGAAACATCCTCCAACATGCTGCTGCACACCTCCTCTGCCAATCCTAATCCATTGATTGACTCTATCCCTATAAGACAATTCCTGCGTCTTCGCAGGATTTGCTCCAATGAACATGACTTTGAGTCACAGGCACAGGATCTCTGACAGGTTTCTTGAAAGAGGGTATAGTAGGCGGGCAATTAAGAGAGCTTATAATCGTGCTAAATGCTCTTCTTTCAGAATATACCAGAGTGCTGATATAGTGGGCGAAGTCGTGCGACTTCAGTATTTTCTGTATCAGACATGTTGGACTTTTTTGCAGGGTTTTCTGCGTGATTGCAGACAGTGTCTTTCCTTTCCTGTCCTGTCTAGTCAGTGTGGGCCCCATCGTTTGCGCAGTCTATTTTCCTATCTGCGTTTGTGTTTTCATCTTGTCTCACCGACAATATATGTTTGGGGGCTATCTATTCCTTTGGGGTCTGCTCTGGGGCAGTTTAGATTTCTCCTTTCTTGCTTTAGGCTTAGTTAGCTCTCCGGCTGTGCTGAGGCGTCTAGGATCATCGTAGGCACGCTCCACGGCTACTGCTAGTTGTGTGGATAGGATCAGGGGTCTGCAATCCGCTTAGTTACCAACCTCTTTGGTTTTCTGTGGCTTAGCTTGGGCTTGCTCTCCTCCTCGATGACCCAATCATAACACTGGCCTACTTCAAACTGATCCCATTTTAAATCAGCTCCTCCCATCAGCACCAAGTGTCACTATTAGATGATCTAGGAATCTTAACGACTACCTAGTCCATAGTCACTACCAGCCAGAACCAGGGTCCAGTTTCTTGGATGTTGGTCATCCTAGGTGTGGCTGTGCTCCTTGTGGCCGATGTGTCGCCTGCCCCAGGGGTGGGTTTCAAATTTTTAACAACAGGTTTTGTTTGTGTGTAGGAAAACCACACCCATTTTAAGCCACACCCATTTTTAAGCCACACCCATTTACACACACCTTTGCCTCAAACATATACAAGTAGGGGCGCAGTCAAACAGTTGAAAAAAAATAAACTGGAATGAGATCAGAACAGTGCACATTCTGGCCAGCGGCTCTCCTGACCCGAGTGTGACAGCTGCATATATTTCTATGCAACTGTCTCACTTGACCGACCGGCTGGCCAGGCTGTGCAGTTATGTGTCATTTACAGCATCACATAGTGACATCACACAGCATTATGTGCCATTTACAGCATCATATAGTGACATTACACAGCATTATGTGCCATATATAGCATCACATAGTGACATCACACAGCATTATGTGTCATACACAACATCACATAGTGACATCACACAGCATGTGCGATTTACAGCATCATATAGTGACATCACACAGCATTATGTGCCATTTATAGCATCATATAGTGAAATCACACAGCATTATGTGCCATGTATAGCATCACATAGTGACATCACACAACATTATGTGCCATAGATAGCGTCATATAGCGACATCACACAGCATTATGTGCCATTTATAGCACCACATAGTGACATCACAGAGTATCATGTGCCATTTACAGTATCACATAGTGACATCACAAAGCATTATGTGCCATTTACAGTATCACATAGTGACATCACACAGCATTATATGCCATTTATAGCATCACATGGTGACATCACACAGCATTATGTGCCATATATAGCATCACATAGTGACATCACACAGCATTATGTGCCATATATCTAATATATAAAGCTCAAAGTGTGTATGTATGTATGTATGTATGTATGTGTGTGTGTGTGTATGTATGCTTGTATGTATGTATGTATGTATGTATGTGTGTATGTATGTGTGTATGTCCGGGATAGGCATCTGCACCGTCGCAGCTACAGCCACAAAATTTGGCACAGTCACACGTCTGGACCCCGAGAGTGTTCTAAGCTAAGTCGTGAGGCGAAATTTTAATCCCGTGCGTTCCAATTCACCAAACAATTTAGCCCCTATCTACATACTGGGGGAAAAAGTGTGTGCATATCAAGCCCCACCCCTCATTATGATGTCACAATGGTTGCCATGGCGACGCTGATGTCTTCATAGGTTGCAAGCCCCGCCGCTCGTTATGATGTCATAATGGTTGACTATGGGATGGAGGATGTGTGATGGGTATATGGGCAGTGGACTATGGGATGGAGGATATGTATGACGGGTATATGAGCACGAGACTATGGGATGGCGGATATGTATATGGGCACGGGACTATGGGATGGAGGATGTGTGATGAGTATATGGGCACTGGACTATGGGATGGAGGATATGTTTGACGGGTATATGGTCACGGGACTATGGGATGGAGGATATGTATGATGGGTATATGGGCATGGGACTATGAGATGGCGGATATGTATGATGGGTATATGGGCACGGGACGGAGGATATGTATGATGGGTATGGGACGGCGAATATGTATGATGGGTATATGGGCACGGGACGGCGGATATGTATATGGGCACGGGACGGTGGATATGTATATGGGTACGGGACTATGGGCTGGCGGATAAGTATGATGGGTGTATGGGCTGGCAGATATGTATGATGGGTATATGGGCGTGGGTCTATGGGATGGAGGATAATTATAATTTGCTATAACTAACCACAGTTAGTTACTATGCCCGGGCAGCGCCGGGCTCTTCCACTAGTAGCATCACACAACATTATGTACCTTACACAGCATCACGTGCAATATATAGCATCATATAGTGACATCACACAGCATTATGTGCCATTTACAGCATCACATAGTGACATCACACAGCATTATATGCCATATATTAGGCGTCGGGTTCTTGTCGCTGCACAGCGGGAATCCCGAGCCTTACTTCCAGCGGTCTCCCATTCCTCTCCAGCCACAGAGAAGGTTGCTCAGCAAACTCGTCGATCCAGGCACTCTGCCCAGACCATCTCCGTGGGTTTGCTTGCAGCTGCCACCTCTGGCACAGCTATGGCAATACATGCTGCTCAGCAGCGAGATTCTCCAGGGACTAAGTCGCCATGTCGGGCCACTGAGCATGCCCGTGGAGTGATCTCCCATTGGAGATCGAAGGTCACGTGCTCAGGTCCTGCTCCTGTTCGGATTGGCCCATCCGAGAAGCCAGGAAGGTCCCGGACGCTCATGGCTATAAAAGGTTTGCATGGCCGCTCGGCCATGCGCTAGGATAGACTGTATTTTCAGACTATAATGAGTGAGTGATGTATGCACGTATGAATGTCTCTGGTGACTCATTATGAAACCCCTACCCTTGGTACACATGTGTTGCGCAGCCTAGCCTGCTAGCGCCCAGGCTTTGGCGTAGGTAGGTTAGAGTCTGGGTCAGGCATTAGTCTTCATCAGTGACTCGGCACGCCTCAGTGCAAGTGCTCCACACTCCATAGCCAGCGTCTATAGCGGCGCTCATGGCAGCGATGCCGCATGCTCAGTGGGCCTAGAGGGACTCTAACTCCGCTTCCTTGGAGGTTGAGTCCTGTGGCCGCTTGCTGTGCACTCTTTGGCCGGGCTCTGTGAGCTAAACAGGCTCCGGCATCCAGGTTCAGCTGTTATGCGGCCCTGTGAATTAACAGAGTCTGCTCCTGCTCACACTGGGTGACGTAACCCACGTGTGACTATTTTCACGCCGCTCTATTCCTCCGCCATTGCCTAGCAGCAGTCTACCACCTCTGCATGGTGTACCCTGGGCTGTGAATGCACCTACTATTACTTTATAATTTGGTGCATTCCTCCAGCCCTAACATTATCCTAGCGCCAGAGTCTGGCTAGTAATGGCGGATGAACAGCAACTGCATAGGTACATCCAGCAACTGGAGGGTGGGTTGGCAGCGCTAGAGCGTTCCACCTCAACTGCGGATGTTACCTCGGTCGCCGTCCAAGCAGCTACAGAGGCTGTTGCCCGTGTCTCCATGGCCAGTCCTGCCCCGACTTTGTCCCGCCTCCTGTTGCCCGAGAAGTTCTCGGGTGATAGTGCTTCATGCAGGGGTTTCATGAGTCAGTGCTCCATTCACCTGGAGTTTCTGGCCACACGATTTCCCTCCGAGCGGGCCAAGGTGGGGTTTATTATCTCCCTCCTGTCGGGCAGGGCCCTGGAGTGGGCCACCCCGCTGTGGGAGTGCGGGAATCTCCTGGTACAGAATGCCACCCATTTCCTGGTCACTCTGAAACAGGTGTTCCTGGGTCCTCGGGTCACGCACGATACCGCACTTCAGTTGCTGGCTCTAACTCAGGGTGCGTCCCTGGTCAGCCATTATGCCATCCTCTTCAGAACTCTGGCCTCGGAGCTGGAGTGGCCAGATAAGGTTCTCATACCTATATTCTGGAGAGGCCTGGCTGATCATGTCAAAGACGCCCTGTCCACCAGGGAGGTGCCCACCACTTTAGAGGAGCTCATTACGGTCTCTACCCAAATTGACATTCACTTCACTGAGCGAGGAATGGAGCGCTCCAAGTCCCGCCAACAATATAAGTTGGCTCCAAATTTTGCTAAACCACTGGAGCCTCCCGCTCAGCCCCCCGAGCCTCCGAGGCCATGGAGGAGTCCCGCATGGGGTCTAGGGCCCGGTCCGCGCGGGTATCTCCAGTCTGCTTCCGCTGTCAGCAGACTGGGCACCTTGCCAACCAGTGCCCACAGCGCTCCGGAAACGCTCCCGTCTAGTGGTTATCGGAAGGGGCCTACTAGACACCACGAGTTTAATTCTTCCACTCTGATGGTGGAGGTTTGCGTGGACTCTGGAGCGGAGGGCAATTTCATGTCATCTGCCTTCACTCAGCAACACGCAGTCCCCCTGGTCTTACTACCTCAACCAGTCACCATCAGAGTGGTGGATGGGGAGACACTCCTGTCCCAAATCACCCATCAGATGGCTCCACTGAGACTCTCATTGTCCCCTTATCATCAGGAGATTTTGTCTCTCCTGGTTATGCCCGAAGGGATCGACCAGGTTCTCCTAGGGGTTTCCTGGCTACGATCTCATTCTCCCCACATAGAGTGGTCTTCGGGAAAAATCCTCGGTTGGAGCAAGTCCTGCGAGGGTAGGTGTTTGAGGGACTGCGTACAGGTCGCCACTTCTGAGGTTCCTGCAGATCTCTCCTTACTTCCCAAGCCATATCAGCAGTATGCAGACGTGTTCTCCAAGAAGGCGGCAGAGACCCTTCTGCCGCACCACCCTTACGACTGTCCTATTGATCTCTTGCCCGGTGCTGAGCCTCCCCGGGGTCGAGTATATCCCCTATCTCTCCCAGGGACAGAGGCCATGTCTCAGTATATCAGGGAGAATCTGGCAAGGGGGTTCATTAGGAAGTCGGTGTCTCCGGCGGGAGCCGGATTCTTCTTTGTCCAAAAGAAGAATGGAGAATTACGTCCATGCATCGATTACAGGGGTCTTAACGCCATAACCGTTAAGAACAAGTATCCTCTGCCCCTGATATTGGAACTGTTTGAGAGGCTACGGGGAGCAAGCGTGTTTACTAAGCTCGATCTGCGGGGGGCCTATAACCTGATTCGCATCCGTGAGGGGGGCGAATAGAAGACAGCTTTTAACACCAGAGACGGGCACTATGAATATCTGGTGATGCCCTTTGGGCTATGTAACGCTTCAGCCGTCTTCCAAGACTTTGTGAACGATAACTTCCGGGATATGCTTACCACCTCAGTAGTAGTCTATCTGGACGATATTCTCATTTATTCTCCAGACATTGACTCCCACCGGAGAGATGTTCGCAAAGTTTTCGATCTCCTGCGGGCCAACTCTCTTTATGCCAAATTGGAGAAATGTGTGTTTGAGCAGGAGTCCTTGCCTTTCCTGGGCTACATCATCTCGGCCCAGGGTTTGGCCATGGATCCTACCAAGCTACAGGCAGTGATAGATTGGCAGGAATCCCATTCTCTCAAAGCGGTGCAGCGCTTTATGGGGTTCATAAATTACTGTCACCAATTCATTCCCCATTTCTCAACGTTGGTAGCGCCCTTGGTAGTCCTCACCAAGAAGGGTGCAAATCCCAAACTGTGGTCAGAGACTGTCTCCAAGGCCTTCGCCTCCATTAAGTCCCACTTTGCTAGCGCTCCCATTCTACATCGCCATGATGTAGATAAGCCCTTCATCCTGGAGGTGGAGTGGTCCTTTTTCAAAAGGACTCGCATGGTCGGAAGCACCCATGCTTCTTCTTCTCTAAGACCTTCACACCTGCAGAGAGGAATTATTCCATCGGGGACAGGGAGTTGCTAGCAATGAAGCTGGCCTTCTCAGAGAGGAGACACCTCCTGGAGATGGCTCGCCACCCATTCCAGGTGTTCACCGACCACAAAAGTTTGGTCTATTTACAGACAGCCCAGCGGCTGAATTCTCGCCAGGCCAGATGGTCCTTGTTCTTCTCCCGATTCCATTTCACACTGCACTTTCTCTCCGGGGAGAAGAACGTCCGGGCCAATGCGCTTTCTCGCTCCGTGGTGTCATCGGAGGAGGAGCCTCGACTGATAGTTCCATCTGAGAGCCTGAGGACCGTGGCTCCGGTTGCCCTCGAGTCTGTACCTCCGGGCAAGACTTTGGTTCCTGCCCATCTGCGACCGGAGGTCCTCTCTTGGGCTCATTCGTCCAGTGTGGGTGGCCATTTCGGGATCAAATGGACCTCTGAACTCCTGGCGAGGACGTAAGGACATACTGGTGGCCGCATATGGCCCGTGACGTCAGGGACTATATTCGGGCGTGCGTCTCTTGCGCCCAGAACTGGCCCTCTCGGCAGCGGCCCGCTGGGTTACTCTATCCTCTGCCAGTTGCGGACAGGCCCTGGGAGATGGTCAGTATGGACTTTGTGGTGGGTCTGCCCAAGTCCAGCAGCAGCACTGTCATTTGGGTGGTCACCGATCATTTCTCCAAGATGGTGCATCTGGTACCATTCTCTCAGCTACCTTCGGCACAGGGCCTGGCAGCATTGTTTATTAAACATGTTTCCTGCCTGCACGGCATGCCAGACAAGATTGTCAGCGACCGGGGTCCTCAGTTTGCGTCTCGGTTCTGGAGAGAGTTCTGTTCTCTGCTCAGCATTGAGCTAAATCTCTCCTCGGCCTATCATCCCGAGACGAATAGGTTGGTTGAGAGAGCCAACCAGACCCTGGTGACATAGCTGCGACATTTTGTCTCGGCCAGGCAGGATAATTGGGCATCCCTGCTGCCGTGGGCGAAGTTCGCCTTAAACAACGCTGTGGCCAGGGGCTGGCTGGCACTTTTCAGCCTGGGGGGCAATCACAAGGCAGTGGCCCTCCAGTTGCGGTGCTTTTGCCCTGTTTGTCTCTGGCCGCTGCATTAAAGAAGCAGAGATAAAAGGCTTTAAAAACAGGGTGGTACATAGATATGGGAACAGAACGGAGCTAGCTGCATATATATGGAAGCAGAACCAAGCTTGCTGCCTACATAGATAATGTAACAGAAGCAAGCTGACTACATAGACACGAGACCGGATCCAAGATTGCTGACTGGAGCTTACTACAGAGATATGGGAGCAGAACCGAGCTTACTACAGAGATATGGGAGCAGAGCCAAGCTTATTACAGAGATATGGGAGCAGAACTGAACTTACTACAGAGATATGGGAGCAGAACCGAGCTTACTACAGAAGTATAGGAGCAGAACTGAGCTTACTACAGAGATATGGGAGCAGAGCGGAGCTTACTACAGAGATAAGGGAGCAGAGCTGAACTTACTACAGAGATATGGGAGCAGAACTGAGCTTACTGCAGAGATATGGGAGCAGAACTGAGCTTACTACAGAAGTATAGGAGCAGAACGGAGCTTACTACAGAGATATGGGAGCCGAACCAAGCTTACTGCAGAGATATGGGAGCAGAACTGAGCTTACTACAGAGATATGTGAGCCGAACCAAGCTTACTGCAGAGATATGGGAGCAGAACTGAGCCTACTACAAAGATATGGGAACAGAACGGAGCCTACTACAAAGATATGGGAGCAGAACTGAGCTTACTACAGAGATATGGGAGCAGAATGGAGCTTACTACAGAGATATGGGAGCAGAACGGAGCTTACTACAGAGATATGGAAGCAGAACGGAGCCTTCAACAGAGATATGGAAGCAGAACGGAGCCTTCAACAGAGATATGGGAGCAGAACGGAGCTTACTACAGAGATATGAGATCAGAACGGAGCTTACTACAGAGATATGGGAGCAGAACGGAGCTTACTACAGAGATATGGAAGCATAACGGGGCTTACTACAGAGATATGGGAGCAGAACGGAACTTACTACAGAGATATGGGAGCAGAACGGAGCTTACTACAGAGATATGGGAGCAGAACGGAGCTTACTACAGAGATATGAGATCAGAACGGAGCTTACTACAGAGATATGGGAGCAGAACGGAGCTTACTACAGAGATATGGGAGCAGAACGGAGCTTACTACAGAGATATGGGAGCAGAACGGAGCTTACTACAGAGATATGAGATCAGAACGGAGCTTACTACAGAGATATGGGAGCAGAACGGAGCTTACTACAGAGATATGGGAGCAGAACGGAGCTTACTACAGAGATATGAGATCAGAACGAAGCTTACTACAGAAGTATAAGAGCAGAACGGACCTTACTACAGAAATATGGGAGCAGAACTGAGCCTACTAGAGAGATATGGCAGCAGAACGGAGCTTAATATAGAGCTGTGGGAGCAGAACTGAGCTTACTACAGAAGTATAGGAGCAGAACTGAGCTTACTACAAAGATATGGGAGCGGAACCAAGCTTACTCCAGAGATGTGGGAACAGAACGGAGCTTACTGCCCCAGTTCCCTCATATATATAGTATGATGGCCCCAGCCCCCATATATACAGTAGGATGGTCCCAGTTCCACCGCATATACATAGTAGGATGGCCCCAGCACCCATTTAATGTATACAGTATGATGGCCGCAGTTTCAGCCCCCCCATATACACAGTATGATGGCCGTAGTTTCACCCCCCCATATATACAGTATGATGGCCGCAGTTTTACCCCCCCGCCATTTGTACAGTATGATGGCTGCAGTTTCACCCCCCATATATACAGTGTGTTGGCCGCAGCTTCAACCCCCCCTATATACAATAGGATGGCCGCAGTTTCAACCCCCCCATATATACAGTATGATGGCAGCAGTTTCAACCCCCCATATATACAGTATGATGGCAGCAGTTTCAACCTCCCTCCATATATACAGTATGATGGCCGCAGTTTCAACCCCCCATATATACAGTATGATGGCCGCAGTTTCAACCCCCCCATATATGCAGTATGATGGCCGCAGTTTCACCCCCCCCATATATGCAGTATGATGGCTGCAGTTTCACCCCCCCATATATACAGTATGATGGCCGCAGTTTCACCCCCCCATATATACAGTATGATGGCCGCAGTTTCAACCCCCCCATATATACAGTAGGATGGCCACATTTTCAGCCCCCCCATATATATAGCATGATGGCTGCAGATTAAACCCCCCAATATATACAGTATGATGGCCGCAGTTTCAACCCCCCATATATACAGTATGATGGCCGCAGTTTCACCCCCCCATATATACAGTATGATGGCCGCAGTTTCAACCCCCCCCCATATGTACAGTATGATGGCCGCAGTTTCACCCCCCATATATACAGTATGATGGCCGCAGTTACACCCCCCCATATATACAGTATGATGGCCGCAGTTTCACCCTCCCATATATACAGTATGATGGCCGCAGATTCAACCCCCCCATATATACAATAGGATGGCCGCAGTTTCAACCCCCACTCATATATACAATAGGATGGCCGCAGTTTCAACCCCCCCTCATATATACAGTATGATGGCCCCACAGCCCCGTTCATATAAAAAATAATAAAGTTTATACTCACCTCATCCTGTTTCCTGGCACCGTGGCCTCCGTCTTCTCTTCTGGCCCGTTGAGCAGCGCGAGGCAATGACGTTATCGCGCCACCTGCGCGCTGTCTGCGGCTTATGAGACAGACTGTGATGTGCGCGCCTGCGCGGCCGTGTCTGCTGTCGGCCACATCACATCACAGCAGACACGGCCGCACGCAGATCACTGTGCAGGGCCATCAGGCGGCCGGCCCTGCACAGCTGCTGGGGAAGCGGCCTGGGGGGCATTTGCCTCCCAGCCACCTGGCCCAGCCCGCCCCTGGCTGTGGCCGACTACACCGGTCAGGCCCCTTTCCTCTTAAATTACGACCAGCATCCGCGCGTCCCTGTGCCCATGCCGGTGTCGTCCACCAACTCCAGGGTGGCAGACTGGGCGGTGGAGGCACGTGACATTTGGGATCGCATGCAGGATGCTATCCGGGCCTCCAATGAGAGAATGAGGTCCTCCACTGACACTCGCCAGCGCCCGACTCTGACCTTCGCCCCTGGCGACTTTGTGTGGCTCTCCGCTCGAAACATCAGGCTGCGGGTGGAATCTGCTAAGTTCACACCGCGCTATATTGGTCCTTTCAAGGTCCTCGAGCAGATCAACCCTGTGGTCTACCGCCTGGCTCTTCCACCACACTTAGCCATCTCGGACACGTTTCATGTGTTTCTCCTTAGGCCGGATAACATGTCCCAGTTTTCTGAGCTATCTGCCGGGACATCAGACCTGTCATCAGACGAGATTGAGGTCAATGCCATCGTGGGATGCAAGATGTTGTAGGGCAAAAAATTTTATTTGGTGGGTTGGAAGGGTCATGGTCCAGAGGCTCGGACCTGGGAGCCAGTGGAGAACATCCACGCTACTCTCCTCATTGCGGAATTTGAGCGGAGCGAGGCTCAGAGAGGAGGGGGCCCAATGTTAGGCATCAGGTTCCTGTCGCTGCACAGTAGGAATACCGAGCCTTACTTCCAGCGGCCTCACATTCCTCTCCAGCCGCAGAGGAGGTTACTCAGCAAACTCGTCGGTCCAGGCGTTCTGCCCAGACCAGCTCTGTGGGTTTGCTTGCTGCTGCCACCTCTGACACAGCTATGGCAATACATGCTGCTCAGCAGCGAGATTCTCCAGGGACGAAGTCCCCATGTCGGGCTACTGAGCATGCCCATGGAGTGATCTCCCATTGGAGATCGAAGGTCACGTGCTCAGGTCCTGCTCCTGTTTGGATTGGCCCATCCGAGAAGCCAGGAAGGTCACGGACGCTCGCGGCTATAAAAGGTTCGCATGGCCGCTCGGCCATGCCCTAGGATAGACTGTATTTTCAGACTACAGGGAGTGAGTGATGTATGCACGTATGAATGTCTCTGGTGACTGACTCATTATGAAACCCTACCCTTGGTACGCATGTGTTGCGCAGCCTAGCCTGCTAGCGCCAAGGCTTAGGCGTAGGTAGGTCAGAGTCTGAGTCAGGCATTAGTCTTCACCAGTGACTCGGCACGCCAGCGTCTATTGCGGCGCTCGTGGCAGCGACGCTGCGTGCTCAGTGGGCCTAGAGGGACTCTAACTCCGCTTCCTTGGAGGTTGAGTCCTGTGGCCGCTTGCTGTGCGCTCTTTGACCGGGCTCTGTGAGCTAAACAGGCTCCGGCATCGACGTTCAGCGGTTGTGCGGTCCCCTGAATTAACAGAGTCCGCTCCTATTCACACTGGGTGACGTAACCCACTTGTGACTGTTTTCACGCTGCTCTATTCTACCACCTCTGCACGGTGGACCACGGGCTGCGAATGCACCTACTACTACTTTATAATTTGGTGCGTTCCACCAGCCTAACACCATATATAGCATCACATACTGACATCACACAGCATTATGTGCCACATATAGCACCACATAGTGACATCACACAGCAGTATGTGCCATATATAGCATGACATACTGACATCACACAGCATTGTGTGCCATATATAGCATCACATAGTGACATCACACAGCATTATGTGCCATATATACCATCACATAGTGACATCACACAGCATTATGTGCCATATATAGCATCATATAGTGACATCATACAGCATTATGTGCCATATATAGCATCATATATAGACATCACACAGCATTATGTGCCATTTATAGCATCATATAGTGACATCACACAGCATTATGTGCCATATATAGCATCACATAATGACATTACACAGCATTATGTGCCATATATAGCATCACATAGTGACATCACACAGCATTATGTGCCATATATAGCATCACATAGTGACATCACACAGCATTATGTGCCACATACAGCTTCACAGTGACATCACAGAGCATTATGTGCCATTTATAGCATCATATAGTGACATCATACAGCATTATGTGCCCTATAAAGGATCATATAGTGACATCATACAGCATTGTGTGCCATATATATCATCACAGTGACATCACAGAGCATTATGTGCCATATATAGCATCACATAGTGACATCACACAGCATTATGTGCCATATATAGCATCATAGTGACATCACACAACATTATGTACCATTTATAGCACCACATAGTGACATCACACAGCATTATGTGCCATATATAGCACCACATAGTGACATCACACAGCATTATGTGCCATATATAGCATCACATAGTGACATCACACAGCATTATGTGCCATATATACAGTAGCATCACATAGTGACATCACACAGCATTATGTGTGATATAGAGAATGACATAGTGACATCACACAGCATTATGTGCCATTCATAGCATCACATAGTGACATCACACAGCATTATTTGCCATATATAGCATCACACAGTGACATCACACAGCATTATGTGCCATATATAGCATCACATAGTCGTATCACACAGCATTATGAGCCATTTATATTATCACATAGTGACATCACACAGCATTATGTGCCATTTATAGCATCACATAGTGACATCACACAGCATTATGTGTCGTATATAGCATCATATAGTGACATCACACAGCGTTATGAGCCATATATAGCATCGCATAATGACAGCACACAGCATTATGTGCCATATATAGCATCATATAGTGACATCATACAGCATTATGTGCAATACATAGCATCATATATTGACATCACACAGCATTATGTGCCATTTATAACATCATATAGTGACATCACACAGCATTATGTGCCATTTATAGCATTACAGTGTCATCACACAGCATTATGCGCCATATATAGCATCACATAGTGACATCACACAGCATTATGTGCCATATATAGCATCGTATAGTGACATCATACAGCATTATGTGCCATATATAGCATCATATATAGTGACATCACACAGCATTATGTGCCATATATAACATCATATAGTGACATCACACAGCATTATGTGCCATATATAGCATCATAGTGACATCACACAGCATTATGTGCCATTTAGAGCACCATATAGTGACATCACACAGCATTATGTGCCATATATAGCATCATATAGTGACACCACACAGCATTATGTGCCATATATAGCACCACATAGTGACATCACACAGCATTATGTGCCATATATAGCATCATATAATGACATCACACAGCATTATGTGCCATATATAGCATCACACAGTGACATCATACAGCATTATGTGCCATATATAGCATCACATGGTGACATCACACAGCATTATGTACCATATACAGCATCACAGTGACATCACAGAGCATTATGTGCCATATATAGCATCATATATGGACATCATACAGCATTATGTGCCATATAAAGCATCACAGTGACATCACAGAGCATTATGTGCAATTTATAGCATCACATAGTGACATCACACATCTTTATGTGCCATATATAGCATCATATAGTGACATCACACTGCATTATTTGCCATATATAGCATAATCTAGTGACATCACACAGCATTATTTGCCATCACATAGTGACATCACACAGCATTATGTGCCATTTATAGCATCGCATAGTGACATCACACAGCATTATATGCCATATATAGCATCACATAGTGACATCACACAGCATTATGTGCCATTTATAGCATCACATATTGACATAACACAGCATTATATGCCATATATAGCATCATATAGTGACATCACACAGCATTATGTGCCTATATAGCATCATATAGTGACATCACACCGCATTATTTGCCATTTACACTATCACATAGTGACATCACCCAGCATTATGTGCCATATATATAGCATCACATAGTGACATCACACAGCATTATGTGCCATGTATAGCATCACATAGTGACATCACACATCAATATGTGCCATTTATAGCATCACATAGTGACATCACACAGCATTATGTGCCATTTATAGCATCACATAGTGACATCACACAGCATTATGTGCCATTTATAGTATCACATAGTGACATCACACAGCATTATGTGCCATATACAGCATCATATAGTCACATCACATAGCATTATGTGCCATATGTAGCATCACATAGTGACATCACACAGCATTATGTGCCATATATAACATCATATAGTGACATCACATATCATTATGTGCCATATATAGCATCATATAGTGATATCACACAGCATTATTTATCATTTATAGCATGATATAGTGACATCACACAGCATTATGTGCAATATATAGCATCATATATTGACATCACAGAGCATTATGTGCCATATATAGTGTGACGACATCACGCCGCTGCCACCAAATTGTGACGAACGACAGCACAGCACCCTGTGCCGCCAATATGTCATGATCCCACCACTGGCACCAGTATGTCAGCGGACGGAGGGACGCGACGCACTGCTGGCTCACGGCTATCACAGGCACAGTGGGGGCTTATCTTAGTTATCCCGCCACTGGTACCATGTGACAAAAATATTCAGCAAGCTAATCTCACTCTAACAATTTACCGCAGGGGGGTTATTTTGGATGCCCCACCACTGCTAACAACCTTCCAAGAACTGTGGGGATTTATGTATATCCCACCTTCTCAGTTCCATTTTGGAACTCGGAGCTCTCCGGTGCCCCCCTTACCCTCAGGTCAGTCAGGGAACTGCACCTAGGATAATTAGTCGCCGGACGGGCTGCTTGTTGTGCACGAGCAATTAGACTCCTGCAGTAAGGGAATTATCAATGCTCTGGCCGCAGCCCCTCATTCAGCAATACAAGACCCTTCCGGACTGCCAACTAGCCTAACCAACCGCACACACCATGCTGCCACCAGCCTCGATTCACTTAATCAAACAATTAATTAAGAGGGTCCGTGGCAAACCCCCAAATTAGTAGCGAGTATCTAAAAAAGGCGCATAGTTCGTTTCTTAGAGCATGGAGGCAAAGTGATAATTTTTATCATTTATTCCCAAAAAGCTGGGCAGTGATTACATAGATAAAAGTTGTTACAAAGTTGAGACATTAAATATGTACAATGCAGTATAAACAAAAGGATTAAAACAGAGATTAACACTTACATGTGCTTAGTTGGTATTAGGCAGACCATGTGGCTCGGGGGAGGAGCAGCCAACCTCACATCCCAAGACATCCGCACGTCTTGTCAGCATAAAACTCCAGCTTCAACTGACTGGTTTTTCCAAGGGAATGCCTTTTTTCCTCTGCTGTGTGACATCACAGAAGGGACAGTCTGGAGAGGGTCTGACCCCTACTCTTGGATTTAGAATCAAACTACAAAACTTAATATAACTGTATCTCGTAGGAGGAAGTTCGCACAAACACGCACATGTTATCATTCTTTGTAGTTTGTTGATTACAATAATTCAAAACCAAATATGCAGTAGTTCTGACACACCGTTTAGAAGGAATCCATATCTTAGTTTCTGGGGGTGCTAGAACTGTGAAAACTAGGGGTAGAAAAGCTGGTTTCGTGCCTTTCGCAGAAATGTGATTATTATATCTCTGTGATGTATGTGTTTTGCAATATGACTTGTTTAATACTACTCATATTGATCCCAGCACATGTCTAGAGAGCAAAAGACTTTCTTTCCTGGCTGTGCAGGAAGGGGGGGGAAGAGAGAATCCTCATTGTGATCTCAGATTTCACCGAGCTGCAAGCAAAAAGACACTGGTGTGTGGGTTGTGGGGGAAGAGGGGGGTTGCAGCTACATGACAGGCTGGTCTCCTCAGTGTGTAGCAATGGGAGATTCTAGAAAGTTCTGCAAAATCATATCTTACATTACACCTCCCCCTTTTAGAGGGTGCTACGGAGGCATTACCTGTTGGTAATCGGCCATGTGCACCTCAGTGGGTTCGCCCCAGCGGGACAACTCATCGGCATTACCATGTTCGCTGCCCTTTTTGTGTTGTACCCGTAAAATCGTACTGTTGAAGGGCAAGGCTCCAGCGGAGCAACCTTCCATTGGTTCCGGACACTGTGTGCAGCCAGCTCAGAGGATTGTGGTCGGTTACCACCGTGAAGGTGCGCCCGTACAGGTAGGGCTGCAAACATTGCAGTGCCCACACCATGGCCAGACACTCCTTCTCGATGGTGGAGTAGGCCACTTCCCTCGGCAAAAGTTTCCGGCTCAGGTACAACACGGGGTGCTCCTGGTTCCCCAAGTCGACCTGGCTGAGCACAGCACCGAGGCCAAACTCGTTGGCGCCGGTCTGTACCAGGAACGGGCGACTGCTGTCGACTGCTTTCAACACTGGAGAGTTGCACAGGGCTGTTTTCAAAGCTTGGAAGGCCGCCTCACAGTCATCTGTCCAGTTGAGTTGACTTTTTGGGGTAGCCTCTGCTTGGTGAGGTCGGTCAAGGGTTTTGCAAGGGCGCTATAGTCTTGAACAAACCGCCTATAGTATCCTGCATTGCCCAAGAAGGACTTTACCTGTTTCTTGGTCCTGGGGGTGGGCCAGGACGCGATTGCTTCCACCTTTTCTGGCTCCGGACTCATGGAACCCCCGCCTACCCAGTGCCCCAGGTAGTGGACCTTGCTCATGACCATCTGGCACTTTCCCAGCTTGATAGTCAGGCCTGCCTGGTGAAGACGCTTGAGCACCTCCTGGAGATGCTGAAGGTGTTCCTCACAGGTGGAACTGAAGATGGCGATGTCGTCCAAGTACGCCACCGCGTACTCCTCCAGTCCCCAAAGCACTTGGTTGACCATCCGCTGGAAAGTGACAGGGGCATTTTTCATGCCGAAGGGCATGATCGTGGACTCGTACAGTCCAAAGGGGGTAATAAAGGCGGATTTCTCCTGTGGCTCAGGGGAATCTACCAGTATCCTCGACTCAAATCCATGGATATGTACATTGCTTTCCCTAACCGCTCAAGCAGATCCTCGATGCGTGGCATCGGGTGGGCATCAGAGGTTGTGATGGCGTTGAGCCCCCAGTAGTCCACGCAGAACCGGGTGGTTAGATCCTTTCTAGGCACGATGACTACAGGTGAGGCCCACGCGCTTTTTGACCGTCGAATCACCCCCAGCCTTAACATCTCATTGATCTCTTGGTGCATGATTTGTTGCACCTCCTCAGAGATCTGATAAGGTGTTCGCCGTAGTGGGGCGTGATTCCCGGTGTCCACCTCATGAACCGCTAACTCCGTCCTCCCAGGTCGGTTGGTGAACACAGCCCGGAAGGGTTCCAGAGCTTCCACCAACTGCGACCGCTGGGATACGGTTAGCAAACCACTTATCTCCATGTCCTCAATGGACCCATCGGCCTTGGCTTGGGCCAGCATGTGCAGGAGGGGATCTTCCTCCCCATCCTCGGGCAGGTTGCAGACCGGTAGGACGCAAGCTTCACGTTCGTGGTGCGCCTTCAGCATATTGACATGAAGGCCTTGCGCCTACCCTGAGCATGGTCAAACGTGACCACGTAGGTGACCGGGTTGAGCTGTTGGTGGACGACGCATGGGCCTTCCCAGGCCGCCTGAAGCTTATCCGTTGGTACGGGGACCAGCACCCACACCCTTTGACCCACCAGGTAGGTCCGCTCCCGGGCGTTCTGCTCGTACCAGTGCTTCTGGTCAGCCTGAGTCTGCGTCATGTTGTCATGCACCAACTGCGTCAAGGTCTGCATCTTGTCACGGAAGCGCATGACATAATCCACGATGAACACTTCTGTGGAGTTTGGCTCATCTTCCCAGGATTCTCTTATCAACCCAAGGGGTCCCCGGACTTGCCTGTCATACCGGAGCTCGAAGGGGGAGAACCCGGTCGAGGCCTGCGTAACTTCTCTGTAAGCGAACAGCAGGTGTGGGAGGTACCGCTCCCAGTCACGCCCTTTGGTCTCAACCAGCATGCGGAGCATCTGTTTGAGGGTACCGTTGAAGCGTTCACACAAACCATTAGTCTGTGGGTGATACGCCCTCGATACCAGGTGCTTCACCTGCATTTTCTTACAGAGAGCCTCCATTAAGCGAGACATGAATTGGGTCCCTTGATCGGTAAGCATCTCCCTGGGAAATCCTACCCTTGAAAAGATGGTCACCAGTGCGTCAGCCACCTTATCTGCCTTGGTTGAAGACAGAGCTACTGCCTCTGGGTACCGGGTAGCATAGTCTACCACGGTGAGAATGTATTGCTTTCCAGAGCTGCTGGGGATGGCCAGCGGGCCTACAATGTCCAACGTGATTCTCTGGAAAGGCTCCTCTATCACCGGCAAAGGAATAAGGGGAGCCTTAAGAGCAGGCCCCGCCTTACCCACCTTTTGACAGGTGTCACGGGAGCGGCAGTATTGTGTTACATCTGTCCCCATCTTGGGCCAATAGAAGTGTTGAGACAGCTGTGCCTTTGTTTTGCTGATCCCCAAGTGTCCAGCGAGTGGAATCTCATGGGCAATCCGCAACAACTCAGTTCTAAACTGTAAGGGGACGACTAGCTGTCTTTCCCTCAACCACTCCTTTTGGGAATCTCCGGGTACTGTCTCCCGGTACAACCTTCCTCGTTCCCAGAACACTCTCTCCTTATCAGGCTCAGAGGTGGACGTCTTGGCGAGGTGTCTCAATTTCTCCAGGCTGGCATCTTAGTGCAGAGCAGCCTGGAACTCCTTTCTGGAGGCTGCCAGAAGTGACGTCAGGGTTCCTTCCATACTGGGACCCTCTGGAACCGGCTCTGGGGTCACCTCTGGTTCAGTCTCTCCTGTAGCAGAAGAGGGTCCAGAAGACAGGGCGCTTCCAGCGATTTGGGCACTCTGACTGAGTGTGACAGCTGCTACGTACAGTATGCTGTCTCCCTGGAGATTTCTACAGACCAACCAGTTGGTGCTGCTATGGGGTCTACCTCCCCATCCACCCCAAACACTTCAGGAGCAGTGCTACTTATGGGCCAGTTACCTTCCTCGGTGGCACTGGTCAGTTGCATGGCATTACCTTCCTCATGGTCCCCATGCACTCCCCATTTCCCTGAGCACCGTTGCTTGCTCCTGCCAGGGGTTCCTCAGCCGTCTCACTCCGCAGAGTGACGGGGCTGAGCACTTCGGTACCTGTGGACACATCTACTGTTTCAATGAAATGGTTAACAGGTTCAGTCGGCACAGATACATCATCATCATCATTATCATCATTCCTAGGAAAAGAAGGGTTATCAGATTGCTTTGGTACATTCACATCACCATCAGCATCATTCCTGGGGAAAGAATGGTTGTTAGTTGCATCATTACTCATCAAGGCATTAGCAGGTAACACATTCAGTTTCCCATCATCATCATCAACACCAGGGTTAACGTTACCCTTATTATCAGATTGGGGAAGGGTGTCAGGGATGTAGTATGCAACCATCCTCCCCAAGTCAGTCCCCAATAGAACATCAGTGGGCAGGATTTCAGACACTCCCACTTCCCTCACCCCGCTCCCAGCACCCCAATCAAGAAATACCCGGGCCACTGGCAAGGGACAGTGTGTACCCCTGATCGCGGTGACAGTCAGGGTTTTCCCCTCAACAAACTCTTCAGGGGCCGCCAGTCCAGGACGGATGAGGGTTCGTTCAGCCCCGGTGTCCTTGAGGCCTGTAGCAAGATGGGCCCCCACCTGGACAGGTTGAATGTTGTTGTCAATCCTCCCAACCACACCTCCCACCAAAAGAACAGAGGCATTGGGCCAAGAGGCCTTGGCTGGGGGATTCTTCGGCTTTTCCAGACAGGCGTGATGGAAGTGACCAGTCCGATTGCAGGTGAAACACAGGCGACTGTCAGTAGTAGGCCTGGTGTTGGTAACAGGGACAGGGCCTCCGGAGTGACGGCTAGCTGGAGCACTGGGGTTGGTTGCAGGCTTACCCCCTCTCCAGCTGGTGGTGACTGGCCTCCGCGTCTCTGGCTTCCGGTTGGCCTCATAGTTGTCGGCGATCTGCGCCGCTTTATCTGCATTCGTTGGTTCGCGGTCCAGGATGAACTGTCGGACCTCAGCTGGGCATCTTTGATCATCAGGTCCTGTAGCAGCTCAAAGGAATCAACGGACAGTCCATGGATCCACTGGTCAAAGTGGGTCCTGAGTCCTTGCACCACATCACTATAGCTATCGTGTGGGCCTCGTTGGAGGTTCCGGAACTTCTTTCGGTATACCTCAGGTGTCAGCCGGTATTTGGCGATCAGAGCCTGCTTTATGGCATCATAGTCATCGTCGTCTCCTGACGGAAGAGAAGCAAACGCCTCCAGAGCTTTGCCTTTTAGCCCTGGGGTCAAGTACCTTGCCCATTGGTCTCTAGGCAGCTGGTACTGTCTGCAGGCTTTCTCAAAGGCTCACAGGAAAGTGTCCAAGTCCCTGTCCATTTCCATCACGGGAAAATGCTCTGGCCGGGGTTTAGGAGTCTGGACGCTGCTGGACTCACTGCTTCGGGCTGTGGGGGCATTCCACCCCCGCTGGAGCACCTCCAGTTCATGGGCCCTCTGCGCTTGGCGCTCGGCTCTCTCAGCCTCTCTTTCGGCTCACTGCTCCACTCTCTCCCGCTCGGCTCGCTGCTCCGCTCTCTCCCGAGCTTGCTGGTTCAGCGTCAGACGTTCATCACGGTCTTCGGCAGGGAGTGCGTCCAAGGCCACTTGCAGGTAGGGATCCAGCGCGCTCTGGTTGGATGTGGGGCCAGCGCTCAGGAGTGGAACCTCTGCTGCAGCCCCATAGTTACTTGGGCCAACTTTTGCATCCGCTGGACCCTGGGTGTTGTCCAGCTGCACCAGAGCCGCGATCAATTGATCTCTGGTTTTGCTTGTGGCGTCAATGACTCGGTACGTGCATACTGCAGCAAGGTTTTCCTTTTTCTGCTGTCTGTACCAGTGTTTTCCTTTTGCCGCAATGGTTTCCAAATGAAAGATAGAAAAGAAAAATGAAGAGAAAGGGAGGGAATACATGCAAGTACACAAAAATGTCTCAGGACTAGTAACCAATGAGTCTGTTCTCCAAAACCTATGATGCAGGATTCCCGCAGGAACCGTGCAGGTTTTTAGTGAGAGGAATGATTACTCAAACCAAATCACTAATGCTCTAGGATTATCCCACCGCTCTGCCACCAATATGTGAGGAACAGCCCACCGCTGCCACCAATATGTGATGAACGGGCGAGACCGCAGCCTCCAAATTGCGAAGGACAGCGGACCCTGTGCCACCAATAGGTCACGATCCCACCACCGACACGGGTTTGTCAGCGGATGGAGGGACGTGACGCACTGCCGCCACACGGCTATCACAGGCACAGTGGGGGCTTATCTTAGTTATCCCACCACCGGCACCACGTGACAAAATACAGCAAGCTAATCTTGCTCTAACAATTTACCGCAGGGGGTATTTTGGATGCCCTACCACTGCTAACAACCTTCCAAGAACTGCGGGGATTTATGTATATCCCACTTTCTCAGTTACACTTTGGAACTCGCAGCTCTCCGGCACCCCCTTACCCTCAGGACAGTCAGGGAACTGCACCTAGTATAATTAGTCGCCGGACGGGCTGCTTGTTGTGCACGGGCCGCTAGACTACTGCAGTAAGGGAATTATCAATGCTGTGGCCGCAGCCACTCATTCTGCATGTAAGACCCGTCTGTACTGCCAGCTAGCCTAGCCAGCCGTGCACACCACGCTGCCACCAGCCACGCTTTACTTAATCAAAGAGTTAATTAAGAGGGTCCTTGACAAACCTCAAATTAGTAGCGATTATCTAAAAAAGGTGCATTGTTCGTTTCTTAGAGCATGGAGGCAAACTAATAGATTTTTAGCATTTATTCCCAAAAGAGCAGTGATTACATAGATAAAGAATTGTTACAAAATTGAGACATTAAATATGTAGAGTTACAAATATAACACAAAGGGATTAAAAGACAGAAAGTAACACTCACATGTGTTCAGTCGGTATCAGGCAGACCATGTGGGGGAGAAGGTGGAGTCACATGTCTCCACTCATCTGCACGTCTCGTCAGCACGGACTCTGTAGCTCCAACTGACTGGAATTTGGTAGGGAATACCTATAGCCTAGGATCTGTGACCTCACGAAATGGGCAGTCTGGTGAGGTCCAACCCCCTTCTCTCTCAGTTATAACTTAACTAAAAAAGTTATGATAACCATATCTTAATGGGGGAAACTCGTATGAACTCACCAAGGGTATCATGATTCCCAGTGTAATGAACCCAACAAGAAAGCATCAAGAATGCACTAGATAGGACACTCCATTTGGGAGCAATCCATATCTCAATTTCTGGAAATCCGAGAATCGTGAAACTTAGGGGTTTAGAAAGCTGGCTTCGTGCCCTTTGCAGAAATGTGAGTTTCATTTCTCTGTCACAAGTGAAGTGCACGCTAGGCTTCCTTTAATATTTCCTATACCTGTATTCAAGCTTCATGGTTTCAGAACAAAGCAATGCTTTCCCTTGCAAGGGGGTGAAGGCTGCGAGAGGAAATTCACGATTTCAGGTTACCAGCAAGTACAGAGCTGATAAGGAGGGGGGTTGCTGCTACATGACAGGCTCGTCTCCTCAGTGTGTAGCAATGGGGAATTTCTAGAAGGTTCTAGAAACATCATACTTTACTTTAACATACAGATCTTACAGACATTTTACATTACAGCATCACATAGTGACATCACACAGCATTATGTGCCATATATAGCATCACATAGTGACCTCACACAGTTTTATGTGCCATATATCGCATCACATAGTGACATCACACAGCATTATGTGACATTTATAGTATCATAGAGTGACATCACACAGCTTTATCTGCCATTTATAGAATCATATAGTAAAATCACACAGCATTATGTGCCATATATAGCATCATATAGTGACATCACACAGCATTATGTGCCATATACAGCGTCGTATAGTGACATCACACAGCATTATGTGCCATATATAGCATCATAGTGACATCACACAGCATTATGTGCCATATATAGCATCACATAGTGACATCACACAGCATTATGTGCCACTTATACTATCACATAGTGACATCACACTGCATTATGTGCCACTTATAGTATCATATAGTGACATCACACAGCAATATGTGCCATTTATAACATCACTTAATGACATCACACAGCATTGTGTGCCATATATAGCATCACATAGTGACATCACACAGCATTATGTGCCATATATAGCATCAAATAGTGACATTACACAGCATTATGTGCCATTTATAGCATCATATAGTGACATCACACAGCAACATGTGCAATTTATAGCATCATATAGTGACATCACACAGCATTATGTGCCATATATAGCATCATATAGTGATATCACACAGCGTTATGTGCCATTTATAGCATCATATAGTGACATCACACAGCATTATGTGCCATATATAGCATCACATAGTGACATCACACAGCATTATTTGCCATATATAGCATCATATAGTGACATCACAAAGCGTTATGTGCCATTTATTGCATCATATAATGACATCACACAGCACTAGGTGCCATATATAGCATCATATAGAGACATCACACAGCGTTATGTGCCATTTATAGCATCATATAGTGACAACACACAGCATTATGTGCCATATATAGCACCACATAGTGACATCACACAGCATTATGTGCCATTTATAGCATCACATAGTGACATCACACAGCATTGTGTGCCATATATCGCAGCACATAGTGACATCACACAGCATTATGTGCCACATACAGCGTCATATAGTGACATCACACAGCATTATGTGCCATATAGCATCATAGTGACATCACACAAATTATGTGCCATTTATACCATCACATAGTGACATCACACAGCAATATGTGCCACTTATAGTATCATATAGTGACATCACACAGCAATATGTGCCATTTATAGCATAACTTAATGACATCACACAGCATTATGTGCCATATACAGCATCACATAGTGACATCACATAGCATTTTGTGCCATATATAGCATAAAATAGTGACACTACACAGCATTATGTGCCATATATAGCATCATATAGTGACATCACACAGCATTATGTGCCATTTATAGCATCATATAGTGAAATCACACAGCATTATGTGCCAAATATAGCATCATATAGTGACATCACACAGCATTATGTGCCACATACAGCATCATATAGTGACATCACACAGCGTTATGTGCCATATATAGCATCACATAGTGACATCACACTGCATTATGTGCCACTTATAGTATCATATAGTGACATCACACAGCAATATGTGCCATTTATAGCATAACTTAATGACATCACACAGCATTATGTGCCATATACAGCATCACATAGTGACATCACACAGCAATATGTGCCATAAATAACATCACATAATGACATCACACAGCAATATGTACCATATATAACATCACATAATGACATCACACAGCATTATGTGCCATTTATACCATCACATAGTGACATCACACTGCATTATGTGCCATTTATAGCATCATATAGTGACATCAGACAGCATTATGTGCCATATATAGCACCATATAGTGACATCACCCAGCAATTTGTGCCATTTATAGCATCACTTAGTGACATCACACAGCGTTATGTGCCATATATAACATCACATAGTGACATCACACAGCGTTATGTGCCATATATAGCATCACATAGTGACCTCACACATCATTATGTGCCATTCATAGTAACATACAATGACATCACACAGCATTATGTGTCATTTATAGTATCATATAGTGACATCACACAACATTATGTGCCATTTATAGCATCATATAGTGACATCACACAGCAGTATGTGCCATACATAGCATCATATAGTGACATCACACAGCATTATGTCCCATATATAGCATCATAGTGACATCACACAGCATTTTGTGCTATATAGCATCACATAGTGACATCAGACAGCATTATGTGCCATTTATGATATCATATAGTGACACCACACAGCAATATGTGCCATTTATAGCATCATATAGTGACATCACACAGCATTATGTGCCATATATAGCATCATATAGTGACATCACACAGCATTAGGTGCCATATATAGCATCATAGTGACATCACACAGCATTATGTGCCATATATAGCACCATATAGTGATGTCACACAGCATTATGTGCCATATATAACATCACATAGTGACATCACACAGCATTATGTGCCATTTATAGCATCACTTAATGACATCACACAGCGTTATGTGCCATTTATAGCATCATATAGTGACATCACACAGCATTATGTGCCATATATAGCATCATATAGTGACATCACACAGCGTTATGTGCCATTTATAGCATCATATAGTGACATCTCACAGCATTATGTGCCATATATAGCACCACATAGTGACATCACACAGCATTATGTGCCATTTATAGCGTCACATAGTGACATCACACAGCATTATGTGCCATATATAGCATCATATAGTGACATCACACAGCGTTATGTGCCATTTATAGCATCATATAGTGACATCACACAGCATTATGTGCCATATATAGCACCACATAGTGACATCACACAGCATTATGTGCCATTTATACCATCACATAGTGACATCACACTGCATTATGTGCCTTATATAGCATCACATAGTGACAGCACACAGCATTATGTGCCATATATAGCATCAAATAGTGACACTGCACAGCATTATGTGCCATTTATAGCATCACATAGTGACATCACACAGCATTACGTGCTGTTATGATTGAGTCACCGTAGGAGGCAAAAACAGAAATGCTAGCTAAGTCCAGAAAATCAGAGAAGTTGGCAATCAGATTGCAGACCCCTGAACCTATCAACACAACTAGCAGTAGCCGTGGGGGGTTCCTACGATGACCTAGACCCCTCGATGACAGCCGGAGAGATACATAGGCCTAAAGAAGGAAAGGGGAAATCTAACTGCCCCAGAGCAGACCCCAAAGCAATAGGCAGCCCCCCACATATAATGACAGTGAACCAAGATGAAAACACTTACACAGACAGAAAGACAGACTGAGCAAAGACGGGGCCCAAAAACTACCTAGATAGGAACGGATAGGAAGGCTGCTGTCTGCAATCTGCCAAAACCCTATCAGAGACAAAAGCCAACAAGCTGATATAAAAATGGCCCTGAAGCAACTAAGCTTCAAAAACTAAATCAGCACTCAGGTACTTTCTGAAGACAGAGCTAACGGAACACTGCACACTCCAGCAGGGAGTGGCAGAATCCAAAAAGCAAGAAAAACAAAAAACAAATCTTAAATGCAAAAAGGCAAAACAGAAAACTTAGCTTTAGGAGAGCAGGAATCAGACTGGTGTCCAAGAGTCCACAGAGAAATCACCCGCAGGGCAGAAAGGGCGTAGGCTGCCTTAAATCCAGTCAGTGACTCCACTCAGCCAATCGTCTTCATTAGTCCCAGGTGCCTGATAATCAGGCTCACTACCTTCCTTCACTAGAATAGGGAGTTCACCAGGACTCAGTGACGGAGGGGAAAATGAACTCACAACAACGTGCCATATGTAGCATCATATAGTGACATCACACAGCATTATGTGCCATATATAGTATCACATAGTGATATCACACAGCATTATGTGCCATTTATAGCATCATATAGTGAAATCACACAGCATTATGTGCCAAATATAGCATCATATAGTGACATCACACAGCATTATGTGCCACATACAGCGTCATATAGTGACATCACACAGCATTATGTGCCATATATAGCATCATATAGTGACATCACACAGCATTATGTGCCACATACAGCGTCATATAGTGACATCACACAGCATTATGTGCCATATACAGCATCACATAGTGACATCACACAGCATTATGTGCCATATATCGCATCACATAGTGACACTACACAGCATTATGTGCCATTTATAGCATCATATAGTGACATCACACAGCATTATGTGCCATATATAGCATCACATAGTGACATCACACAGCATTATGTGCCATATATAGCATCACATAGTGACATCACACAGCATTATGTACCATATACAGCATCACAGTGACATCACAGAGCATTATGTGCCCTATATAGCACCATATATGGACATCATACAGCAGTATGTGCCATATATAGCATCATATAGTGACATCACACATCACTATGTGCCATATATAGCATCGCAGAGTGACATCACTCAGCATTATTTGCCATATATAGCACTACATAGCGACATCACACAGTATTATGTGCCATTTATAGCATCACATAGTGACATCACACTGCATTATGTGCCACTTATAGCATCATATAGTGCCATCACACAGCAATATATGCCATTTATAGTATCACTTAATGACCTCACACAGCATTATGTGCCATATATAGAGTCATATAGTGACATCACACAGCATTATGTGCCACATATAGCATCGTAATTACATTACACAGCATTATGTGTCATTTAAAGCATCACAGTGACATCACAGAGCATTATGTGCCATATATACCACCATATATAGACATCATACAGCATTATGTGCCATATATAGCATCATATAGTGACATCACAGAGCAATATGTGCCATATATAGCATCACATAATGACATCACTCAGCATTATGTGCCATATATCGCATCACATAGTGACATCACAGAGCATTATGTGCCGTTTATACCATCACATAGTGACATCACACTGCATTATTTGCCACTTATAGTATCATATAGTGCCATCAAACAGCAATATGTGGCATTTATAGCATCATTAATGACATCACACAGCATTATGTGCCTTATAAAGCATCACATAGTGACATTACACAGCATTATGTGCCATTTGTAGCATCACATAGTGACATCACACAGCATTATGTGCCATATATAGCATCACATAGCGACATCACACAGCATTATGTGCCATATATCGCATCACATAGTGACATCACACAGCATTACGTGCCATATATAGCATCATAGTGACATCACACAGCGTTATGTGCCATTTATAGTATCATATAGTGCCATCACACAGCTTTATGTGCCATATATAGCATCATATAGTGACATCACACAGCATTATGTGCCACTTATAGTATCAAATAGTGACATCACACAGCAATATGTGGCATTTATAGCATCACTTAATGACATCACACAGCATTATGTGCCATATACAGCATCACATAGTGACATCACACAGCATTATGTGCCATATATAGCATCACATAGTGACATCACACAGCATTATGTGCCATTTATAGTATCATATAGTGACATCACACAGCTTTATGTGCCATTTATAGCATCATATAGTGAAATCTCACAGCATTATGTGCCATATATAGCATCACACAGTGACATTACACAGCATTATGTGCCACAAATAGCGTCATATAGTGACATCACACAGCATTATGTGCCATATATAGCATCATAGTGACATCACACTGCATTATATGCCAATTATAGTATCAAATAGTGACATCACACAGCAATATGTGGCATTTATAGCATCACTTAATGACATCACACAGCATTATGTGCCATATACAGCATCACATAGCATTATGTGCCATATATAGCATAAAACAGTTACACTACACAGCATTATGTGCCATTTATAGCATCATATAGTGACATCACACAGCATTATGTGCCATATATAGCATCATATAGTGACATCACACAGCATTATGTGCCATTTATAGCATCATATAGTGACATCACACAGCATTATGTGCCATATATAGCATCATATAGTGACATCACACAGCATTATGTGCCATTTATAGTATCATACAGTGACATCACACCGCATTATGTGCCATTTATAGCATCACATAGTGATATCACACAGCATTATGTGCCATATATAGCATCACATAGTGACATCACACAGCATTATGTACCATATACAGCATCACAGTGACATCACAGAGCATTATGTGCCATATATAGCACCATATATGGACATCATACAGCATTATGTGCCATTTATAGCATCACATAGTGACATCACACTGCATTATGTGCCACTTATAGTATCATATAGTGCCATCACACAGCAATATGTGCCATTTATAGTATCACTTAATGACATCACACAGCATTATGTGCCATATATAGAGTCATATAGTGACATCACACAGCATTATGTGCCACATATAGCATCGTAATTACATCACACAGCATTATGTGTCATTTAAAGCATCACAGTGACATCACAGAGCATTATGTGCCATATATACCACCATATATGGACATCATACAGCATTATGTGCCGTATATAGCATCATATAGTGACATCACACAGCGTTATGTGCCATTTATAGCATCACATAGTGACATCACTCAGCATTATGTGCCATTTATAGTATCATATAGTGACATCACAGGGCAATATGTGCCATATATAGCATCACATAATGACATCACACAGCATTATGTGACATATATCGCATCACATAGTGACATCACAGAGCATTATGTGCCATTTATACCATCACATATTGACATCACACTGCATTATGTGCCACTTATAGTATCATATAGTGCCATCACACAGAAATATGTGGCATTTATAGCATCATTAATGACATCACACAGCATTATGTGCCATTTATAGCATCAGATAGTGACATCACACAGCATTATGTGCAATATATAGCATCACATAGTGACATCACACAGCATTATGTGACATATATCGTATCACATAGTGACATCACAGAGCATTATGTGCCATTTATACCATCAAATAGTGACATCACACAGCATTATGTGCCACTTATAGTATCATATAGTGCCATCACACAGCAATATGTGGCATTGATAGCATCATTAATGACATCACACAGCATTATGTGCCATTTATAGCATCAGATAGTGACATCACACAGCATTATGTGAAATATATAGCATCACATAGTGACATCACACAGCATTATGTGCCATATATCGCATCACATAGTGACATCACACAGCATTACGTGCCATTTATAGCATCATAGTGACATCACACAGCATTATGTGCCATTTATAGTATCATATAGTGACATCACACAGCTTTATGTGCCATATATAGCATCATATAGTGACATCACACAGCATTATGTGCCATATATAGCATCACATAGTGACATCACACAGCATTATGTGCCATTTATAGTATCATATAGTGACATCACACAGCATTATGTGCCATTTATAGTATCATATAGTGACATCACACAGCTTTATGTGCAATATATAGCATCATATAGTGACATCACACAGCATTATTTGCCAAATATAGCATCACATAGTGACATTACACAGCATTATGTGCCACATACAGCGTCATATAGTGACATCAAACTGCATTATGTGCCACTTATAGTATCAAATAGTGACATCACACAGCAATATGTGGCATTTATAGCATCACTTAATGACATCACACAGCATTATGTGCCATATACAGCATCACATAGTGACGTCACACAGCATTATGTGCCATATATAGCATCATATAGTGACATCACACAGCATTATGTGCCATTTATAGTATCATACAGTGACATCACACAGCATTATGTGCCATTTATAGCATCACATAGTGACATCACACAGCATTATGTGCCATATATAGCATCACATAGTGACATCACACAGCATTATGTGCCCTATATAGCACCATATATGGACATCATACATCAGTATGTGCCGTATATAGCATCATATAGTGACATCACACAGCATTATGTGCCATATATAGCATCACATAGTGACATCACACAGCATTATGTGCCACCTATAGCATCATATAGTGCCATCACACAGCAATATGTGGCATTTATAGCATCATTAATGACATCACACAGCATTATGTGCCATCTATAGCATCAGATAGTGACATCACACAGCATTATGTGCAATATATAGGATCACATAGTGACATCACAGAGCATTATGTGCCATTTATACCATCACATAGTGACATCACACAGCATTATGTGCCACTTACAGTATCATATAGTGCCATCACACAGCAATATGTGGCATTTATAGCATCATTAATGACATCACACAGCATTATGTGCCATTTATAGCATCAGATAGTGACATCACACAGCATTATGTGCAATATATAGCATCACATAGTGACATCACACAGCATTATGTGACATATATCGTATCACATAGTGACATCACAGAGCATTATGTGCCATTTATAACATCAAATAGTGACATCACACAGCATTATGTGCCACTTATAGTATCATATAGTGCCATCACACAGCAATATGTGGCATTTATAGCATCATTAATGACATCACACAGCATTATGTGCCATTTATAGCATCAGATAGTGACATCACACAGCATTATGTGAAATATATAGCATCACATAGTGACATCACACAGCATTATGTGCCATATATCGCATCACATAGTGACATCACACAGCAATACGTGCCATTTATAGCATCATAGTGACATCACACAGCATTATGTGCCATTTATAGTATCATATAGTGACATCACACAGCTTTATGTGCCATATATAGCATCATATAGTGACATCACACAGCATTATGTGCCATATATAGCATCACATAGTGACATCACACAGCATTATGTGCCACATACAGCGTCATATAGTGACATCAAACTGCATTATGTGCCACTTATAGTATCAAATAGTGACATCACACAGCAATATGTGGCATTTATAGCATCACTTAATGACATCACACAGCATTATGTGCCATATACAGCATCACATAGTGACGTCACACAGCATTATGTGCCATATATAGCATCATATAGTGACATCACACAGCATTATGTGCCATTTATAGTATCATACAGTGACATCACACAGCATTATGTGCCATTTATAGCATCACATAGTGACATCACACAGCATTATGTGCCATATATAGCATCACATAGTGACATCACACAGCATTATGTGCCCTATATAGCACCATATATGGACATCATACATCAGTATGTGCCGTATATAGCATCATATAGTGACATCACACAGCATTATGTGCCATATATAGCATCACATAGTGACATCACACAGCATTATGTGACACTTATAGTATCATATAGTGCCATCACACAGCAATATGTGGCATTTATAGCATCATTAATGACATCACACAGCATTATGTGCCATCTATAGCATCAGATAGTGACATCACACAGCATTATGTGCAATATATAGGATCACATAGTGACATCACAGAGCATTATGTGCCATTTATACCATCACATAGTGACATCACACAGCATTATGTGCCACTTATAGTATCATATAGTGCCATCACACAGCAATATGTGGCATTTATAGCATCATTAATGACATCACACAGCATTATGTGCCATTTATAGCATCAGATAGTGACATCACACAGCATTATGTGCAATATATAGCATCACATAGTGACATCACACAGCATTATGTGCCATATATCGCATCACATAGTGACATCACGCAGCATTACGTGCCATATATAGCATCATAGTGACATCACACAGCATTATGTGCCATTTATAGTATCATATAGTGACATCACACAGCTTTATGTGCCATATATAGCATCATATAGTGACATCACACAGCATTATGTGCCATATATAGCATCACATAGTGACATCACACAGCATTATGTGCCATTTATAGTATCATATAGTGACATCACACAGCTTTATGTGCCATTTATAGCATCATATAGTGAAATCTCACAGCATTATGTGCCAAATATAGCATCACATAGTTACATTATACAGCATTATGTGCCATATACAGCGTCATATAGTGACATCACACTGCATTATGTGCCACTTATAGTATCAAATAGTGACATCACACAGCAATATGTGGCATTTATACCATCACTTAATGACATCACACAGCATTATGTGCCATATACAGCATCACATAGTGACGTCACACAGCATTATGTGCCATATATAGCATCATATAGTGACATCACACAGCATTATGTGCCATTTATAGTATCATACAGTGACATCACACAGCATTATGTGCCATTTATGGCATCACATAGTGACATCACACAGCATTATGTGCCATATATAGCATCACATAGTGACATCACACAGCATTATGTGCCCTATATAGCACCATATATGGACATCATACATCAGTATGTGCCGTATATAGCATCATATAGTGACATCACACATCATTATGTGCCATATATAGCATCGCAGAGTGACATCACTCAGCATTATGTGCCATATATAGCACCACATAGCGACATCACACAGTATTATGTGCCATTTATATCATCACATAGTGACATCACACTGCATTATGTGCCACTTAAAGTATCATATAGTGCCATCACACAGCAATATGTGCCATTTATAGTATCACTTAATGACCTCACACAGCAATATGTGCCATTTATAGCATCATATAGTGAAATCTCACAGCATTATGTGCCATATATAGCATCACACAGTGACATTACACAGCATTATGTGCCACATATAGCGTCATATAGTGACATCACACAGCATTATGTGCCATATATAGCATCATAGTGACATCACACTGCATTATATGCCAATTACAGTATCAAATAGTGACATCACACAGCAATATGTGGCATTTATAGCATCACTTAATGACATCACACAGCATTATGTGCCATATACAGCATCACATAGTGACATTACACAGCATTATGTGCCATATATAGCATAAAATAGTTACACTACACAGCATTATGTGCCATTTATAGCATCATATAGTGACATCACACAGCATTATGTGCCATATATAGCATTATATAGTGACATCACACAGCATTATGTGCCATTTATAGCATCATATAGTGACATCACACAGCATTATGTGCCATATATAGCATCATATAGTGACATCACACAGCATTATGTGCCATTTATAGTATCATACAGTGACATCACACCGCATTATGTGCCATTTATAGCATCACATAGTGATATCACACAGCATTATGTGCCATATATAGCATCACATAGTGACATCACACAGCATTATGTACCATATACAGCATCACAGTGACATCACAGAGCATTATGTGCCATATATAGCACCATATATGGACATCATACAGCATTATGTGCCGTATATAGCATCATATAGTGACATCACACATTATTATGTGCAATATAAAGCATCGCATAGTGACATCACTCAGCATTATGTGCCATATATAGCATCACATAGCGACATCACACAGCATTATGTGCCATATATAGCACCACATAGCGACATCACACAGCATTATGTGCCATTTATAGCATCACATAGTGACATCACACTGCATTATGTGCCACTTATAGTATCATATAGTGCCATCACTCAGCAATATGTGCCATTTATAGTATCACTTAATGACATCACACAGCATTATGTGCCATATATAGAGTCATATAGTGACATCACACAGCATTATGTGCCACATATAGCATCGTAATTACATCACACAGCATTATGTGTCATTTAAAGCATCACAGTGACATCACAGAGCATTATGTGCCATATATACCACCATATATGGACATCATACAGCATTATGTGCCGTATATAGCATCATATAGTGACATCACACAGCGTTATGTGCCATTTATAGCATCACATAGTGACATCACCCAGCATTATGTGCCATTTATAGTATCATATAGTGACATCACAGAGCAATATGTGCCATATATAGCATCACATAATGACATCACACAGCATTATGTGACATATATCGCATCACATAGTGACATCACAGAGCATTATGTGCCATTTATACCATCACATATTGACATCACACTGCATTATGTGCCACTTATAGTATCATATAGTGCCATCACACAGCAATATGTGGCATTTATAGCATCATTAATGACATCACACAGCATTATTTGCCATTTATAGCAACAGATAGTGACATCACACAGCATTATGTGAAATATATAGCATCACATAGTGACATCACATAGCATTATGTGCCATATATCGCATCACATAGTGACATCACACAGCATTACGTGCCATATATAGCATCATAGTGACATCACACAGCATTATGTGCCATTTATAGTATCATATAGTGACATCACACAGCTTTATGTGCCATATATAGCATCATATAGTGACATCACACAGCATTATGTGCCATATATAGCATCACATAGTGACATCACACAGCATTATGTGCCATTTATAGTATCATATAGTGACATCACACAGCATTGTGTGCCATTTATAGTATCATATAGTGACATCACACAGCTTTATGTGCCATATATAGCATCATATAGTGACATCACACAGCATTATGTGCCAAATATAGCATCACATAGTGACATTACACAGCATTATGTGCCACATACAGCGTCATATAGTGATATCAAACTGCATTATGTGCCACTTATAGTATCAAATAGTGACATCACACAGCAATATGTGGCATTTATAGCATCACTTAATGACATCACACAGCATTATGTGCCATATACAGCATCACATAGTGACGTCACACAGCATTATGTGCCATATATAGCATCATATAGTGACATCACACAGCATTTTGTTCCATTTATAGTATCATACATTGACATCACACAGCATTATGTGCCATTTATAGCATCACATAGTGACATCACACAGCATTATGTGCCATTTATACCATCACATATTGACATCACACTGCATTATGTGCCACTTATAGTATCATATAGTGCCATCACACAGCAATATGTGGCATTTATAGCATCATTAATGACATCACACAGCATTATGTGCCATTTATAGCATGAGATAGTGACATCACACAGCATTATGTGAAATATATAGCATCACATAGTGACATCACACAGCATTATGTGCCATATATCGCATCACATAGTGACATCACACAGCATTACGTGCCATATATAGCATCATAGTGACATCACACAGCATTATGTGCCATTTATAGTATCATATAGTGACATCACACAGCTTTATGTGCCATATATAGCATCATATAGTGACATCACACAGCATTATGTGCCATATATAGCATCACATAGTGACATCACACAGCATTATGTGCCATTTATAGTATCATATAGTGACATCACACAGCATTATGTGCCATTTATAGTATCATATAGTGACATCACACAGCTTTATGTGCCATATATAGCATCATATAGTGACATCACACAGCATTATGTGCCAAATATAGCATCACATAGTGACATTACACAGCATTATGTGCCACATACAGCGTCATATAGTGATATCAAACTGCATTATGTGCCACTTATAGTATCAAATAGTGACATCACACAGCAATATGTGGCATTTATAGCATCACTTAATGACATCACACAGCATTATGTGCCATATACAGCATCACATAGTGACGTCACACAGCATTATGTGCCATATATAGCATCATATAGTGACATCACACAGCATTATGTGCCATTTATAGTATCATACATTGACATCACACAGCATTATGTGCCATTTATAGCATCACATAGTGACATCACACAGCATTATGTGCCATATATAGCATCACATAGTGACATCACACAGCATTATGTGCCCTATATAGCACCATATATGGACATCATACATCAGTATGTGCCGTATATAGCATCATATAGTGACATCACACAGCATTATGTGCCATATATAGCATCACATAGTGACATCACACAGCATTATGTGCCACTTATAGTATCATATAGTGCCATCACACAGCAATATGTGGCATTTATAGCATCATTAATGACATCACACAGCATTATGTGCCATTTATAGCATCAGATAGTGACATCACACAGCATTATGTGCAATATATAGCATCACATAGTGACATCACACAGCATTATGTGCCATATATCGCATCACATAGTGACATCACGCAGCATTACGTGCCATATATAGCATCATAGTGACATCACACAGCATTATGTGCCATTTATAGTATCATATAGTGACATCACACAGCTTTATGTGCCATATATAGCATCATATAGTGACATCACACAGCATTATGTGCCATATATAGCATCACATAGTGACATCACACAGCATTATGTGCCATTTATAGTATCATATAGTGACATCACACAGCTTTATGTGCCATTTATAGCATCATATCGTGAAATCTCACAGCATTATGTGCCAAATATAGCATCACATAGTGACATTACACAGCATTATGTGCCACATACAGCATCATATAGTGACATCACACAGCATTATGTGCCATATATAGCATCATATAGTGACATCACACAGCATTCTGTGCCATTTATAGTATCATACAGTGACATCACACAGCATCATGTGCCATTTATGGCATCACATAGTGACATCACACAGCATTATGTGCCATATATAGCATCACATAGTGACATCACACAGCATTATGTGCCCTATATAGCACCATATATGGACATCATACATCAGTATGTGCCGTATATAGCATCATATAGTGACATCACACATCATTATGTGCCATATATAGCATCGCAGAGTGACATCACTCAGCATTATGTGCCATATATAGCACCACATAGTGACATCACACAGTATTATGTGCCATTTATAGCATCACATAGTGACATCACACTGCATTATGTGCCACTTAAAGTATCATATAGTGCCTTCACACAGCAATATGTGCCATTTATAGTATCACTTAATGACATCACACAGCATTATGTGCCATATATAGAGTCATATAGTGACATCACACAGCATTATGTGCCACATATAGCATCGTAATTACATCACACAGCATTATGTGTCATTTAATGCATCACAGTGACATCACAGAGCATTATGTGCCATATATACCACCATATATGGACATCATACAGCATTATGTGCCGTATATAGCATGATATAGTGACATCACACAGCGTTATGTGCCATTTATAGCATCACATAGTGACATCACCCAGCATTATATGCCATTTATAGTATCATATAGTGACATCACAGAGCAATATGTGCCATTTATAGCATCACATAATGACATCACACAGCATTATGTGCCAAATATAGCATCATATAGTGACATCACACAGCAATATGTGCCATATATAGCATCATCGTGACATCACACAGCATTATGTGCCATATATCGCATCACATAGTGACATCACACAACATTATGTGCCATATATAGCATCATAGTGACATCACACAGCATTATGTGCCATTTATAGTATCATATAGTGACATCACACAGCTTTATGTGCCATATATAGCATCATATAGTGACATCACACAGCATTATGTGCCATATATAGCATCACATAGTGACATCACACAGCATTATGTGCCATTTATAGTATCATATAGTGACATCACACAGCATTATGTGCCATTTATAGTATCATATAGTGACATCACACAGCTTTATGTGCCATATATAGCATCATATAGTGACATCACACAGCATTATGTGCCAAATATAGCATCACATAGTGACATTACACAGCATTATGTGCCACATACAGCGTCATATAGTGATATCAAACTGCATTATGTGCCACTTATAGTATCAAATAGTGACATCACACAGCAATATGTGGCATTTATAGCATCACTTAATGACATCACACAGCATTATGTGCCATATACAGCATCACATAGTGATGTCACACAGCATTATGTGCCATATATAGCATCATATAGTGACATCACACAGCATTATGTGCCATTTATAGTATCATACATTGACATCACACAGCATTATGTGCCATTTATAGCATCACATAGTGACATCACACAGCATTATGTGCCATATATAGCATCACATAGTGACATCACACAGCATTATGTGCCCTATATAGCACCATATATGGACATCATACATCAGTATGTGCCGTATATAGCATCATATAGTGACATCACACAGCATTATGTGCCATATATAGCATCACATAGTGACATCACACAGCATTATGTGCCACTTATAGTATCATATAGTGCCATCACACAGCAATATGTGGCATTTATAGCATCATTAATGACATCACACAGCATTATGTGCCATTTATAGCATCAGATAGTGACATCACACAGCATTATGTGCAATATATAGCATCACATAGTGACATCACACAGCATTATCTGCCATATATCGCATCACATAGTGACATCACGCAGCATTACGTGCCATATATAGCATCATAGTGACATCACACAGCATTATGTGCCATTTATAGTATCATATAGTGACATCACACAGCTTTATGTGCCATATATAGCATCATATAGTGACATCACACAGCATTATGTGCCATATATAGCATCACATAGTGACATCACACAGCATTATGTGCCATTTATAGTATCATATAGTGACATCACACAGCTTTATGTGCCATTTATAGCATCATATAGTGAAATCTCACAGCATTATGTGCCAAATATAGCATCACATAGTGACATTACACAGCATTATGTGCCACATACAGCATCATATAGTGACATCACACAGCATTATGTGCCATATATAGCATCATATAGTGACATCACACAGCATTCTGTGCCATTTATAGTATCATACAGTGACATCACACAGCATCATGTGCCATTTATGGCATCACATAGTGACATCACACAGCATTATGTGCCATATATAGCATCACATAGTGACATCACACAGCATTATGTGCCCTATATAGCACCATATATGGACATCATACATCAGTATGTGCCGTATATAGCATCATATAGTGACATCACACATCATTATGTGCCATATATAGCATCGCAGAGTGACATCACTCAGCATTATGTGCCATATATAGCACCACATAGTGACATCACACAGTATTATGTGCCATTTATAGCATCACATAGTGACATCACACTGCATTATGTGCCACTTAAAGTATCATATAGTGCCTTCACACAGCAATATGTGCCATTTATAGTATCACTTAATGACATCACACAGCATTATGTGCCATATATAGAGTCATATAGTGACATCACACAGCATTATGTGCCACATATAGCATCGTAATTACATCACACAGCATTATGTGTCATTTAATGCATCACAGTGACATCACAGAGCATTATGTGCCATATATACCACCATATATGGACATCATACAGCATTATGTGCCGTATATAGCATGATATAGTGACATCACACAGCGTTATGTGCCATTTATAGCATCACATAGTGACATCACCCAGCATTATATGCCATTTATAGTATCATATAGTGACATCACAGAGCAATATGTGCCATTTATAGCATCACATAATGACATCACACAGCATTATGTGCCAAATATAGCATCATATAGTGACATCACACAGCAATATGTGCCATATATAGCATCATCGTGATATCACACAGCATTATGTGCCATTTATAGCATCATATAGTGACATCACCCAGCAATTTGTGCCATTTATAGCATCACTTAGTGACATCACACAGCGTTATGTGCCATATATAGCATCACATCGGGACTTCACAGAGCATTATGTGCCGTTTATACCATCACATAGTGACATCACACTGCATTATGTGCCACTTATAGTATCATATAGTGCCATCACACAGCAATATGTGGCATTTATAGCATCATTAATGACATCACACAGCATTATGTGCCTTACAAAGCATCACATAGTGACATTACACAGCATTATGTGCCATTTTTAGCATCATATAGTGACATCACACAGCATTATGTGCCATATATAGCATCACATAGTGACATCACACAGCATTATGTGCCATATATAGCATCACATAGTGACATCACTCAGCATTATGTGCCATATATCGCATCACATAGTGACATCACACAGCATTACGTGCCATATGTAGCATCATATAGTGACATCACACAGCATTATGTGCCATTTATAGCATCATATAGTGACATCACACAGCATTATGTGCCATTTATAGCATCATATAGTGACATCACACAGCATTATGTGCCATTTAAAGCATCATACAGTGACATCACACAGCATTATGTGCCATTTATAGCATCACATAGTGACATCACACAGCATTATGTGCCATATATAGCATCACATAGTGACATCACACAGCATTATGTGCCATATACAGTGGGGAAAAAAAGTATTTAGTCAGTCAGCAATAATGCAAGTTCCACCACTTAAAAAGATGAGAGGCGTCTGTAATTTACATCATAGGTAGACCTCAACTATGGGAGACAAACTGAGAAAAAAAAAATCCAGAAAATCACATTGTCTGTTTTTTTTTCATTTTATTTGCATATTATGGTGGAAAATAAGTATTTGGTCAGAAACAAGCAATCAAGATTTCTGGCTCTCACAGACCTGTAACTTCTTCTTTAAGAGTCTCCTCTTTCCTCCACTCATTACCTGTAGTAATGGCACCTGTTTAAACTTGTTATCAGTATAAAACGACACCTGTGCACACCCTCAAACAGTCTGACTTCAAACTCCACTATGGTGAAGACCAAAGAGCTGTCAAAGGACACCAGAAACAAAATTGTAGCCCTGCACCAGGCTGGGAAGACTGAATCTGCAATAGCCAACCAGCTTGGAGTGAAGAAATCAACTGTGGGAGCAATAATTAGAAAATGGAAGACATACAAGACCACTGATAATCTCCCTCGATCTGGTGCTCCACGCAAAATCCCACCCCGTGGGGTCAGAATGATCACAAGAACGGTGAGCAAAAATCCCAGAACCACGCGGGGGGACCTAGTGAATGAACTGCAGAGAGCTGGGACCAATGTAACAAGGCCTACCATAAGTAACACACTACGCCACCATGGACTCAGATCCTGCAGTGCCAGACGTGTCCCACTGCTTAAGCCTGTACATGTCCGGGCCCGTCTGAAATTTGCTAGAGAGCATTTGGATGATCCAGAGGAGTTTTGGGAGAATGTCCTATGGTCTGATGAAACCAAACTGGAACTGTTTGGTAGAAACACAACTTGTCGTGTTTGGAGGAAAAAGAATACTGAGTTGCATCCATCAAACACCATACCTACTGTAAAGCATGGTGGTGGAAACATCATGCTTTGGGGCTGTTTCTCTGCAAAGGGGCCAGGATGACTGATCCGGGTACATGAAAGAATGAATGGGGCCATGTATCGTGAGATTTTGAGTGCAAACCTCCTTCCATCAGCAAGGGCATTGAAGATGAAACGTGGCTGGGTCTTTCAACATGACAATGATCCAAAGCACACCGCCAGGGCAGCGAAGGAGTGGCTTCGTAAGAAGCATTTCAAGGTCCTGGAGTGGCCTAGCCAGTCTCCAGATCTCAACCCTATAGAAAACCTTTGGAGGGAGTTGAAAGTCCGTGTTGCCAAGCGAAAAGCCAAAAACATCACTGCTCTAGAGGAGATCTGCATGGAGGAATGGGCCAACATACCAACAACAGTGTGTGGCAACCTTGTGAAGACTTACAGAAAACGTTTGACCTCTGTCATTGCCAACAAAGGATATATCACAAAGTATTGAGATGAAATTTTGTTTCTGACCAAATACTTATTTTCCACCATAATATGCAAATAAAATGAAAACAAAACAGACAATGTGATTTTCTGGATTTTTTTTTCTCAGTTTGTCTCCCATAGTTGAGGTCTACCTATGATGTAAATTACAGACGCCTCTCATCTTTTTAAGTGGTGGAACTTGCACTATTGCTGACTGACTAAATACTTTTTTTCCCCACTGTATAGCATCACATAGTGACATCACACAGCATTATGTACTATATACAGCATCACAGTGACATCACAGAGCATTATGTGCCATATATAGCACCATATATGGACATCATACAGCATTATGTGCCATATATAGCATCATATAGTGACATCACACATCATTATGTGCCATATATAGCATCACATAGTGACATCACTCAGCATTATGTGCCATATACTGTATAGTATCACATAGTGACATCACACAGCATTATGTGCCATATATAGCACCACATAGCGACATCACACAGCATTATGTGCCATTTATAGCATCACATAGTGACATCACACTGCATTATGTGCCACTTATAGTATCATATAGTGCCATCACACAGCAATATGTGCCATTTATAGTATCACTTAATGACATCACACAGCATTATGTGCCATATATAGAGTCATATAGTGACATCACACAGCATTATGTGCCACATATAGCATCGTAATTACATCACACAGCATTATGTGTCATTTAAAGCATCACAGTGACATCACAGAGCATTATGTGCCATATATACCACCATATATGGACATCATACAGCATTATGTGCCGTATATAGCATCATATAGTGACATCACACAGCGTTATGTGCCATTTATAGCATCATATAGTGACATCACAGAGCAATATGTGCCATATATAGCATCACATAATGACATCACACAGCATTATGTGACATATATCGCATCACATAGTGACATCACATAGCATTATGTGCCGTTTATACCATCACATAGTGACATCACACTGCATTATGTGCCACTTATAGTATCATATGGTGCCATCACACAGCAGTATGTGGCATTTATAGCATCATTAATGACATCACACAGCTTTATGTGCCATTTATAGCATCAGGTAGTGACATCACACAGTATTATGTGCAATATATAGCATCACATAGTGACATCACACAGCATTATGTGCCATATATCGCATCACATAGTGACATCACACAGCATTACGTGCCATATATAGCATCATAGTGACATCACACAGCATTATGTGCCATTTATAGTATCATATAGTGACATCACACAGCTTTATGTGCCATATATAGCATCATATAGTGACATCACACAGCATTATGTGCCATATATAGCATCACATTGTGACATCACACAGCATTATGTGCCATTTATAGTATCATATAGTGACATCACACAGCTTTATGTGCCATTTATAGCATCATATAGTGAAATCTCACAGCATTATGTGCCAAATATAGCATCACATAGTGAAATTACACAGCATTATGTGCCACATACAGCGTCATATAGTGACATCACACTGCATTATGTGCCACTTATAGTATCAAATAGTGACATCACACAGCAATATGTGGCATTTATAGCATCACTTAATGACATCACACAGCATTATGTGCCATATACAGGATCACATAGTGACATCACACAGCATTATGTGCCATATATAGCATAAAACAGTGACACTATACAGCATTATGTGCCATTTATAGCATCATACAGTGACATCACACAGCATTATGTGCCATTTATAGCATCACATAGTGACATCACACAGAATTATGTGCCATATATAGCATCACATAGTGACATCACACAGCATTATGTGCCATATATAGCATCACATAGTGACATTACACAGCATTATGTGCCATATATCGCATCACATAGTGACATCACAGAGCATTATGTGCCATATATAGCACCATATATGGACATCATACAGCATTATGTGCCGTATATAGCATCATATAGTGACATCACACATCATTATGTGCCACATATAGCATCACATAGTGACATCACTCAGCATTATGTGCCATATAGAGCATCACATAGTGACATCACACAGCATTATGTGCCATATATAGCACCACATAGCGACATCACACAGCAGTATGTGCCATTTATAGCATCACATAGTGACATCACACTGCATTATGTGCCACTTATAGTATCATATAGTGCCATCACACAGCAATATGTGCCATTTATAGTATCACTTAATGACATCACACAGCATAATGTGCCATATATAGAGTCATATAGTGACATCACACAGCACTATGTGCCACATATAGCATCGTAATTACATCACACAGCATTATGTGTCATTTAAAGCATCACAGTGACATCACAGAGCATTATGTGCCATATATAGCACCATATATGGACATCACACAGCGTTATGTGCCATTTATAGCATCACATAGTGACATCACACAGCGTTATGTGCCATTTATAGCATCACATAGTGACATCACACAGCATTATGTGCCGTTTATACCATCACATATTGACATCACACAGCATTATGTGCCATTTATAGCATCATATAGTGACATCAGACAGCATTATGTGCCATATATAGCACCATATAGTGACATCACACAGCATTATGTGCCATATATAGCATCATCGTGATATCACACAGCATTATGTGCCATTTATAATATCATATAGTGACATCACACAGCATTATGTGCCATATATAGCACCATATAGTGACATCACACTGCATTATGTGCCATATATTGCATCATAGTGACATCACACAGCATTATGTGCCATTTATAATATCATATAGTGACATCACACAGCATTATGTGACATTTATAGCATCATATAGTGACATCACACAGCATTATGTGCCACTTATAATATCATATAGTGACATCACACAGCAATATGTGCCATATATAGCATCATCGTGATATCACACAGCATTATGTGCCATATATAGCATCATATAGTGACATCACACAGCATTATGTGCCATATATAGCATCACATAGTGACATCACACAGCATTATGTGCCATATATCGCATCACATAGTGACATCACGCAGCATTACGTGCCATATATAGCATCATAGTGACATTACACAGCATTATGTGCCATTTATAGTATCATATAGTGACATCACACAGCTTTATGTGCCATATATAGCATCATATAGTGACATCACACAGCATTATGTGCCATATATAGCATCACATAGTGACATCACACAGCATTATGTGCCATTTATAGTATCATATAGTGACATCACACAGCTTTATGTGCCATTTATAGCATCATATAGTGAAATCTCACAGCATTATGTGCCAAATATAGCATCACATAGTGACATTACACAGCATTATGTGCCACATACAGCGTCATATAGTGACATCACACTGCATTATGTGCCACTTATAGTATCAAATAGTGACATCACACAGCAATATGTGGCATTTATAGCATCACTTAATGACATCACACAGCATTATGTGCCATATACAGCATCACATAGTGACGTCACACAGCATTATGTGCCATATATAGCATCATATAGTGACATCACACAGCATTATGTGCCATTTATAGTATCATACAGTGACATCACACAGCATTATGTGCCATATATAGCACCACATAGCGACATCACACAGTATTATGTGCCCTATATAGCACCATATATGGACATCATACATCAGTATGTGCCATATATAGCATCATATAGTGACATCACACATCATTATGTGCCATATATAGCATCGCAGAGTGACATCACTCAGCATTATGTGCCATATATAGCACCACATAGCGACATCACACAGTATTATGTGCCATTTATAGCATCACATAGTGACATCACACTGCATTATGTGCCACTTAAAGTATCATATATTGCCATCACACAGCAATATGTGCCACTTATAGTATCACTTAATGACCTCACACAGCAATATGTGCCATTTATAGCATCATATAGTGAAATCTCACAGCATTATGTGCCATATATAGCATCACACAGTGACATTACACAGCATTATGTGCCACATATAGCGTCATATAGTGACATCACACAGCATTATGTGCCATAATTAGCATCATAGTGACATCACACTGCATTATATGCCAATTATAGTATCAAATAGTGACATCACACAGCAATATGTGGCATTTATAGCATCACTTAATGACATCACACAGCATTATGTGCCATATACAGCATCACATAGTGACATCACACAGCATTATGTGCCATATATAGCATAAAATAGTTACACTACACAGCATTATGTGCCATTTATAGCATCATATAGTGACATCACACAGCATTATGTGCCATATATAGCATCATATAGTGACATCACACAGTATTATGTGCCATTTATAGCATCATATAGTGACATCACACAGCATTATGTGCCATATATAGCATCATATAGTGACATCACACTGCATTATGTGCCATTTATAGTATCATACAGTGACATCACACCGCATTATGTGCCATTTATAGCATCACATAGTGATATCACACAGCATTATGTGCCATATATAGCATCACATAGTGACATCACACTGCATTATGTACCATATGCAGCATCACAGTGACATCACAGAGCATTATGTGCCATATATAGCACCATATATGGACATCATACAGCATTATGTGCCGTATATAGCATCATATAGTGACATCACACATCATTATGTGCAATATATAGCATCGCATAGTGACATCACTCAGCAATATGTGCCATATATAGCATCACATAGCGACATCACACAGCATTATGTGCCATATGTAGCACCACATAGCGACATCACACAGCATTATGTGCCATTTATATCATCACATAGTGACATCACACTGCATTATGTGCCACGTATAGTATCATATAGTGCCATCACACAGCAATATGTGCCATTTATAGTATCACTTAATGACATCACACAGCATTATGTGCCATATATAGCATCATATAGTGACATCACACAGCATTATGTGCCATTTATAGTATCATACAGTGACATCACACAGCATTATGTGCCATTTATGGCATCACATAGTGACATCACACAGCATTATGTGCCATATATAGCATCACATAGTGACATCACACAGCATTATGTGCCCTATATAGCACCATATATGGACATCATACATCAGTATGTGCCGTATATAGCATCATATAGTGACATCACACATCATTATGTGCCATATATAGCATCGCAGAGTGACATCACTCAGCATTATGTGCCATATATAGCACCACATAGCGACATCACACAGTATTATGTGCCATTTATAGCATCACATAGTGACATCACACTGCATTATGTGCCACTTAAAGTATCATATAGTGCCTTCACACAGCAATATATACCATTTATAGTATCACTTAATGACATCACACAGCATTATGTGCCATATATAGAGTCATATAGTGACATCACACAGCATTATGTGCCACATATAGCATCGTAATTACATCACACAGCATTATATGTCATTTAAAGCATCACAGTGACATCACAGAGCATTATGTGCCATATATACCACCATATATGGACATCATATAGCATTATGTGCCGTATATAGCATGATATAGTGACATCACACAGCGTTATGTGCCATTTATAGCATCACATAGTGACATCACCCAGCATTATATGCCATTTATAGTATCATATAGTGACATCACAGAGCAATATGTGCCATTTATAGCATCACATAATGACATCACACAGCATTATGTGCCAAATATAGCATCATATAGTGACATCACACAGCAATATGTGCCATATATAGCATCATCGTTATATCACACAGCATTATGTGCCATTTATAGCATCATATAGTGACATCACCCAGCAATTTGTGCCATTTATAGCATCACTTAGTGACATCACACAGCGTTATGTGCCATATATAGCATCACATCGTGACTTCACAGAGCATTATGTGCCGTTTATACCATCACATAGTGACATCACACTGCATTATGTGCCACTTATAGTATCATATAGTGCCATCACACAGCAATATGTGGCTTTTATAGCATCATTAATGACATCACACAGCATTATGTGCCTTACAAAGCATCACATAGTGACATTACACAGCATTATGTGCCATTTATAGCATCATATAGTGACATCACACAGCATTATGTGCCATATATAGCATCACATAGTGACATCACACAGCATTATGTGCCATATATAGCATCACATAGTGACATCACTCAGCATTATGTGCCATATATCGCATCACATAGTGACATCACACAGCATTACGTGCCATATGTAGCATCATATAGTGACATCACACAGCATTATGTGCCATTTATAGCATCATATAGTGACATCACACAGCATTATGTGCCATTTATAGCATCATATAGTGACATCACACAGCATTATGTGCCATTTATAGTATCATACAGTGACATCACACAGCATTATGTGCCATTTATAGCATCACATAGTGACATCACACAGCATTATGTGCCATATATAGCATCATATAGTGACATCACACAGCATTATGTGCCATATATAGCATCACATAGTGACATCACACAGCATTATGTACTATATACAGCATCACAGTGACATCACAGAGCATTATGTGCCATATATAGCACCATATATGGACATCATACAGCATTATGTGCCATATATAGCATCATATAGTGACATCACACATCATTATGTGCCATATATAGCATCACATAGTGACATCACTCAGCATTATGTGCCATATACTGTATAGTATCACATAGTGACATCACACAGCATTATGTGCCATATATAGCACCACATAGCGACATCACACAGCATTATGTGCCATTTATAGCATCACATAGTGACATCACACTGCATTATGTGCCACTTATGGTATCATATAGTGACATCACACAGCATTATGTGCCATTTATAGCATCACATAGTGACATCACACAGCATTATGTGCCATATATAGCATCACATAGTGACATCACACAGCACTATGTGCCAAATATCGCATCACATAGTGACATCACAGAGCATTATGTGCCATATATAGCACCATATATGGACATCATACAGCATTATGTGCCATATATAGCACCACATAGCGACATCACACAGCAGTATGTGCCATTTATAGCATCACATAGTGACATCACACTGCATTATGTGCCACTTATAGTATCATATAGTGCCATCACACAGCAATATGTGCCATTTATAGTATCACTTAATAACATCACACAGCATTATGTGCCATATATAGAGTCTTATAGTGACATCACACAGCATTATGTGCCACATATAGCATCGCAATTACATCACACAGCATTATGTGTCATTTAAAGCATCACAGTGACATCACAGAGCATTATGTGCCATATATAGCACCATATATGGACATCACACAGCGTTATGTGCCATTTATAGCATCACATAGTGACATCACACAGCGTTATGTGCCATTTATAGCATCACATAGTGACATCACACAGCATTATGTGCCGTTTATACCATCACATATTGACATCACACAAAATTATGTGCCATTTATAGCATCATATAATGACATCAGACAGCATTATGTGCCATATATAGCACCATATAGTGACATCACACAGCATTATGTGCCATATATAGCATCATCGTGATATCACACAGCATTATGTGCCATTTATAATATCATATAGTGACATCACACAGCATTATGTGCCATATATAGCACCATATAGTGACATCACACTGCATTATGTGCCATATATAGCATCAAAGTGACATCACACAGCATTATGTGCCATTTATAATATCATATAGTGACATCACACAGCATTATGTGCCATTTATAGCATCATATAGTGACATCACACAGCATTATGTGCCACTTATAATATCATATAGTGACATCACACAGCAATATGTGCCATATATAGCATCACATAATGACATCACACAGCATTATGTGCCATATATAGCATCATATAGTGACATCACACAGCAATATGTGCCATATATAGCATCATCGTGATATCACACAGCATTATGTGCCATATATAGCATCATATAGTGACATCACACAGCATTATGTGCCATATATAGCATCACATAGTGACATCACACAGCATTATGTGCCATATATCGCATCACATAGTGACATCACGCAGCATTACGTGCCATATATAGCATCATAGTGACATCAAACAGCATTATGTGTCATTTATAGTATCATATAGTGACATCACACAGCTTTATGTGCCATATATAGCATCATATAGTGACATCACACAGCATTATGTGCCATATATAGCATCACATAGTGACATCACACAGCATTATGTGCCATTTATAGTATCATATAGTGACATCACACAGCTTTATGTGCCATTTATAGCATCATATAGTGAAATCTCACAGCATTATGTGCCAAATATAGCATCACATAGTGACATTACACAGCATTATGTGCCACATACAGCGTCATATAGTGACATCACACTGCATTATGTGCCACTTATAGTATCAAATAGTGACATCACACAGCAATATGTGGCATTTATAGCATCACTTAATGACATCACACAGCATTATGTGCCATATACAGCATCACATAGTGACGTCACACAGCATTATGTGCCATATATAGCATCATATAGTGACATCACACAGCATTATGTGCCATTTATAGTATCATACAGTGACATCACACAGCATTATGTGCCATTTATGGCATCACATAGTGACATCACACAGCATTATGTGCCATATATAGCATCACATAGTGACATCACACAGCATTATGTGCCCTATATAGCACCATATATGGACATCATACATCAGTATGTGCCGTATATAGCATCATATAGTGACATCACACATCATTATGTGCCATATATAGCATCGCAGAGTGACATCACTCAGCATTATGTGCCATATATAGCACCACATAGCGACATCACACAGTATTATGTGCCATTTATAGCATCACATAGTGACATCACACTGCATTATGTGCCACTTAAAGTATCATATAGTGCCATCACACAGCAATATGTGCCATTTATAGTATCACTTAATGACCTCACACAGCAATATGTGCCATTTATAGCATCATATAGTGAAATCTCACAGCATTATGTGCCATATATAGCATCACACAGTGACATTACACAGCATTATGTGCCACATATAGCGTCATTTAGTGACATCACACAGCATTATGTGCCATATATAGCATCATAGTGACATCACACTGCATTATATGCCAATTATAGTATCAAATAGTGACATCACACAGCAATATGTGGCATTTATAGCATCACTTAATGACATCACACAGCATTATGTGCCATATACAGCATCACATAGTGACATCACACAGCATTATGTGCCATATATAGCATAAAATAGTTACACTACACAGCATTATGTGCCATTTATAGCATCATATAGTGACATCACACAGCATTATGTGCCATATATAGCATCATATAGTGACATCACACAGCATTATGTGCCATTTATAGCATCATATAGTGACATCACACAGCAATATGTGCCATATATAGCATCATATAGTGACATCACACAGCATTATGTGCCATTTATAGTATCATACAGTGACATCACACCGCATTATGTGCCATTTATAGCATCACATAGTGATATCACGCAGCATTATGTGCCATATATAGCATCACATAGTGACATCACACAGCATTATGTACCATATACAGCATCACAGTGACATCACAGAGCATTATGTGCCATATATAGCACCATATATGGACATCATACAGCATTATGTGCCGTATATAGCATCATATAGTGACATCACACATCATTATGTGCAATATATAGCATTGCATACTGACATCACTCAGCATTATGTGCCATATATAGCACCACATAGCGACATCACACAGCATTATGTGCCATTTATAGCATCACATAGTGACATCACACTGCATTATGTGCCACTTATAGTATCATATAGTGCCATCACACAGCAATATGTGCCGTTTATACCATCACATATTGACATCATACAGCATTATATGCCATTTATAGCATCATATAGTGACATCAGACAGCATTATGTGCCATATATAGCACTATATAGTGACATCACACAGCATTATGTGCCATATATAGCATCATCGTGATATCACACAGCATTATGTGCCATTTATAATATCATATAGTGACATCACACAGCATTATGTGCCATATATAGCACCATATAGTGACATCACACTGCATTGTGTGCCATATATAGCATCATAGTGACATCACACAGCATTATGTGCCATTTATAATATCATATAGTGACATCACACAGCATTATGTGCCATTTATAGCATCATATAGTGACATCACACAGCATTATGTGCCACTTATAATATCATATAGTGACATCACACAGCAATATGTGCCATATATAGCATCACATAATGACATCACACAGCATTATGTGCCATATTTAGCATCATATAGTGACATCACACAGCAATATGTGCCATATATAGCATCATCGTGATATCACACAGCATTATGTGCCATATATAGCATCACATAGTGACATCACACAGCATTATGTGCCATATATAGCATCACATAGTGACATCACACAGCATTATGTGCCATATATCGCATCACATAGTGACATCACGCAGCATTACGTGCCATATATAGCATCATAGTGACATCACACAGCATTATGTGCCATTTATAGTATCATATAGTGACATCACACAGCTTTATGTGCCATATATAGCATCACATTGTGACATCACACAGCATTATGTGCCATATATAGCATCACATAGTGACATCACACAGCATTGTGTGCCATTTATAGTATCATATAGTGACATCACACAGCTTTATGTGCCATTTATAGCATCATATCGTGAAATCTCACAGCATTATGTGCCAAATATAGCATCACATAGTGACATTACACAGCATTATGTGCCACATACAGCGTCATATAGTGACATCACACTGCATTATGTGCCACTTATAGTATCAAATAGTGACATCACACAGCAATATGTGGCATTTATAGCATCACTTAATGACATCACACAGCATTATGTGCCATATACAGCATCACATAGTGACGTCACACAGCATTATGTGCCATATATAGCATCATATAGTGACATCACACAGCATTATGTGCCATTTATAGTATCATACAGTGACATCACACAGCATTATGTGCCTTTTATGGCATCACATAGTGACATCACACAGCATTATGTGCCATTTATAGCATCACATAGTGACATCACACAGCATTATGTGCCCTATATAGCACCATATATGGACATCATACATCAGTATGTGCCGTATATAGCATCATATAGTGACATCACACATCATTATGTGCCATATATAGCATCGCAGATTGACATCACTCAGCATTATGTGCCATATATAGCACCACATAGCGACATCACACAGTATTATGTGCCATTTATAGCATCACATAGTGACATCACACTGCATTATGTGCCACTTAAAGTATCATATAGTGCCATCACACAGCAATATGTGCCATTTATAGTATCACTTAATGACCTCACACAGCAATATGTGCCATTTATAGCATCATATAGTGAAATCTCACAGCATTATGTGTCATATATAGCATCACACAGTGACATTACACAGCATCATGTGCCACATATAGCGTCATATAGTGACATCACACAGCATTATGTGCCATATATAGCATCATAGTGACATCACACTGCATTATATGCCAATTATAGTATCAAATAGTGACATCACACAGCAATATGTGGCATTTATAGCATCACTTAATGACATCACACAGCATTATGTGCCATATACAGCATCACATAGTGACATCACACAGCATTATGTGCCATATATAGCATAAAATAGTTACACTACACAGCATTATGTGCCATTTATAGCATCATATAGTGACATCACACAGCATTATGTGCCATATATAGCATCATATAGTGACATCACACAGCATTATGTGCCTGTTATAGCATCATATAGTGACATCACACAGCATTATGTGCCATATATAGCATCATATAGTGACATGACACAGCATTATGTGCCATTTATAGTATCATACAGTGACATCACACCGCATTATGTGCCATTTATAGCATCACATAGTGATATCACACAGCATTATGTGCCATATATAGCATCACATAGTGACATCACACAGCATTATGTACCATATACAGCATCACAGTGACATCACAGAGCATTATGTGCCATATATAGCACCATATATGGACATCATACATGATTATGTGCCGTATATAGCATCATATAGTGACATCACACATCATTATGTGCAATATATAGCATCGCATAGTGACATCACTCAGCATTATGTGCCATATATAGCATCACATAGCGATATCACACAGCATTATGTGCCATATATAGCACCACATAGCGACATCACACAGCATTATGTGCCATTTATAGCATCACATAGTGACATCACACTGCATTATGTGCCACTTATAGTATCATATAGTGCCATCACACAGCAATATATGCCATTTATAGTATCACTTAGTGACATCACACAGCATTATGTGCCATATATAGAGTCATATAGTGACATCACACAGCATTATGTGCCACATATAGCATCGTAATTACATCACACAGCATTATGTGTCATTTAAAGCATCACAGTGACATCACAGAGCATTATGTGCCATATATACCACCATATATGGACATCATACAGCATTATGTGCCGTATATAGCATCATATAGTGACATCACACAGCGTTATGTGCCATTTATAGCATCACATAGTGACATCACCCAGCATTATGTGCCATTTATAGTATCATATAGTGACATCACAGAGCAATATGTGCCATATATAGCATCACATAATGACATCACACAGCATTATGTGACATATATCGCATCACATAGTGACATCACAGAGCATTATGTGCCATTTATACCATCACATATTGACATCACACTGCATTATGTGCCACTTATAGTATCATATAGTGCCATCACACAGCAATATGTGGCATTTATAGCATCATTAATGACATGACACAGCATTATGTGCCATTTATAGCATCAGGTAGTGACATCACACAGCATTATGTGCAATATATAGCATCACATAGTGACATCACACAGCATTATGTGACATATATCGTATCACATAGTGACATCACAGAGCATTATGTGCCATTTATACCATCAAATAGTGACATCACACAGCATTATGTGCCACTTATAGTATCATATAGTGCCATCACACAGCAATATGTGGCATTTATAGCATCATTAATGACATCACACAGCATTATGTGCCATTTATAGCATCAGATAGTGACATCACACAGCATTATGTGAAATATATAGCATCACATAGTGACATCACACAGCATTATGTGCCATATATCGCATCACATAGTGACATCACACAGCATTACGTGCCATATATAGCATCATAGAGACATCACACAGCATTATGTGCCATTTATAGTATCATATAGTGACATCACACAGCTTTATGTGCCATATATAGCATCATATAGTGACATCACACAGCATTATGTGCCATATATAGCATCACATAGTGACATCACACAGCATTATGTGCCATTTATAGTATCATATAGTGACATCACACAGCATTATGTGCCATTTATAGTATCATATACTGACATCACACAGCTTTATGTGCCATATATAGCATCATATAGTGACATCACACAGCATTATGTGCCAAATATAGCATCACATAGTGACATTACACAGCATTATGTGCCACATACAGCATCATATAGTAACATCAAACTGCATTATGTGCCAATTATAGTATCAAATATTGACATCACATAGCAATATGTGGCATTTATAGCATCACTTAATGACATCACTCAGCATTATGTGCCATATACAGCATCACATAGTGACGTCACACAGCATTATGTGCCATATATAGCATCATATAGTGACATCACACAGCATTATGTGCCATTTATAGTATCACATAGTGACATCACACAGCATTATGTGCCATATATAGCATCACATATTGACATCACACAGCATTATGTGCCCTATATAGCACCATATATTGACATCATACATCAGTATGTGCCATATATAGCATCATATAGTGACATCACACAGCATTATGTGCCATTTATAGCATCAGATAGTGACATCACACAGCATTATGTGCAATATATAGCATCACATAGTGACATCACAGAGCATTATGTGCCATTTATACCATCACATAGTGACATCACACAGCATTATGTGCCACTTATAGTATCATATAGTGCCATCACACAGCAATATGTGGCATTTATAGCATCATTAATGACATCACACAGCATTATGTGCCATTTATAGCATCAGATAGTGACATCACACAGCATTATGTGCAATATATAGCATCACATAGTGACATCACACAGCAATATGTGCCATATATCGCATCACATAGTGACATCACGCAGCATTACGTGCCATATATAGCATCATAGTGACATCACACAGAATTATGTGCCATTTATAGTATCATATAGTGACATCACACAGCTTTATGTGCCATATATAGCATCATATAGTGACATCACACAGCATTATGTGCCATATATAGCATCACATAGTGACATCACACAGCATTATGTGCCATTTATAGTATCATATAGTGACATCACACAGCTTTATGTGCCATTTATAGCATCATATAGTGAAATCTCACAGCATTATGTGCCAAATATAGCATCACATAGTGACATTACACAGCATTATGTGCCACATACAGCGTCATACAGTGACATCACACTGCATTATGTGCCACTTATAGTATCAAATAGTGACATCACACAGCAATATGTGGCATTTATAGCATCACTTAATGACATCACACAGCATTATGTGCCATATACAGCATCACATAGTGACGTCACACAGCATTATGTGCCATATATAGCATCATATAGTGACATCACACAGCATTATGTGCCATTTATAGTATCATACAGTGACATCACACAGCATTATGTGCCATTTATGGCATCACATAGTGACATCACACAGCATTATGTGCCATATATAGCATCACATAGTGACATCACACAGCATTATGTGCCCTATATAGCACCATATATGGACATCATACATCAGTATGTGCCGTATATAGCATCATATAGTGACATCACACATCATTATGTGCCATATATAGCATCGCAGAGTGACATCACTCAGCATTATGTGCCATATATAGCACCACATAGCGACATCACACAGTATTATGTGCCATTTATAGCATCACATAGTGACATCACACTGCATTATGTGCCACTTAAAGTATCATATAGTGCCATCACACAGCAATATGTGCCATTTATAGTATCACTTAATGACATCACACAGCATTATGTGCCATATATAGAGTCATATAGTGACATCACACAGCATTATGTGCCACATATAGCATCACAGTGACATCACAGAGCATTATGTGCCATATATACCACCATATATGGACATCATACAGCATTATGTGCCGTATATAGCATGATATAGTGACATCACACAGCGTTATGTGCCATTTATAGTATCATATAGTGACATCACACAGCTTTATGTGCCATATATAGCATCATATAGTGACATCACACAGCATTATGTGCCATATATAGCATCACATAGTGACATCACACAGCATTATGTGCCATTTATAGTATCATATAGTGACATCACACAGCTTTATGTGCCATTTATAGCATCATATCGTGAAATCTCACAGCATTATGTGCCAAATATAGCATCACATAGTGACATTACACAGCATTTTGTGCCACATACAGCGTCATATAGTGACATCACACTGCATTATGTGCCATATATAGCATCATATAGTGACATCACACAGCATTATGTGCCATTTATCGTATCATACAGTGACATCACACAGCATTATGTGCCATTTATGGCATCACATAGTGACATCACACAGCATTATGTGCCATATATAGCATCACATAGTGACATCACACAGCATTATGTGCCCTATATAGCACCATATATGGACATCATACATCAGTATGTGCCGTATATAGTATCATATAGTGACATCACACATCATTATGTGCCATATATAGCATCGCAGAGTGACATCACTCAGCATTATGTGCCATATATAGCACCACATAGCGACATCACACAGTATTATGTGCCATTTATAGCATCACATAGTGACATCACTCTGCATTATGTGCCACTTAAAGTATCATATAGTGCCATCACACAGCAATATGTGCCATTTATAGTATCACTTAATGACATCACACAGCATTATGTGCCATATATAGAGTCATATAGTGACATCACACAGCATTATGTGTCATTTAAAGCATCACAGTGACATCACAGAGCATTATGTGCCATATATACCACCATATATGGACATCATACAGCATTATGTGCCGTATATAGCATGATATAGTGACATCACACAGCGTTATGTGCCATTTATAGCATCACATAGTGACGTCACACAGCATTATGTGCCATATATAGCATCTTATAGTGACATCACACAGCATTATGTGCCATTTATAGTATCATATAGTGACATCACACAGCATTATGTGCCATATATGGCATCACATAGTGACATCACACAGCATTATGTGCCATATATAGCATCACATAGTGACATCACACAGCATTATGTGCCCTATATAGCACCATATATGGACATCAAACATCAGTATGTGCCGTATATAGCATCATATAGTGACATCACACATCATTATGTGCCATATATAGCATCGCAGAGTGACATCACTCAGCATTATGTGCCATATATAGCACCACATAGCGACATCACACAGTATTATGTGCCATTTATAGCATCACATAGTGACATCACACTGCATTATGTGCCACTTAAAGTATCATATAGTGCCATCACACAGCAATATGTGCCATTTATAGTATCACTTAATGACATCACACAGCATTATGTGCCATATATAGAGTCATATAGTGACATCACACAGCATTATGTGCCACATATAGCATCGTAATTACATCACACAGCATTATGTGTCATTTAAAGCATCACAGTGACATCACAGAGCATTATGTGCCATATATACCACCATATATGGACATCATACAGCATTATGTGCCGTATATAGCATGATATAGTGACATCCCACAGCGTTATGTGCCATTTATAGTATCACATAGTGACATCACCCAGCATTATATGCCATTTATAGTATCATATAGTGCCATCACACAGCAATATGTGCCATTTATAGTATCACTTAATGACATCACACAGCATTATGTGCCATATATAGAGTCATATAGTGACATCACACAGCATTATGTGCCACATATAGCATCGTAATTACATCACACAGCATTATGTGTCATTTAAAGCATCACAGTGACATCACAGAGCATTATGTGCCATATATAGCACCATATATGGACATCACACAGCGTTATGTGCCTTTTATAGCATCACATAGTGACATCACACAGCGTTATGTGCCATTTATAGCATCACATAGTGACATCACACAGCATTATGTGCCGTTTATACCATCACATATTGACATCACACAGCATTATGTGCCATTTATAGCATCATATAGTGACATCAGACAGCATTATGTGCCATATATAGCACCATATAGTGACATCACACAGCATTATGTGCCATATATAGCATCATCGTGATATCACACAGCATTATGTGCCATTTATAATATCATATAGTGACATCACACAGCATTATGTGCCATATATAGCACCATATAGTGACATCACACTGCATTATGTGCCATATATAGCATCATAGTGACATCACACAGCATTACGTGCCATTTATAATATCATATAGTGACATCACACAGCATTATGTGCCATTTATAGCATCATATAGTGACATCACACAGCATTATGTGCCACTTATAATATCATATAGTGACATCTCACAGCAATATGTGCCATATATAGCATCACATAATGACATCAAACAGCATTATGTGCCATATATAGCATCATATAGTGACATCACACAGCAATATGTGCCATATATAGCATCATCGTGATATCACACAGCATTATGTGCCATATATAGCATCACATAGTGACATCACACAGCATTATGTGCCATATATAGCATCACATAGTGACATCACACAGCATTATGTGCCATTTATAATATCATATAGTGACATCACACAGCAATATGTGCCATATATAGCATCACATAATGACATCACACAGCATTATGTGCCATATATAGCATCATATAGTGACATCACACAGCAATATGTGCCATATATAGCATCATATAGTGACATCACACAGCATTATGTGCCATTTATAGCATCATATACTGACATCACCCAGCAATTTGTGCCATTTATAGCATCACTTAGTGACATCACACAGCGTTATGTGCAATATATAGCATCACATAGTGACTTCACACAGCATTATGTGCCATATATAGCATCATATAGTGACATCACACAGCATTATGTGCCATATATAGCATCATATACTGACATCACACAGCTTTATGTGACATTTATAGCATCATATAGTGACATCACACAGCAGTATGTGCCATACATAGCATCATATAGTGATATCACACAGCATTATGTGCCATATACAGCATCATATAGTGACATCACACAGCATTATGTGCCATATATAGCATCTTAGTGACATCACACAGCATTATGTGCCATATATAGCATCATAGTGACATCACACAGCATTTTGTGCCATATATAGCATCACATAGTGACATCAGACAGCATTATGTGCCATTTATGGTATCATATAGTGACACCACACAGCAATATGTGCCATTTATAGCATCATATAGTGACATCACACAGCATTATGTGCCATATATAGCATCATATAGTGACATCACACAGCGTTATGTGCCATATATAGCATCATATAGTGACATCACACAGCATTATGTGCCATATATAGCATCACATAGTGACATCACACAGCAATATGTGCCATTTATAGCATCATATAGTGACATCACACAGCATTATGTGCCATATATAGCATCATATAGTGACATCACACAGCGTTATGTGCCATATATAGCATCATATAGTGACATCACACAGCATTATGTGCCATATATAGCATCACATAGTGACATCACACAGCAATATGTGCCATTTATAGCATCACATAGTGACATCACACAGCATTATTTGCCATATACAGCATCATATAGTGACATCACACAGCACTATGTGCCACATGTAGCATCATAGTGACATCACACAGCATTATGTGCCATATATAGCACCATATAGTGATGTCACACAGCATTATGTGCCATATATAACATCACATAGTGACATCACACAGCATTATGTGCCATATATAGCATCACATCGTGACATCACACAGCAATATGTGCCATTTATAGCATCATATAGTGATATCACACAGCATTATGTGCCATATATAGCATCATAGTGACATCACACAGCATTATGTGCCATATATAGCATCATATAGTGACATCACACAGCATTTTGTGCCATATATAGCATCACACAGTGACATCACACAGCAATATGTGCCATTTATAGCATCACATAGTGACATCACACAGCATTATGTGCCATATACAGCATCATATAGTGACATCACACAGCATTGTGTGCCATATATAGCATCATAGTGACATCACACAGCATTATGTGCCATATATAGCATCACATAGTGACATCACACAGCATTATGTGCCATATATAGCATCACATAGTGACATCACACAAAATTATGTGCCATTTATGACATGGGATACTCACCACACACGGGGATATGAACACACACACAAAATGCACCACACACTACCACGTGCTTCAACACATATTCCACCCTCAGCACACATTTCACCACACATACACCAACCTCGCCACATAAAAGTCAAAACACAAAAGTCGCCACTCAAAACTCGCCACGCTGTCCCAGAGCTGTTTAAAAGATGAAAAATGAGCTGTGATTGGTTGCTATCAGCAACAGTTTTCTTTGTAGACAGTTGTGTTAACTGAGGCCTATTATTCTTATCATATCTATGGTGTTATCGTCCTTTTGTAAAGCTGGAAATAACACAATTTATTTCCGTGCCAACACAGACCACCCTCTGACACAGACTGCAGGGGGAGCCCAGTATCACACAGGATAGGATTAGATACACGGCTCAGCAGTCGGTATCACACAGGAGAGGATTAGATACACAGCTCAGCAGTCAGTATCACACAGGATAGAATTAGATACACGGCTCAGCAGTCAGTATCAAACAGGATAGGATTAGATGCACGGCTCAGCAGTCAGTATCACACAGGATAGGATTAGATACATGGCTCAGCAGTCAGTATCACACAGGATAGGATTAGATACACGGCTCAGCAGTAGGTATCACACAGGATGGGATTAGATACACAGTCAGTAAAACACGATAGGATTAGATACACAGCTCAGCAGAAAGGATCACACAAGATAGGATTAGATACACAGTCAGTAAAACACGATAGGATTAGATACACAGCTCAGCAGAAAGGATCACACAAGATAGGATTAGATACACAGATACACATGTTGTTTATCAAAAGGCTCGAATGAGTTGAAAATAAAATACTATCAATACTTGGGTAATCGTTTAGATAATTTGTGTTGCAAATCTGTAGTGTTGAATATATGATGTGAAATATTTTTATGTGCAATATAATCTTTATAATTTGTTATAACTAACCACAGTTGGTTACTATGCCCAGGCAACGCCGGGCTCTTCAGCTAGTTAGATATAAACCTAAATTAAGAAGCATAGTCACATTTTTTTTTCACCCTTCCCCCAATAAATGAAAGTATAATATATTGACATTTTGGGGCCCCGTCACATATCCCCCCCCACAACACGCACACAATAGAGAAGAACACACACCAGCCCCATACACGTCCGACCTATGCTCACACAGCAGTTACATGCACTCACCCCCTTTCCCTGCACACATATCACTCTGCTCCACACCCCAGCACTGCTCAGACCCGGTGACATACGCTCAGCGGCGCTGTACAGTCACAGACTGTCACTATGACAGGGCCGCAGTCTCCCACTTCAGGCCCCCAGTATCGGCGCTTCCCTTTCCTTCCGGAAATGCCTCTCAGCAGCTGCACAGATCCGGGAGCAGAGCCTGTTGTGTGAAGCTCCAGTTGTAAGGGGGAAATAATTGACTTCTGCACTGCATTCTAGTTTCCATAGAAACCCCAGCGGGGTTTTTTTGTAAATGTTTGTTTCACAACTTGTTATGTATGTTAATTAGTAAGGTCTGTGATACTATAAAGGGAATGACCTTTAGCTAATCCCCTCACCTGGACCCGTAGAAGCGAGTAATCGCGAAACGGCCGTTGTCCGGTACCTCCCTTTCCTAGCATTCCTCTAACGTCCTGCATGTCCACACATCCATTGATGGAATTTATGTGAAATAAAGACGCACAGTATTTCAGCTATATCGGTGAGTGCTGCATATTTCTCCTTTTTTCGCTTCACATTGAAATATTCATGTTTTTTCATGCAAGCACCTCCGTTTTTTGACTGAAATATATGCCACAATACTTCAGATAAAGAGCTCCGTCTGGTAATGTGGTGATTTGTGTGCCCTAGTCTGCCGTTCATCTGTTTGCTCTTTGCTGGGATCATTCAACTTGTGTAATTGAACTGAGCACAGGGTTTATTTCACTCACTTTTTATCCATATAATGGCCAAACATGTAAATATAGAGCTTTCTGATATGAATGCGGTTGAACAGGGACTTTTAGCAGGACGAGAGGATGCAGGGGAGTTTTTTGCAGAGTGCAATCTTAAGGAAGAGCTGCATATTATCAGCACAAGATCACTTGAATTTAAAATACAATCATTAGCTGAGAGAGAAATCCGATCATTCTGGACTGTAAAATCACTGAAATCATATACTGAATGCAAGAGAGTCCCGAGAGGTTTACGTATCTTCAAGGAAATTTCACAATTTCAAGATGATCCTATTTTCCAAAAGAAATGGACTGATATCCTTCACCAATGTTCTCTCACTTTATTATAATTGGTAGCAGAGAAAAATGAGCAGGAGTATAATGATCTGACTGAACAGTTGGAGAAAGCGAAATCAGAATTAAAGTCACGCTACACAGAAAACCATAATACAAATTTTTACAAAAAATTGGATAAAAAACTCGTATTACAACAAATCGATATTAAACAGAAGAAAAAAGAAACGTTTTTGAGAGATAAAAATGACTACGAAAATAACATGATTTTTTTCCTGGAATAAAAATCGATCCTCTTTTTCTAAAAAACGGAGATACAACATGGCTCATAAAAAGAAGAACCAAGAAGGATGGACCACGGATTCGGACTCAAGGGTTGCAGACGATCGAGAGGACACAAGCATGCTTACTTTTCCTTCTACCTCTAATAATACGCCCCCTTTGGGGAAAAAAAACAAGACAGGGTCGGAAAATTACAAAATCAAGGAAAGAAACGCAAGCAAGTATCATGGAGGAAATAACACCTCCAGCGGACAATCTACGTATATTAAATCTTTCAAAGTGCCAATTATCCAGTGAACATACTGAAGTTCTATCTAAAGGCTTAAATTTTTGTATTCCAGAAAAATTTGATTATGTCGATTTTAGGATTGAATTGTTTAAAAGTATAAGAAAGCTACATCTTAAAAAATCTTTTTCCAGTGTTTCAGCTGCAGTTTCTGTTCCTATACATGAAGGTGAGAAACCTCCAACTATTGGTCCTTTAGGCTTTATGTTAAATTCAGATATCTGTCCCAGACAATTTTTAAGTGATGTTGAAATGTTAATGAGTATAACTGAACCAGATTTCTCCCTGGAAATCAGTTAATTCCAATGAAGAAATACCAATACCTTTTTAAAGGAGGAATAAAATCAAATTTCATGCCTCCTATATCTCCTGGGAACAGTATCGATCTTTTCCATGATATGGTCATCAAGGATGTAGAAGCTTTACTCTATCCCATGTCAGAAAAAAATTTGAAAGCATCTGAGATGAAAGCTTTGCAAGAAATGAAGGGATGGAGTGATACTGCTTTCAGGAGATCTGATAAAGGAGGAAATTTGGTTCTTTTGGATAAGACATACTCTATACAAGATGCCCTAAATCACTTGAATGATAGTAATACCTACTGTATGCTAAATAACAACCCCTTGCATAAATATAAGGACAAATTAAGATCTCTTTTAAGAAAGTATGTTCAATTGGGGATATTATCAAAAGAGAGCAGAAAAACTCTTTCCAGAATACCCAGAAATTCCCTATTGGTATAGTGTGCCAAAAGTGCACAAGTCTTTAAAAGAGCCTCCGGGTCGCCCTATAATTTCAGGGAAAAACTCTTTGACTGAACCACTTTCACAATACTTAGACTGGCTACTAAAACCTTTACTAAAAGCTGTGCCATCCTTTGTGAAAGACTCAGGATATTTATTGAAAAAATTGAAAGATTTTCATTGGCAACCACATTTCTCCCTTGCATCTATTGATTTGAGAGTTTATATACCCGCATCCCCCATGATAAAGGCATAGCAGCAATAAAGGAGATTTTACATAACACAAACAAATCACAGGATTTTATTTCCTTTATTATCGAGTCACTCGATTATGTTTTGACACATAATGCCTTCAAATTTCTGGATAAGTGGTATATACAAAGGGTGGGCACAGCAATGGGCACGCCAGTCTCTTGTGTTTATGCAAATTTATTTCTAGCTCGATTTGAAGAGTTTTATATAAAAACAGCCCTAAATCCACACTTAAAACACTTACAAGCATATTTTCGCTTTGTGGACGATATTTTTATTATCTGGGGGGGTTCTCAGGAAGAATTCGCAGATTTTGTAAAATACCTGAACAATGTGAACAGTGACAATATGCGCTTCACATTTTCATTTGGGGGAAACACAATAGATTTTCTTGATGTCAAATTTAAAATAAAAAATGACTCTTTAAAAACAGAAGTGTTTAGAAAAGAAACCGCAATAAATAATTACTTACATTATAAGAGCGCTCATCCATTACACACTAAAAAGGGACTTCCATATAGTCAAATGCTAAGAGTAAGAAAACTGAATAATGATGAAACCATTTTTATTGAACAAATTTCTGAGCTGAAACAACGTTTTTTGCAAAGGGGATACCCTATGACTTTATTGAATGAAGCATATGAAAGGGTAAAAAAAAATTCTCAAATGGATTTATTAAAGGAAAGGACTAAAAAATTACATAGTGTAGTCAAACCTACAAAAAAATTTAATTTTTGTTTCAAACATAGTGCAATGGATAGAGCAATACATGCAGCAGTGAGAAAACACTTGCATCTCATTGATGCAGAAAAAACCTTACACACAGATGGTAAATTAGTTCCTCAATTTGAATACAAAAGGGCACATAATATAGGGGATTTATTAGTACATCATAGACTTCGTCCTCCTCAAAAAAATTGGCTACGAGATTTATCAATAAAAGGAAATTATAAATGTGGTCACTGCAAATACTGTCATCTTCATCTGACAGGGAATTCCATACATTTTGGCCCTATTGAACATAAGGTACAAAACTACATTTCTTGTCAAACTAAATTTGTGGTTTATATTATTTTTTGTCTATGTGGTTATTTTTATATTGGAAAAACTATAAGACCACTTACGATACGTTTTGGTGAACACTATAGAGCTATTACATCAGGAAAGGGCTCACTGCGATTAATTAAGCATATTCAAGATGTGCATAAAAGTAACCCAGAAATTTTGAGTTTTGCAGGGATTAAAAAGTCAATTTTCCACCTCAAGGAAGCAACCATGACAAAGCTTTACTGCAACAAGAAGCAAAATGGATCCTGAAAGCGAACGCACAAGGTCCTTTGGGACTAAATGACCGCATCGATCTATCAGTATTTTTATAAAAAATGTTATATAAAAAATTGTATGTAAAGTTATTTAGATTATAATCTTCCTATGATATTAAAAATATAGATTATCTTGTAAATTGATATGGAAAGATTTATTCTTTACTAGTATCTTGCACTGTGTATATTGTATAACTATATATTTTTTTTTAGAAATGTTTGTTTCGCAACTTGTTATGTATGTTAATTAGTAAGGTCTGTGATCCTATAAAGGGAATGACCTTTAGCTAATCCCCTCACCTGGACCCGTAGAAGTGAGTAATCGCGAAACGGCCGTTGTCCGGCACCTCCCTTCCCTAGCATTCTTCTAACGTCCTGCATGTCCACATATCTATGGATGGAATTTATGTGAAATAAAGACGCACAGTTTTTCAGCTATATCGGTGAGTGCTGCATATTTCTTCTTTTTTCGCTTCACATTGAAATATTCATGTTTTTTCGTGCAAGCACCTCCATTTTTTGACTGAATTATATGCCGCAATACTTCAGATAAATAGCTCCGTCTGGTAATGTGGTGATTTGTGTGCCCTAGTATGCAGTTCATCTGTTTGCTCTTTGCTGGGAGCATTCTAGTTTCCATAGAAACCCCAGCGGCTCTGCTTTGCCTCTCAGACTGAGCTCGTGAGTGTAACTGAGCGCTGAGAAGTTTAGTGGCAGTACCAGATCGCGGCTCTGAATCTCCCCAATTCAGGGAACCAGCTGCTTTTTTAACAAGCGGTTCCATCAAAAAGGGGAGAACCGGCCGAATCCCACCCCTGGCCTTCCCCAATATTGACCGTACAAATACATTCTTCAATTCATCAGGGACCAGGACTTATGATATTAGAAATCATATTTCATGTACATCACTTTACGTAGTGTATTTTGCCCTGTGCCCATGTAATTTAACATACATTGGGATGACTACGTGGCAATTAAAGACACGTGTTCATGAACACGTGTTGGGGATTCAGGCAGCCATCGGTCATGAGGATCCATCAACACTTAGGACATTGCCGTGGCATTTCAAGTTGAAACATGGATGTGACAATTCCTTGCTTCGCATCCCTGGTATTGATATAATTAATCCAGGGGTCCGCGGTGGTAATCTACCCAAAAGCTTTTACAACGTGAAACTCGCTGGATCTGGTCCCTGGACACTGTTCATCCGAAAGGGCTCAATGAGGCTATCAGTTTTGGCCCCTTTTTATAAACATCGGCTGCGGGCTATACCATCTTATGTGACCACAGCTGTTCATGTATATATTTTTATTTCTCTGTTTTTAATTTCACTTTTTAACTTTTAGTGAGTTCCACCAATGTATCTGTGCATCATCTCTGGCATATTTGGATTTCCCTTGGTCATGTGCAAACTGGAGTCATTCAGACAGCTTTCTGTAATATCAGCGTGTGAAAATGACAAATATTGCAATTGTCTGTGAAGAGATATATAATTCCTGTGTCTTACTTATATCTATTCTGACTCTGTTAAAGTATACTTGTAATTTATCATTTTAGGTGTCATACCTGACTAACTATATATTAATCCTATTACTGTATGCTTTTCATGTCATTGTTTTGTAGGTTCGTAAGACTGACTAAACAGCAGGTTATTACTATGTCATATAGCATTTGTATGTTTGTATATGTCTTTTGGATATTTCCTTATATGCCTGTATGCATATCCAAAATGGTGTCTATACTATTTATGTAGTATTCATTAATTTAAGTGGTGGTAGGTTTCTCTATGATGTATTATATGTATCCTATTGTTGTGGCATAACTTATTATGCTCTTTATTAATACGTTCCATGTAGCGTTTATTACTACACTGTTATACCTATGGACCTTCATGGATATTGACTTGCACCCCGCTATCTATATCTGCATTGTTATATTCAAGTCCATTGCAATGGCTTTATAACATCTCCGGCTGCCTGCATCCTCTCAGCACTGGCTCCCTCACATCCGACGGCTCTTGGCATTTCCACGTTGCCTGGGTGATCAGTCACATGTCCGTGACGTCACCAGACACATGATGCTGATGCCGTCTGCTGTCATGGTTGCCGTGGCGGCACGCGCGTCATCAGGGGTGGACGCAACACTGGTTGTGACTCACCCCAGTAGGAGTGATCATTGTAATGCTCAGCCCTGGTTGTCAAGGCGATGCGCACGTCATCAGGGGTGGACGCGACGCTGTCTTTGACCCATCATAGGGAGGACTGATTATCGCCACACTCTGCTAATACAATTATAGGATTTAGTACTTTATTCACTGAGCAGTGCGTGTTTAGATGCCAATCCCTCCTCTTTTCTCCTACTTTAGTCTTCTCACAATTAGCCGATTGCAGTATCTGGCACTATTTAGATATATGGGGTGTTAGTTGAGTTCTGTGTTAGGTGTTGCCATGGTAACAAGCGCCATCTTTTTGGGAGTAACTTGAGATACATAGACACCATAGGTTGTATTTGTCACATGTCTTAGATCCACAGTCCCATTGGTGGACCTTTCTTTTTAAATACCCCTCCTTCCTGTTTCCCATCACCCCTTGAGAAAGGCTATTTTGCCGAAACGCGTGTTGGGGGGGCATGCCAGGGTAGACCTCTACCTTATAACCGGACAGGTAATGACTCTTATGCTTAGCTAAGTGTTGTGACTATCACATATTTGTTCTGGCTACATTATTCAAATTAGGGATACTGTAAGTGCAATATACTGTACATTTGAACCATGACATCATGACTATGTTAAAATTACCTTTATCCCTCTGGTCTTTTTTACCCTTTGTATGCCCCATTTTTTGCCCATGTGCTTTTGTGGTCATTCAACTCCTATCCCACTGTTTTCCTGTTTCCTGTTAATATCACAATAAAATTGTATTTCATATTGTAATAAATATGTGGTCTTGGACTTTTTTATCGCCTTTTTCCTCTTATATTTTTTGATGTTTTCTGCGATGGTCCCTTCAGGTCCATACGCAAACCCATTATATATTTTTCAATATATGTTATATAATTAATCTGTTACAATTGTTTTAATGGGTTTTGTTTCCATGAAATGGTTACGAGTCTTAATCCATGGTTGCCATGTTCCTTCAATGCCTGCCTGAATCTACTATTCCTTCCTCCAGGCTGTTCTTGCTACCTGCCCCTAGGCAGTCAGCTGAGGCCAGTCGTGGTCCCTGGTTCCACCTCCTTTATCTCTCCTCGGTTCATGGTAGGATATGCCACTGTATATCCGAGGTCGGATTTAGTGATGCACCTAGTTACGCCCCTCCAGGCATTTTTTGGGCCTCGGACAGTGTTTTCACCACCCAGCCCATTTGATCTAGAGACGAAAATCTGCATATGTCATCTGATGGAGAGTACAGCCCTTCACACACATTAGACTAATATTGGCTGCCGATATCGCCAGATGTGGCCGGCACTCTAATGTGTATGGGGGGCATTTGTTAAGTGATTGTTGCTTCGTTCTCCTGGAGAGATGACTGTTAATGGCTTTCTCATAGAGAAGATGACAGCGCTTTGCCAAACTAGCGCTCTTATGTATGGTAGTTACATCACAGGTAGCTGCCGGCAGAACAATCGGCCAAAGTATTACCTATCTAAGGTATATGGAGTTGGGGTAATTAACTCTATGTTTTACTATCAGAAACAAGCTTTTTGACTACATATTTAATCAAAGTTGCATAGACCATAGTTTTCTATGGGTGCTGCTCAGTGTTTATAATAAGTAGAAATATGGCCACATAACTGATGTACTATCATAAAGGTCAAGCATGTAAAATACAATATACATGCAAAATCATCACATAAGGAAAGGATTCCTCACTATTAGGTCTCGTACACATGACCAGTTATTTCAAACAAGTGCTATCCGTGGTTTTCATGGATTGCATTCATACCCATGGTATTTTATGAGGCCATGCACATGTCTGATTTTGCCAACTGGTCTTAGGAAAAAAATAGTGACCTGCCAAATTTGATCCCAGTTTCAGATTAAAATCGGCTAAGCGAGTCTATGGGCATATGAAAAAACATTGGACTGTTCTTGGATGATATCAAAGTGCTGTCCTATGTTCACAGACTGACATAATGCAGAAGGTGGACAATTTTTTTATCTCTCCACTTTGAGAAAACTGATCCCAATCTGATCAAACTCTGATCATCATAATCGGATCATTTTTCTTTTTCTGGCTTTATCATATACTATAGTCTTACCAAAAAAGTAGCCCTCTTGTCAACCTGCCAGCCAATCAATTAATGCTGTAATTACACAACTGATTGGCCTAAATCAGCTCCAAATTATTAGTGTCCATAAGTGTTGCATCCGTCATCCCACGCCATCTGCTCACATAGAAGCCCTTCCATAGCACCTTTCTATTTATAGCTGACAAGTCTTGCGGTTTTCTCAGTACACATGATCTTTCAAAATCTTCAATTAATCATACTAATTACATTGTAATCTAAGGTTCAGATAAGCCAAAATGAATGAGAGAGGACAAAATAGGTAAAGTAAAAAGTATGTATTCATTGGTTGTGGAAAGTAATGTCATGCATTCCTCAAAAAAGACAACATGGAGCAATGCTTAAAAGATAAAAAAGTAGAAAAACACAAGGTCGTTAAGACTAAAAATTAAATCAGCTAGAAGCAATAAACTACCGTATATACTTGTGTATAAGCGAACCCCCTTAATTTTGCCACAAAAAACTGGGAAAACTTATTGACTCGCGTATAAGCCTAGGGTGGAAAATGCAGCAGCTACTGGTAAATTTCAAAAATAAAAATAGATACCAATAAAAGTAAAATTAATTGAGACATCAGTAGGTTAAATGTTTTTGAATATCCATATTGAATCAGGAGCCCCATATAATGCTCCATACAGTTCATGATGGGCCCCATAAGATGCTCCATACAAAATACACCCCATATAATGCTGCACAAAGGTTAATAATGCCCCCATAAGATGCTCCATAGAATAATATGCCCCATATAATGCTCCATAAAGGTTATGGCCCCATAAGATGCTCCATAGATTATTCCCCCATAAGATGCCCCATAAAATGCTCAATAGATTATGCCCCAATAAGATGCTCCATAGATTATACCCCCATAAGATGCTCCATAGACTATGCCCCATAAAATGCTCATTAGATTATGCCCCCATAAGATGCTCCATAGATTATGACCCCATAAGGTGCTCCAAAGATTAGTCCCCCATAAAATGCTCCATAGATTATGCCCCATATGATGCGCTATAGATTATGCCCTCATATGCTGCCCCATAGGATATGCTCTCATATGCTGCCCCATAGGATATGCTCCCATATGCTGCTCCATAGGATATGCTCCCATATGCTGCTCCATAGGATATGCTCCCATATGCTGCTCCATAGGATATGCCCCCATATGCTGCTCCATAGGATATGCCCCCATATGCTGCTCCATAGATAATGCCCCCATATGCTTCCCCCATATGCTGCCCCATAGGATATGCTCCCATATGCTGCCCCATAGGATATGCTCCCATATGCTTCCCCATAGGATATGCTCCCATATGCTGCTCCATAGGATATGCTCCCATATGCTGCTCCATAGGATATGCTCCCATATGCTGCTCCATAGGATATGCCCCCATATGCTGCTCCATAGGATATGCGCCAATATGCTGCTCCATAGATAATGCCCCCATATGCATTCCCCCATATGCTGCCCCATAGGATATGCCCCCATATGCTGCTCCATAGAATATGCCCCCATATGCTGCTCCATAAGATGCTCCATATATTATGCCCCCATATGCTGCTGCAAAAAAAAAATGCCATATTCACCTCTCCTGCTCAGGACCCGGCACCTAAGATATTCACCTGTCTGGGGTCCATCACTGCTCATTGCTGTCTACCACTTCCTGTGTCAGTGACTGTACAGCCAGCAGAGGGCGCAGCACGCACTAACCATGTCATTGCGCCCTCTGCTGCCTAAATGTCACAGACAGAGGATGCAGCAGACAGCAGTGAGCAGCAATGGACCCCAGACAGGTGAATATCGCTATACTTACTCCCTCCTGGCGCGGTCTCTGCAGCCCGGCTTCTCCACGGTCTCCCTTCCTGCCTTCAGCGGTCACGTGGTACCGCTTATTACACTCATGAATATGCGCATATTCATGAGTTTAATGAGTGGTACCACATGACTGCTGAAGGCAGGAATGGAGACCGTGTAGAAGTGGGGGGGCTGCAGAGACCACGCCAGGGGGGTAAGTATGATCTCTGACACCCCACTCCGCCTCCCCCACCAACCCCCAGGTATATGACTAGTGTATAAGCCAAGAGGGGGACTTTCAGCCCAAAATTGGGCTGAAAATCTCAGCTTATACACAAGTATATATGGTAATCTGTAGGTCGGATATGTATAAGGCCGGGGTCACACTTCCAAGAAACTCGCACGAATCTCGCGTCTTAATACCCGGCACTATCGAAGGCACTCGGACCGGAGCGCTCAGCTGCACAGAAATGCATGCAGCCACACACTCTGGTCCCGAGTGCCGGCGGCAGTGCCGGGTTTTGAGACGCGAGACTCGTGCGAGTTTCTCGCAAGTGTGACCCTGGCCTAAGGGTATGTAGTGCACACATTGAGTATTTGCAGCAGAAAGATGTGTTGGCAGGAAAAACTCGGGAAAAATACACGTATTTCATCATGTTTTTGCAAGCGATTTGATGAGTTTTTATGCTTTTTTTTTTGCCATTCATTAAAATGGGTCAAAAACAGTGGAAAAACTCTGAAAGAATTCACATGCTGAAGATTTGAAACTGCATTATATGCATGAGATTTCAGGAATCTTATTCACTTTGCTGGGACAATAAAGTGCTGCATTTTTTCAAGCAAAAATGCGTAGAGAAACACAACAAGTGAATATAGCCTAAGACTAACCCATTTCCTTTTCTACCTGTGTGATTTCTGGCTCAAAATTGGGACACTTCGCAAGCAGGGTATACCAGTTTTTTATGCTGTCCTGTGACCGTGTTCTCAGTTTTTATTTCTGTCCCACTCTGAATACATAATCCCTACTTTAAAGTCCCAAAAATATATTATACATAGAGATGATCTAAACCAATATACAGAATTTCAGCCTGATAATCAGGATTTTAGATGGGTTATCGGGTATCATGTAGCTAAAAAATAAAACATGCATGATATGTAAGCCAAGCTTACTTGTGTCCAGGCTCGAACTGGCCCACCGAGAAATCGGTGGATGTTCCGGTGGGCCCCTGACTACGACCGTCTCTCTCTCTTCCAGCATACAACACATACGCTGTATGTATTATTTAAGCTCCTCCCCTTCCTGTCCATCAGAAGATGGGAGAAAAGCTGAGAGTACACCATCACCCTGAACTGCTCCAACTTCCCTACTCCTGAAGCCTCACAGCAGTAAGTGCCGTCCACCATTACGGACCTGCTGTGGAGTCTCAGGCAGTGAGCTGTGCAATGAGTGCAGCAGAAATATGACAACCTAGTAATTAGATTGTTTCCTTCTGTCCTGCACTGCTATGGAAGCCAAGTTCAGTACTTGGCAGGAGAAGGAGGCTCCAGAGTAACACAGCGGAGATGCTTCCTGCATTAGCTGCTTTTTCCTGTTTGCCCCACACAGCTGCACTATCCTGACCCGATATAATATGCATATGTGTGACATTTTTAGTGATAAACTTCAGGCATTAAAAAGCATAATGTAATTGTGTAACAATGATACAGTGTGATTTTCTGTTTTTTCGTTTTAGATTCTGTCTCTCACAGTTGAAGTGTACCTACAATAACACGTACAGGACTCTCCATTCTTTGAAGGTGGAAAAACTTGCAAAATTGGCAGTGTATCAACTACTTATTTTCCCCACTGTATATGCAAAATGAACATATCTATAATGTTATTTATAGCAAAATATAATGGAAAGCAAAAGAAAATTCCCACCTCTTCCAAAGAAGATAATAAAAGTAAATTATTAACTCCTTACCAACATATGACGTACAGTTACATCATAGGCCGGTCCCTGACTTTGATGCTTGTTCACACATCGATACCACATCTTTCACAGCAGATGATGGCCTGTGTTATTCAGCCATCATGTGCCTCTAACATCCGCAGGTGGAGGGGAGTTCTGCCTGTCGCTTTTAGCCCATTAAATGATGTTGTCAATCTCTGCCGAGGGGCTGTTGATGATGAACCCCATGCCTGTTATTACAATACTCCTGCGAATGCCAGCATTTAGCTGGCAGTCATAGGAAATTGTGATTTTTGCTATATTTCTATTGCTAAACACAGCTGTACTATAGCTGTATATATAAAAATAAAAAAAAAATATGAAAGTTCAAATCACCTCACAATGCAGTAAAATACAATGAGACCTGGAGAATCATATTGCCAGGTCAGTTATACTGTATAGTGAACAAGGCAATTTCAATGCACTTAGAATTTTCTTCCCATTTTCTAGTGCATCACAGAAAATTAATTTCAGAGGAAAGCATGAAAAAAACAGCCCTGTCATGAAGGGGTTATATATATATATACACATATATATACACACTACCGTTCAAAAGTTTAGGGTCACTTAGAAATTTCCTTGTATATATATATATATATATATATATGGATGCCCATTTCCAATAACCATCACTCCAGTGTTCTTATGCTACTTTGTGTTTGCTAACTGTGTAAGAAGGCTAATGGATGGTTAGAATACCCTTGAAAACCCTTGTGCAAGTATGTTAGCACAGCTGAAAGCAGTTTGGCTGAATAGAGAAGCTATAAACCTGACCTTCCTTTGAGCTAGTTGAGAATCTGGAACATTACATTTGTTGGTTCCATTAAACTCTCAAAATGGCAAGAAAAAAAGAACTTTCATGTGAGAGCACAAAGAGGATCTAACCAGAGTAGAAAGAGAAGTGGGAGGCCCCGCTGCACAACTGAGCAACAAGACAAGTACATTAGAGTCTGTAGTTTGAGAAATCGACACCTCACAGGTCCTCAACTGGCAGCTTTATTAAATAGTACACACAAAACGCCAGTGTCAACATTTACAGTGAAGAGGCAACTCCGGGATGCTGGCCTTCAGGGCAGAGTGGCAAAGAAAAAGCCATATCTGAGACTGGCTAATAAAAGGAAAAGATTAATATGGGCAAAAGAACACAGACATTGGACAGAAGAAGATTGGAAAAAAGTGTTATGGACAGACTAATCCAAGTTTGAGATGTTTGGATCACACACAACATTTGTGAGGTGCAGAACAACTGAAAAGATTCTGGAAGAGTGCCTGACGCCATCTGTCAAGCATGGTGGAGGTAATGTGATGTCTGGGGTTGCTTTTGTGCTGGTAAAGTGGGAGATTTGTACAAGGTAAAAGGGATTTTGAATAAGGAAGGCTATCACTCCATTTTGCAACACTATGCCATACCCTGTGGACAGCACTTGATTGGAGCCAATATCATCCTACAACAGGACAATGACCCAAAACACACCTCCAAATTATGCAAGAACTATTTAGGGAAGAAGCAGGCAGCTGGTATTCTGTCTGTAATGGAGTGGCCAGCGCAGTCACCAGATCTCATCCCCATTGAGCTGTTGTGGGAGCAGCTTGACCGTATGGTACGCAAAAAGTGCCCATCAAGCCAAACCAACTTGTAGGAGGGGCTTCTGGAAGCATGGGGTGAAATTTCTCCAGATTACATCAGCAAATTAACTGCTAGAATGCCAAAGGTCTGCAATGCTGTAATTGCTGCAAAGGGAGCATTCTTTGATGAAAGCAAAGGTTGAAGAAGAAAATTATTATTTTAAATAAAAATCTTTTTTTTCGAACCTTGTCAATGTCTGGACTAGATTTTAAATTCATTTGGCAACTCATTTGATTAATAAAAGTATGAGTTTTCATGGAATACACAAAATTGCCTTGGTGACCCCAAACTTTTGAACGGTAGTGTATATATAAAAACATCTGGCTCTGGAAGCTTAAAATAAAATACTGCATCTTGAATACCTAAAAATTGACAAGTATAGCAAGGATCATATCGGCTTGAGGGTTCTTTTTTTTGTATTGTTATAGAAACAGAAGAATTAACCCCTATAATGTATAGGTACATCCTCCCCCTCTTTTATGCAGGCTCTGATGCTGAGCCCGCATGATTTCAAGCACATAACAGCTGATTTAATCAACTGTCATGTGCCACTTACAGCCATATATGGAATCTCGGTCCACCAGTGTGGAAGAAGCTGGCGGCCAAAAGCACGTTGGGATGAGGGGACTCAAGGGTGACCTCCACCAGCAGAATCTGCACTTTCTTTCTACATTGAGGTAAAAAAGAAGCACAAAGCAATTTACTATCTTTGGCATCACTTTGTCTTCTCCGTAGCAGGACACTGATATTATAAACCAACACATATATCAAGGTGTGATCAGTATGTAGGTCCCTCTATATTTATTCATTTGCGCTTTCCAACTATATGCTTTACTTGATTGGACCTCTTTTACTACTCATTCCACTCTATCACAGCAGCATTTGAAGATTCAATTGTACATTCCAGTATACATACTAATGAAACATTAATGCACTACCACCAAACTATTTTTTGTACATCATTTTCACCTTTTGCTAATAATCTGTTGCTATTCAAGGAATTGGAATCCAATACAATTGTTATTTACTATATTTAGTTTATTTCATCCTTGTTGTCTTGGGTTCCACCTCTGAGCGTCCCCCTTTTCTATTATATCTCTGCTTATTTTAAAATTGAATTTTAAATGATTTTTTAATAAATATTAATTTGTATTATCATGGATCTCTTCTCTATTTGACCAGTTATTTGGTTTGAATCTTGTTATGCATATACATAACAACAGACGTATTAGTAAGGGCCAATTGTATGCAATATGTTACGGATGCAATTTTTTAAAATTTAATAACTTCATTAAATGGAACTTTTACAACTAGATTGTATTCATTTATTTTAAAAGGATTTTCTATTACTTAGATATTGGCATTGTATAATTGGGGTAGCACAATGGCTTTGCTTTGCAGCGCTGTGGTCTTGGGCTCAAATCCTCAAGGATTTCTCCCGTATTTGCTTGGGTTTCCTTCCAAAGGCATACAGATAAGGAGTTTAGAACATGAGCCCCAGTTTTGGACAGTGATGATCATTTCTGTAAAGTGCTGTGAAATATGCTAGTACTAAAGAAAGTAAAGAATAATAAATTAGCATATGTCATCAATATCAGATCTATGGGCATAACACCCCCACATATCAGCTGCTTGCAGCTCCAGTTTTGCCATTCAAGTGAACAGAGCTGGAATATAACAGTCCTTTTGGGACTGGGCAATTTTTCATTTTCGGCTCTTGTATTTTGTTCCTCCTTTTCTTCAAAAAGCCATAACCTTTTTTATTTTTCCAACAATATGACTATTTGAGGGCTTGTTGTTTTTCAAGACAAGTTGTAATTTTGAATGGCACCATTCATGTTATCGTTTCTTATTCTGAAAAACAGGAAATAAATTCCAAGTAGCGTGAAATTGTGAAAAAACTACAAACGCTCTTTATTTTTGTTTTATGGGATTTATTGTGCAGCAAAATGTGACCTGACGAAAATAATTCTTCAGGTTAGTTTGATTACGGCAGTAGCAAACTTGTAAAGTTGTTTCTTATTTTAGTAGAGAAAATAAATTCAGATATTTCTAAAAAATTGTCATTATTTTCTGAGATCTGTAAACTGTTACTATTTCTTAGATGAAGCTGTGTGAGCGATTGTATTTTGCAGGCTGAAAGTTTTAATTCATACTATTTTGGGTTACGTATTATGTATTGATCACTTTTTATGGCATTTTTTGGCAAAATGCTGGTAATGAAAAGTCACAAATTTGGTGTGGCATTTAAAATAATGTTTTTAAAATAATTTTAGATTTGATGGGAAGAGTAAAGGGATTTTAACTTTTATAGGTTTTTTTAAACTTTTTTTTATTTTTACCTTATTTTAGAGTTTCTTTAGGGGACTTTAATATGCGATAACAACCTTCAATACAATACAATAGAATACATCGTGGTGTCTTTTGAAGCTTGGCCTATAGCTGAGCTTCAGAGGACGCCAGCAGTGTGATCATTTCATGTGACCACGTTGCTGACGTCGCTCGCTGGTGCTGCAGAGACGCAGATGAGTGGTAAGTGCTCCAGTGGAGCTGAAGATTAAGTGCATTGGTTTGAAGATTTAATGTGTGGGTGGAGATTTGGGGGGATTTGGAATGGGGATGGGGGATTAATTGTGTGTGTGGTGATTTGGAGGGGGATGGTGGATTTATTGTGTATGGAGATATGGAGGGGATGGGAGATTTAATGTGTGTGGGGTGATCTGGAGGGGGATGGTGGATTTAATGTGGGTGGGGAGATTTGGAGGGGATGGGGGATTTAATGTGGGTGGGGTGATTTGGAGGGGGATGGTGGATTTAATGTGGGTGGGGAGATTTGGAGGGGATGGGGGATTTAATGTGGGTGGGGAGATTTGGAGGGGATGGGGGATTTAATGTGGGTGGGGAGATTTGGAGGGGATGGAGGATTTAATGTGGGTGGGGAGATTTGGAGGGGGTGGTGGATTTAATGTGGGTGGGGAGATTTGGAGTGGGGATGGGGGATGTAATGTGTGAGGGGAGATTTGGAGTGGGGATGGGGGTGTTCAATGTGTGGGGAGATTTGGAGTGGGGATGGGGGGATTTAATGTGTGGGGGAGATTTGAAGTGATGATGGGGGGATTTAATGTGTGGGGGAGACTTGAGGACACAAAATGAGGTGCAAAGGATGAGATGCAGGGCATGTATGAGGAAACAGTACAGGGGAATGGGGGCATGTATGAGGAAACAGTACAGGAGAATGGGGGGCATGTATGAGGGAACAATACGGGGGAATGAGGGGCATGTATGAGGAAACAGTATGGGGGCATGTATGAGGAAACAGTACTGGGGAATGGGGGGCATGTATGAGGAAACAGTACTGGGGAATGGGGGGCATGTATGAGGAAAAAGAACAGGAGAATGGGGGCATGTATGAGGGAACAGTATGGGGGAATGGGGGCATGTACAAGGAAACAGTACAGGGGAATGGGGGCATGTAGGAGGAAACAGTATGGGGGATGGGTGCAGACACAGTATGGTGAGTGGGGATAGGTGCAGAAAATATGGGGAGTGAATGGGGAATGTACAGTATGCGAACACAGTATGAGTAGCTATGTGAAAAATGAATGTGGACAGAGTACGGGGAGTGAGGGTGATGGGATGTGTGCAGACACAGTGGAGGTATGTGTGAAGGGTATGTGTGAGCAGGCAGTATAGAAAGTGAGGGGGGTAAATATATAAGGAGACAGTATGGTGAACAGGGGGGATGTGAGAAGAGGGGAATAGTTTGAGGAGACACTATGGGGGGAGTAAAGCGAGCGGGTACAGAATAGAAACTGAGTAGTGGGGGCATATCATGGGGAGATAATGTAAGTGTACAGCCAGGAGGGGACAGTATACTATGGAGGGGGAGTGTGATGACAGAGTACAGTGCAAAGAATGGGCCCTATAGGGGGGACACAGTGTGAGAAGACAGTGTGAAGAGGGAGGCCGGTATGGAAAGGAGAGGTCAGTGTGAAGAGCATGTACCATAAGAAGGACAGTGTGGGGGTTATAGTTTGTGCCGACAATATAGTGAGGGCAATTTTTTTTTCTGGAGCATTATAATGACACTTCTATCTTTAAGGGCTTCATGTGGAGATTTGCTGCAGAAGACCGAAGAAGATGGAAGTCTGCAGAGACGAGATGTGGATGAGAAAACTCATCATGGGGTCTGGACAAGATGAAGAAAAGAAGCAGATTGACTCCAGAGACGACGACATCTATAAGGTACCTAGATGTAAATATTATTTGTGATACTGACTAATTCTCATGTTTTTATTTGTTAGGAGCACTAAAGGGGTTGTCCAGGTTTGTGATGAATCTGCAGTCATTCTATGTGACTGCAGACTTCTGAATTCTCACAGTGCTCACTGCACACTGTCAGGATCCTCTGGTGTTGGCAATTTACATACATGCGGTCATATGCTGACTAGACATGTGTGGCCTTATTGAATGAAAATGAGCTGAGCGAGGCCAGGCACGTCTAGTGGGAATGTGGCGAGAAGTATACATATCACATACTTGTGCTGACATGACAGTACATTGGCAAGGGAGAATCCTAAAAGTGTGCAGTGCATGCGTTGTGAGAATTCAGAAGCCTGCAATGTCTGGATTCTGCTCTGCAGGTTCCAGTAGCCATCACATGGTCTCTTCACACATATGCGATATTCATACTTAGGCCACGTTCATACCTTCAGTATTTGGTCAGTGTTTTACATCAGTATTTGTAAGCCAAAACCAGGAGTGGAACAATCAGAGGAAAAGTATAATATAAACATGCCACCACTTCTGTATTTATCACCCACTCCTGGTTTTGGCATACAGATACTGATGTAAAATAGTGACCAAATACTCTACGTGTGAACATGGCCTTATGGTCCTGCTTCACTCAGTTTTTCACTGATCATTGAGAGCATTAGAGAGAGCAGCTCGTTGGTACATCACTAAGTGTACAAATCTCATGTGTGCTGATGGAGGTGGGGCGCCAAACTGAATTCTTGCCCAGGTGGCAGAAAACCTGGATAAACCTCTGTAAAAGACACAGTTCCAGCGCCTGCTCCATACACATGTGCTCTGACCATGATGTACATGTACAGCAGAGTGTGCGAAGGGGTTAATCTGTGTAGTTCTCGGATTCTGCAGCTTAACTCCTATTCAATTAAGTAGTAGTTGGACTTCATTCCCTGAGATCGGTCACTATTTAGGGTGCAGAGATGTGGTGTTCTAGTTCTATAAACTGTGTACACCTGTCCACTGCAGGACCAGCATTGGTGGACGTCAAATCCCTACTGATCTGATACTAATGATTTATCCTACTGATTGTCCATTAATATAAGTCAGGAAAGAATGAAGAAAACATATTCCTGCTCAATTTAGAGGGCTGTACAGCAAGAAAGTGAATAAACTTTACAAACCTTACATTAACCATTTAAAAAAAATACATTCTGTCCAGATGAGTAGTGGTAATCGGACTAGATCCAAGATCAAATATTGTTTGTAAATGTAGTGTAACATTTTCATGGCCAAAACATGAAAAGGAAAATCTTACCTTCTTTTTCTACACTTGAAGCAATATACAGCAAGAATTATTGCTTCAATTGCCAGAAAAGCAGCTGCTGAGATGACACCGACTTTCCAAGGTTCAAGCCCCAAACTATCATCATTTTCTATAAATGAATAAAAAAATGTGAATGCAAGTTATAGCCAACAGCATTTTATGACATTTATGTGCAATAACACAGGACAATAAGTATACAGACCCAGTATGTACTGGTAAACATAGACTGTTTCAATGTGAAGCGAAAGAAGGAGAAATATGCAGCACTCACCAATATAGCTGAAAAACTGTGCGTCTTTATTTCACATGAATTCCATCAATAGATATGTGGACATGCAGGACGTTAGAGGAATGCTAGGGGAGGGAGGTGCCGGACACCTGGACCCGTAGAAGCGAGTAATCGCGAAACGGCCATTGTCCGGCACCTCCCTCCCCTAGCATTCCTCTAACGTCCTGCATGTCCACACATCTATTGATGGAATTCATGTGAAATAAAGACGCACAGTTTTTCAGCTATATCGGTGAGTGCTGCATATTTCTCCTTTTTTCGCTTCACATTGAAATATTCATGTTTTTTCATGCAAGCACCTCCGTTTTTTGACTTAAATATATGCCGCAATACTTCAGATAAATAGCTCTGTCTGTTAATGTGGTGATTTGTGTGCCCTAGTATGCCATTCATCTGTTTGCTCTTTGCTGGGATTAAGCATAGACTGTGTTCAATATTTTAAAATAGATTTAAAGAGGTTGTCTGGCACCAGCAAAAAAAAGGTCTGATTTGGATCTTGTATGGCATTATAGGTAGTGATGGTAGAGCATTCTTGCCACTGGTAGGTTCGTTACTAAATTGAGTATTGTGGGTGCTCCAGCGTCATGCTCGAGTCCCTGACCCAAATGTTTTGCGGCTGTTAGACAGCCAATAAATATGCGGGAATTGCCTGCCATGTTGGCTACTAGCATTACAGTGATTGGTCTGCCCCGTCATATTATGGGTTCTTATATAAGAGCCAGTGACGCGATGCTTGACACACTCTCCTTCGGAAGCAGTTCAGGGAGAGTTGATCTAGGATCGAATGGTTAGATTAGAGCAGGAATATAGGCAGTGTTTAAAGTGTTTAACCCCTCCACTCCCAAGGGTGGTTTGCACGTTAATTCCCGGGCCAATTTTTACAATTCTGACCACTGTCCCTTTATGAGGTAATAACTCTGGAATGCTTCAACGGATCTAGGCGATTCTGACAGTGTTTTCTCGTGACATATTGTACTTCACTTTAGTGATAAAATTTCTTCGCTATAACTTGCGTTTATTTATGAAAAAAACGGAAATATGGTGAAAATTTAGAAAATATTGCGATTTTCAAACTTTGAATTTTTATGCCCTTAAACCAGAGAGTTACGTGACACAAAATTGTTAATAAATAACATTTCCCACATGTCTACTTTACATCAGCACAATTTTGGAAGCAAAATTTTTTTTTGTTTGGAAGTTATAAGGGTTAAAACATTTCTACAACAAAATTTACAAAACCATTTTTTTTAAGGGACCACCTCACATTTGAAGTCACTTTGAGGGGTCTATATGGCAGAAATTACCCAAATGTGACACCATTCTAAAAACTGCACCCCTCAAGCTACTCAAAACTACATTCAAGAAGATTATTAACCATTCAGGTGCTTCACAGGAGCAGAAGCAACATGGAAGGAAAAAATTAACTTTTAACTTATTAGTCACAAAAATGATCTGTTAGCAACAATTTTTTAATTTTCCCAAGGGTAACAGGAGAAATTGGACCACAAAAGTTGTTGTCCAATTTGTCCTGAGTACGCTGATACCCTATGTGTGGGGGGGAACCACTGTTTGGGCACGCGGCAGGGCTCGGAAGGGAAGCAGCGCCGATTGACTTTTTCAATCTAAAATTGGCTGGAATTGAGATTGGATGCCATGTTGCGTTTGACGAGCCCCCAATGTGCCCAAACAGTGGAAACCTCCAACAAGTAACCCCATTTTGGAAACTAGACCCCCTAAGGAACTTATCTAGATGTGTGGTGAGCACCTTGAACCCCCTATGGCTTCACAGGAGTTTATAACGCCTGGACGTGAAAATAAAAAATCATATTTTTTCGACAAACATGATCGTATAGTCCCCATTTTTTTATTCTCCCAAAGGTAGCAGGGGAAATTGGTCCCCAAAAGTTGTTGTCCAATTTGTCTTGAGTACGCTGGTACCCCATATATGGGAGAAAACTACTGTTTGGGCACACGTCAGACTCAGAAGGGAAGAAGTGACGCTTTGGAATGCAGACTTTGATGGAATGGTCTGCGGGCGTCATGTTCCATTTGCAGAGCCCCTGATGTGGTTAAACAGTAGAAACCCCCCACAAGTGACCCCATTTTGGAAACTAGACCCCCTAAGGAACTTATCCAGATATGTGGTGAGAACTTTGAACCCCCTAATGTTTCACTAAAGTTTATACTGCCCAGGTGTGAAAATAAAAATCCTATTTTGTGCCCACAAAAATGATCGTTTAGTCCCCAATTTTTAATTTTCCCAAGGGTAACAGGAGAAATTGGACTCCAAAAGTTGTTGTCCAATTTGTCCTGAGTATGCTGGTCCCCATATGTGGGAAAAAACTGTTTAGGCACACGTCGGGGATCGGAAGGGAGTGACGTTTTGGAATGCAGACTTAGATGGAATGGCCTGCGGGCGTCATTTTCCATTTGCAGAGCCCCTGATGTGCCTAAGCAGTAAAAAAAAAACCCACAAGTGACATTGTTTTGGAAACTAGACCCCCAAGGAACTTATCTAGATGTGCCCCAACTAATCTAATGTTTCCGGTAAAGTAATTTAGTAGTGCATTGAGGTGTGGTACAATTTGAAGCAATCCTTCATACACAGGCCAGGTTTTTCGGGGCAGGTGTCGCATTGATAAATGGTGTCCTTGCGTATTCCGTTTTTGCAACACACTCGGCACTTTTTTTGCGATTTACCTCTTTTTCCAGTTTGCGGGACCTCCCCCGGGAAATGCTGACCTGGTACAATACGAGCACCTTCAGTTCCGAAAGTTCTGGGGCCCGCTCCTTCCAGAGTGCCAAACATCAGGGCCTTAACCACTACCTCCTGGAACTCAAAGTTCAACGTATCGGTGTGGTGTGCACATTGTGACAGCAGGAATGCGTTGAGCATTGCCAATTGGATGATGTGCATGGCCAGCTTTTTGTACCACACCTTGGCCTTTCTCAAAGTATTGTACGGTTGTAGGAGTTGATCGGAGTGATCAACGCCCCCCATGTTTTTATTTTACCCCAGCACACATTCAGGTTTGCTGGCCTGTGCAGAGGTACCCCGTACAGTACTGAGGGCGCTGCCATCACGTGTATGGTGGTCAAGAGAAGGACATCCCTCTTGTCCTTGTACTTGACCACCAGCAGGTGGTCGCTACATTGGGCCCTGCTCTCACCTTTTTAGAGCATCTGCCCAAGTAGCGTCTTTGGGAGGCCTCTCTGATTTTTGCAGACAGTACCGCAAACTGCGGTACCTCACGCAGAGAGGGATTTGTAGAGTGGGACACTGGTGTAAAAGTTATCAGTGTAGAGGTGATAACCTTTATCCAGCAGTGGGTGCACCAAATCCCACACAATTTTCCCACTCACTCCCAGGTCAGGAGGACACTCAGGGGGTTCAATGCTGGTGTCCTTTCCTTCATACACTCTAAACCTGTGGGTGTACCCTGAGGTACTCTCACACAGCTTATAGAGTTTGATTCCGTTCCTGGCCCTCTTACTGGGCAGGTATTGACGGAATCTGAGCCTGCCCTTAAAATGGACCAAGGACTCATCCACGCAGATGTTCCTTTGGGGCACGTACACTTCAGCACATTTTTTGTTGAAGTGTTCGATGGCCGGCCGAACTTTGAACAGACAATCAAAGTTGGGGTCATCTCGTGTGGGACACTGTGCATTATCGTTATAATGCAGAAACTTGTGGATGGCCTGAAAACGCGTCCGGACCATAACCATTCGGAACACTGGCGTGTTGTATAAAATATCAACACTCCAGTATTGCTGAATTTCAGGCTTCTTCAGGATACCCATGTGGAGGACCAGGCCCCAAAACTGCATCATTTCAACTGCGTCCACAGGATACCAGTTAGTATAGGATGAGCGTGGGTTTTGCTCCAAAAATTGCAGAGCGTACAAATTAGTTTGCTCCACCATGAGGTTAACAAAATCCTCAGAGAAAAAGACTTTGAAAAAGTCAATTTCTGTGAAGCCAGTGGTGTCCAACTTGATTCCTGATTCTGCTACAAAATCAGGAATCAGTGGCTCGTTATTTTCGGGGCGCGAGGTCCACACAGGGTCTGCTAAATCAGCTGCGGGCATGGTGGGCGCTGCCTCATTTTCTGTCCTGGAGCGTCTGCGTGGCGGTTCCGCAGGACCCGAAGAGGAAGATGAGAAGGGGGAAGAGGAAGAGGATGAAGAATCTGAAAAATAAAGAAAAGTCGGATCGTCATCCTAGTTATCAGTGTCGGAGGCAAGTAAAGTATATGCCTCCTCCATTGAATAGCGCTGTTGGGAGGAATGTGATGGGCAGGACATTTATTTGCATAAATATGGTGCTTGGGTGTACTTTATTTCTAACTGTGTATGTGGTGGAGGGGCTAGTGATTGGTGCACACTATCCTGTAAGAAAAAGCTAAAAGGAAATGGGGAGCAAAATACCTGTGAAAAAAAGTCTAAAACAGCAGGTCCTAGATATAAGTGAACGGCGTCACTTATCAAAATTTAGTAGCTGCTGGATATGTGCACAGGGGTGGCTCAAAGGGGGGAGGTGAAAAAGAAAAATGGAAAACAGCTGGCACGAACTTTGATAAGTGAATTGCGTCACTTATCAAAATTCGACGGCTACTACATGTGCACGCGGAAACGGCGCAAAGGGGGGTAAAAAGAGGGGGCTGGGGGGATTGGGGTGGATGAATAGAGATCGGGCAGGGATCAACAGTGAGGGTTGTAGTTAGGTGGCACAAAAAGGGTGAAAAAAATGAAAAACGGCAGGCACAAACTCTGATAAGTGATGTGCGTCACTTATCAAAGTTTTGCGGCTGCGGGATGTGTGTGCGGAGGTGGCGCAAAGGGGACTGAGTGAAAAAAAGCGGGCACAAGTGTTGATTGGTGAACTGCATCACCAATCAAGGCTTGGCGGCTGCAAACGGATGTGGCGCAAAAGGGGGGGATGGAGGGGGGTAAAAGGGGGGTGAAGGGGGGATTGGTGTGGATGAAGAGAGATTGGTGCAGGGATCAACAGTTAGGATTGTAGTTAGGTGGCACAAAAAGGGTGAAAAAAAATGAAAAACGGCAAGCACAAGCTCTGATAAGTGATGCGCGTCACTTATCAAAGTTTTGCGGCTGTGGGATGTGTGTGCAGAGGTGGCGCAAAGGGCGCTAAGGAAAAAAAGCGAGCACGGGTGTTGATCGGTGAACTGAGTCACCGATCAACGCTCGGCGACTGCGCACGGAGGTTCTGCAAAAGTGGGGTGGAGGGGGGTAGAAATAGGGGGAAGGGGGATGGGGGGATTGGGGTGGATGAAGAGAGATTGGGCAGGGATCAGTTAGGGTTGTAGTTAGGTGGCACAAAGGGGGGTGAAAAAAATGAAAAACGGCAGGCACAAGCTCTGATAAGTGATGAACATCACTTATCAAAGTTTTGCGGCTGTGGGATGTGTAGGAGGAGGTGGCGCAAAGGGGGCTGAGTGAAAAAAGCGACCGCGAGTGTTGATCGGTGAAGATAGATGGGGGGTGAAGATAGATTGGGCAGGGGATCAGGGATCAATTAACACTGACAGTTGTAGTGTTCTTTCTTCTTTCTTCTGCAGGGATTGTGATGCTACAAGATGTGGCACCACAATACCCAGCACAGGAGCTCTTGCTGCATCCGACCTCTCTGCAGGAATCCTCAGCTAGAGTGAGGACCCCTGCAGACAGGTCAGAGGCAGGTCAGGGGCAGGTCACAGAGCGGTCACATCGCTGCTGTGACCTGTCATTGGTGGGATCGAATGATTACATCGATCCCACCAATCCCTGCTCTGCCTGGTGACCATGGTAACTGCCTAGGATCGGAACTCACAGCTCCGATTCCTAGGCAGGTCATCGCCAGGTCATCAGCAGGGCACAGAACGGTCACAGCGTGACCGCAGCTGTGCCCTGTGGCTTGCGCGATCGCCGATCTAATCGATCGCGCCAACTACTTCCTGCAGGCCCTGCTGGGCCTGTCCTTGGCTCCGGCCTAGGATCGGTGCTATTACAGCACCGATCTGGGCCGGTACCGGCAGGGCACAGCGGCGATATTGCGCCGCTGTGCGCTGCGATTGGCGTGATCGATTAGATCGGCGATCGCGCCAATCTGGGTTCTTTTCTCCGGTGCCTGGCATTGCCAGGCACCGGTCCTAGGATCAAGTACATCAGTATTCGATCCTAGCCTAGAATCCTGTTGTTTCAGCCAATCTGATTGGCTGAAACAATGAGAAGCGCTGTGATTGGCTGTTCTGAATTGAACAGCCAATAACAGCTCACAGAGGGGTGGGCCAGGGCGGAGACTGCCCGGGATGCCGAGGCCATCTATCCTGAGGTAAGATGGTGTCGGCATTTTAATGCGATCACCATGACTTAAGACGCGATGTCGCATTAAAGGGCATGACGTACTATTCCGTCCATGGGACTTAGGTCCCAGGTCACATGGATGGAATTGTACGTCCATTGTAGGAAAGGGGTTAATTGTTATTGCAGTACTTGTATAACGCTGCTGCACCATTAAAACAAGAGTCCTTTTCAGGGCTACATGCTGTCAGCAACCACGTCCAATTCTTTGTCCCAGCACAATGTTCAGATGTCCCTACCTCAGGTCTTGAAACACAAATACAAATACCCAACCATAGGTCCATACACTAAACAGGCACATTTCCAGACTACTTGCCCTGAAGATGTTGCTGTTTAGGATTTTGGACACTGAGGCTTTCCGCAACCTCATGGTTGTGGCTATCCATCTGTACTCAGTCCCTAGCCATTACTACTTTTACCGGTGTGCCGTCCCTGCCTTATACTAGCACATGCCCATAGCATCAAACATGGCCTGACCAATGCAGTTACTGGGAACGTCCACTTAACGACCGACACATGGACGAGTGCTTGTGGCCAGGGACAATGCATTTCACTTATGGCTCACTGGGTGAACCTTCTGGAAGCCGTGACTGAGTCGGGCCTTGAAACCGCACATGTGCCGTGAATTTGGGGCCCTAGTTCCATTATGATTTCCTCCACCCACTACACCAGTTCCTACAGCAGTGCTTGCAACTGCCAGCTCTTCGACTGGTGTGCAATGTGACTACGTGCTTGAACTCCACATTGCACATGTTGGCAAGGTGAGCAGCAGAGGGCAGTAGTTGACTACTAGCTACAACATGCCCATCGGTATTCCGGTCAGCCTCCGCACATAACAACGGACGAGTGGGCATGGATGTCTGATACCTGTGAGGTTCTATAAAACTTTGAGGAATCAGCCAAGATGGTGAGTGGCAAAGATGCCATAATCAGAGTAACCATCCTGCTTCTGTGTCTTATCAAATGCTCGCTGCTAACAATTAAAGAGGAAGCTTTGCATGTGAACCAGGTTGAGATGTTGGAAGAAAGTACACTGCGTGATACTACCCAGCCCAGCCTCATCTCATCTTCTTAGCGTTGATTGGGTGATAATAAGGAGGAAGAGAAACAGGAGATGATTGCCTACACTACAGAGGGTACTACCTGCACCAGCTTTATTCCGTCTGCTAAGTGTGAATAGGCTGAAGAGGAGATGAGGGAGGAGGAAGAGATGGAGAGTCATCCTCTTCTCAGGAACAGGGAAGTCTTGCCTGTTGGGAATCTGGCAGACATGGCTGACTTTATGTCAAAATGCCTTTCCTGTTACCCTCATGTTAAGTGCATTTTAGCCAACACTGATTACAGGTTGTTCACCCTTCTGGATCCATGCTACAAGGAGAACTTTCCATCTCTTCTTTCTGTGGCAGAGAGGGCTAGTAAAATGGTACAATATCAGAAGGCCCTATTCAAATAATTAGTACAAACATTCCCATCTGACAACGCTGGCTGCAGAGGTCATAGTTCCTTGAGCAACTATGGAGGAGAGATGAGGTAGACACACACCATTTCAAGCAGAGCCAGTGGAACACTAAGACAAAGGTCTGAGACATTTCCATTAGAGCCTCCCAGCGCCCAGGCCCTGATGAGCATGATAGTCTGACAAGGCGGGCAAAGCTTTTTAAGATGGTATTTCCTCTGTGCCATACAACTATTGGGTATCCAAGCTGGACACGTGTCATCAACTGTCATCAAGTGGCCCTCATACACAATTTTTAGAGAGTCATCAGGCAGCCCTCAAATACAATTGTTAGAATGGATGGTCTGGAGCCGGAGACTCCAGGAGGGGCCTCGGGCGTACTGCCAGGTGGAACCGACCCCTATACAGGAACCGTTAGGAGAAAGCCCAGGGGTTCGGGTACCACGGCAGCCAGTACCGAGAGGGGCGGCTCAGAGGAGACACAGGTGAGTATGTCTGAAGAATGGTACTGGGTACTAGGAACACCAAGAGTGTACACGGAAGTGTGCTAACTACAGGATAGTGCGAGACAGGTAGCCGTGAACATGTATGGCATATAGCGAGTAATACGTCCGGAGGTAAACAAAGCAGGACGCGTGCAAGGAGCACGACAGAGTACTGAATGGAGCAGCAGTCATGCCAGGAGGGGTAACAGAGCACAGGAACAGAGTGAGTACCAGGAGGCACGACAGAGCAAGGGACAGAGGACAGGATACTAGAGTGTGCCAGGAGGCACAACTGAGCATGAAGCAACGTGAAAGTTCAGAGCGAGTGCTAGGAGCAAAATAGAATACTGGACAGAGCAGAGGACCTGAGAACAGCGCACAGCCAGGCTGGGACAAAGCAGACCCAGCCAGGAAGCACAACAATAATCAGGCACCTCCCATAGGGGAAGGTAGCCTGATATAGCACATGACCATGACAGGTTCCGGGTTAGATCCTAGCCAGAAAGCACATGACCACTACAGCTTCCGGGTCAGGTCCTCCATTACTATAGAGAGGACCGACCCAGGGACAGCACTGACAGGAGCGCGCAAGCTCAAACGTGACATGGAGGAGGAGCCCCGGGGACGAGAGCTGCGCGTGTGCACCCGACGGGAGCTCCTGAGGGACCGCCGTACTGGAGGGAGAGACGTCGGGACCGAAGCACCGCCTCCTGGTGAGTGCGGCATAACAACAATTATTAGCTGGTTATCAGGTGGCCCTCACTCATAATTTTTAGAGGATCTTCATGCAGCCCTCACTCATAATTTTTAGGAGGTCATCAGCCAGCCCTCTTTCATACTTTTTCGAGGATCATCAAGTGGCCCTGATTCAATTTTTAGAGGGTCATCATGCGGTCCTCGCTCATAATTTTTAGAGGGTCATTAGGTGGCTCTCACTCATAATTTTTTAGAGGAACCTTATGCTACCATGGCTCCAAATTTTTAGAGGGTAATCGTGAGGCCCTCGTTCATAAATTTTAGAGAGTCATCATGTGGCTTTCACTCATAATTTTTAGAGGGTCATCAGGCAGCCTTCACACAATTTTAAGAGGGTCATCTTGCAATCTTTGCTCTAAATTTTTTCAGGGTGTGTATGAGGCCTACGTCTCCAATTCTTACATTTATATATATATGCTTATGCTCCCAGTGGTAAATGCTTCTCAGCCCTTGCACTTAGTGCATAGGGTTTGCCTGTCTAGGAGTCCCACTCTGTAAAAATTGGAAAAAAATGTTTATGATGCCCTCCTCTACCTATGTTCTAGGGTGTATTGGAGTTCCTCTTTCTAATTTTTGGCAGCTCTAAAACTTAGGCTTTATGAGTGTGGGAGTCCCACTACCTAAGAATTTTAACAGAATGTGTATGAGGCCATCCTTTATGTCTAATACAGGTTGTATCAGAGTCTCTCTTCCTTCTAATTTTTGGCATTTCTTTCATTGTCCACATAGGCTTTGTGATTTTCAGCGTCCTTCCTTCATGAATTGAAAAGGATGTGTCTGACCATGTCACACACACTACATGTCCAGATAAGGTAGTAAAATGTTAAAATTACATTTACCTGTGAATATTGGTGGGTGTAGTTTTATTTTCCTCTCTACTATGTCATCTACTGTAGTCATAGTGTGGCGCCCCTGAGGCTTCAGTCGCCACAGAGGTACTGCACCTTCTCCTAAGGTGTAGTGCCCCACCATCCTGGTAGGGTGGGAACTCCTGACCACGCTCCACACCTGCATTCCACACACATTGGTTAGAGGAGAGAGAAGAGAGAAGATGGGTGTCTGCGGGACGTGCTGCAGCAGGTCCCAGTGATCTGGGCTGCTGGCACGAGAAAGACCAGAGAAAGAGACTGATAAGATTGATAACCTAACCTTCCATAAGAGAGAGAGAGAACAGATCGGAATGAAGGAGAATAGAAGGACGGTGGGAAGCAGGTTGAGAAAGAGAGAGAACCCTTCCAGTCCAGAGAGCGCAAAGGCCGGGGCCCGGTCCCCAAGGTTGATTGGATCTTTATGTCCGGCAACAGACACCGGAGGAGTAGTGAGCCGCTAACGCCTTGCTCCCATCATAGACTTGGGACACAACAGCAACTGAATAGAGAGCCAGGACGCAGAGTGGAGTCCCCGAAGCAGGCTACAGCTGTCTGTCATACAAGTAAAGACTAGGAACACCTAGAGAGAGGCATTCCAGGGTAACTAAGTACTGAAGTGCTTCGCACCTAAAGGTGCATTGGAGGAGTCGTTCAGTAAGGTATATATTGGCGGAGTGTGGAAGGGAGAATCCTATCCTGCCTGGAGGCTGGCTGGAGTCCTGACCTGGAGAACACAGTACGGAGGCAGGCAGTTGTGTGAACTGCAAACAGTGAGTAAAGCTTTGGAACCGCATGCTCTGGTGTCCTCCAGTTATTCCCACACCACTACACCTGGGTACCAGCCTCCATACCATTCTGCGCCTCTCCTCATCCATTGCACCTACACTGCCCTGGGACTACAGCTCCACCTGTGGGGAGCTACACCATCTTTGCTGCACCACACCATCAGTCCCAGCAGATCTGCATGCAGCGTTGGCTCAACATCTTACTTGCCAAACACCACGGGTGGCGTCACGAACTATTCTAATAAACTTTAACACCATTAACATCACCGCCATTGATATTGGGCGCCCAGGGCCACGGACCGGGTCAGCGCTGCTGTGACACATTCCCGCCTTGACACTGGCCCGGTACCGAGTACCCCGCTGCCCTGGGTGTGCGAGGGTGACCCAATTTTGTCATCACGAACAGGATGACGAGACCCGATGCCATTGGGTTCTGTGTGCCTTGGATTTACAACTTTTGAAAATGTGCAGAAGACCAAATTTAATAGACTGTAAAATGGACATTAGAAATGGCCGCTGGCGTGGAGAAGGAGGGCGTGAAGAGATGGGAGGTCCTAAGAAAAGACCGTGAAGAGTCTTGGGCAGTCCCTGCCTGAATTACTATGTGACCGATGCATGGCCCACCCCCCGAGGGGTTCGTATACTGGCTTGGTATGGAGGCGCAGGAAGAAGACGCCGCCCCAGAAGGAGGGGCAGAGAAGGCCAGTGGCGAGCAGAAGGGCGAAGCAAGAAGAAGAACGCCAGAACGCCATCTTGGAGAGTGAGGGAAGGAGGCCTGCGGAGCGCGAGGAACTGAATCTCTCCGGCGCCATGGCTGAAGGCTCCGACCCGATCTCAAGAATGAATCCCCAACAGCTGGAGGACGAGATTATCCAGCTGACACGCCGCCTACGACTGAGGTGAGAAGCGCTATGGACATTAGACCTGCAGCGTGCCTAGGAAGGGCCCACACCTGCGGTACCCGCGACACCGATACCCACCGCTGCTGCAACGGATCTTTTCCTGGCAGACCCCATGGAGCTTGGAGCTGCTGCCATGCCACCAGCAGCGTACTCTGTTCCTTCTTTGCTGCTGATACCGGAGGAGTTGTACATAGCCCAGGGAGCTGAAGCGGAAGAAGAGGAGCTCCTACTCGGACCTGGCACGGCTGCCCATGTCCCGCCAGCTGCCCCCCGCAGAACTGGAGCTGCTGACACTGCTATTGGCTCCACCGCTATCCCAGATGTCTCACCGGGCAGCATCCGCTGCCACACCACCTGCACCGGAACAGAGGCCGCACCATTGGGAACTCCCAGGTATTTACCCCGGCCTTCCTAATGGGTTGATGAGGAGGAACACCATGCTGGTGGGAGTACGGTTGGAGCCGGCATGCCCGATCCGACATCTGCAGGCCAGAGGGGGGTCTGGATCGTTTTGGGATGGTGATCTCGGGATCCCTTTGCTGCCAAATCCCCAGGCAGTTGCTCATCAGCATCAACACACTGCAGAAGCCTTAGGAGCTAGACCTTGTACCAGACAAGACCCCATAGCAAGGAACCAGAATCAAGATGAGAACAGTTCCAGTTCAGCTTCCAGAACCCCAGTAGGGGACCACAATTGAAAGAAAATTTACATTTACTAAATCTTGTTACCCAGGAAGGTTTTTGTTGCACCAGTTGTGCCTTTTTGCTATCATGTTTTTCCGGTAGCACTTTTGTTGCCTGTTTCTACAAATGGAACTGTGGAGATCATAGACGCTGATTGATCCAAAAACTTTTATTGTAAATAGTTCCACCTCTTTAGGTGCCCTTTCTTGGTTTTACATATAAAGAGACTCTTTGTGAAGATAATGTTTTTGCATGGACAATTTTCGAAGAATGATGTCTACCTCAAGGGACACTGCAAGAAATCCCGGCTGGGAGCAGTGATCAGCACTTTACAAGAATTTTGAATGTTTTATGATAACGTATTTGATAATGTTGTGTCTTATGATAGCATGTTTGATACAGAGAATTAGAAAAGTTTTTAGATAGAATGTGAGAATTGAATAAAGACTGAAGAATTGAAAGTGACAGGTGACAGGCCAAGATGGTCAGTGTCTTGCATCCAGTAGGAGAGAGAAAAAGAAAAAGAGAATAATTGATAGAAAATGTAATAAAGAAAATGTGTTGAGTATAGCACTTTGATTTGAGAATTGCACTTAAGTAAATTTTTGATACTAAGATAGTAAGTTAACCTGTTTGTAACGTTTAGGAAATGTACCTCCTACATTAGGAAGATTAGATAAGTATTGTTCAATAGCATTTAAAATTTTTTGTGTGTTCCTGTATTGTACTTTTGTTGTCTTACAGCCCGCGGACATGCTGTGTTTAACGGGGGTATGTGGCACCCCTGAGGCTTCAGTCGCCACAGAGATACTGCACCTTCTCCTACGGTGTAGTGCCCCACCATCCAGGTAAGGTGGGAACTCCTGACCACGCTCCACACCTGCATTCCACACACAGGATAGTTCAGTGGGGCCACCTAACAGCTTCATGCTGGGGGTCAGCAGAGCACCCCTTGTGGAACCCTGCTTCGTAACACGAGATGTGCTGAGAGGCGGGTGGAGTAAGATGATACAAAACAGTGGGAAGAGTGAAAGTTAGTGGTTAGTTGGTTAGAGGAGAGAGAAGAGAGAAGATGGGTGTCTGCGGGACGTGCTGCAGCAGGTCCCAGTGATCTGGGCTCCTGGCCCGAGAAAGACCAGAGAAAGACTGATAAGATTGATAACCTAACCTTCCATAAGAGAGAGAGAACAGATCGGAACGAAGGAGAATAGAAGGACGGTGGGAAGCAGGTTGAGAAAGAGAGAACCCTTCCAGTCCAGAGAGCGCAAAGGCCGGGGCCCGGTCCCCAAGGTTGATTGGATCTTTATGTCCGGCAACAGACACCGGAGGAGTAGTGAGCCGCTAACGCCTTGCTCCCATCATAGACTTGGGACACAACAGCAACTGAATAGATAGCCGGGACGCAGAGTGGAGTCCCCGAAGCAGGCTACAGCTGTCTGTCATACAAGTAAAGACTAGGAACACCTAGAGAGAGGCATTCCAGGGTAACTAAGTACTGGAGTGCTTCGCACCTAAAGGCGCACTGGAGGAGTCGTTCAGTAAGGTATATGTTGGCGGAGTGTGGAAGGGAGAATCCTATCCTGCCTGGAGGTTGGCTGGAGCCCTGACCTGGAGAACACAGTACGGAGGCAGGCAGTTGTGTGAACTGCAAACAGTGAGTAAAGCTTTGGAACCGCATGCTCTGGTGTCCTCCAGTTATTCCCGCACCACTACACCTGGGTACCAGCCTCCATACCATTCTGCGCCTCTCCTCATCCATTGCACCTACACTGCCCTGGGACTACAGCTCCACCTGTGGGGAGCTACACCATCTTTGCTGCACTACACCATCAGTCCCAGCGGATCTGCATGCAGCATTGGCTCAACATCTTACCTGCCAAACACCACGGGTGGCGTCACGAACTATTCTAATAAACTTTAACACCATTAACATCACCGCCATTGATATTGGGCGCCCAGGGCCACGGACCGGGTCACCGCTGCTGTGACACATTCCCGCCTTGACACCGGCCCGGTACCGAGTACCCCGCTGCCCTGGGTGTGCGAGGGTGACCCAATAGCAATGGGAAAATACGGTGTGAGATGGCCCTGCTATTAAGAAGCGGATGAGGTTTTTTTTCTCTTTTTAATTTTACCTTACATACAAGGCATTATACAGGAAATAATGTTTCCTAACATTTTTTCCTGTAGAAACCATTTTATTTTCAGTTTTATAGTCAGTCTGTAAAAGTTGAGTAACACTCTGACAACATTGTTCCCACCAGCAACCTGCGAGTTGCATCCAGGAATCTTCCCTATGCTCTTCCCATTCCATTTGAGTGCTGTTTCCATCCATTCCAGCTATTTTCCTGCCTCCTCAGCTCTCCTGTTAGGGTCTTCCAGAAAAATGCTTGAGTTTCCATTTGACTTCCATTATTCTTGGTACTCGAGTCGAGTCCGTCCGAGTGTCCTACCTTATCAATTCGAGTACTGAGCACTCAAGCATTTTAGTACTCGATCATCACTAATTATAGCTCATCTTTATTCACTTAGACTGAACAAAGCTTCAACAGCACATATAGACCTTAAGTAATAGGCTTTATGTAGTCCGTGCCAACCCCTTTAAGAAAGTTAGTGACTGTAACAATATTTGTATGAAAGAAAACAGTATTGCAATAAATAAATTAAGCTTCATATAGCAGTGAAGATTATTTAGAGATCTCAATTATGCTTTGTGCTTAATAGCTTCCTTTATGGTCTGCAAAACAGGGAGAGGTATGCAATTGATATTTTATCTATTAAATGGAATACATATGTAGATTCAAGGAGATATGCTGCATATCAAGAGACAAAGCAAAATAATGCTCCCTACTTCCTAACGCCTTGAAGCGGACTTGTCATGAAGTCAAAAGTGGAAAGTTTTTGCTCTTATTTTATTCCTTCTCCATTTGAACATTTCGTGTTTTTATTTCAACTCGACCATACAGTTCCAAACATAAGGGCCTTTACCAAGGGAAACTGCTCTCAAGGTAGTAATTTTGAGATGCTAAATGCACGTCCCTAGAAAATCTAGGAGCCACATTCCCTTGAAAAGGAAAATAAAAATTGGCAGCAGATAAAGAGAAATAAAATAAGTGTAAAAACTGACCACTTTTGACCTGGTGACAGGTCCACTTGAGGCTATGATCGTCAAGATAATACTGTGGCTAACAGAATACAGTATAACATGGAAAGTATTAGGATGTGTGCATGCTGCTATAGTAATCCAACAAAGCATAGTTTTAAGAAAAGTAAGAACATTTGGGTTTTATCAATTGCTAAGCTTTTATGTAGCACTGCACTCCATGAGAAAAATTTGTTTCAAATGTTGAGAAACATCTATTTCACATGGATTATTTCTTTACAAGACTAGTTTAATCTGTCATGCCGTCAATTCTTGTTTTCACCATTTATTACAGATAGACTTTATCTCTTTTTAATCCGTGTATTTACTGCCTTAGCGCTGTAAGATTCCATGACTAAGATGTTTTTAGTTTTGCCTCTTAAGGCAGAATAAAATGACGATGTAAAATTGAAGATTGAATATTATTATCCTTAAATTTGTATAAGGTTTCAACATTGTATTAGGAATGGTGCTCATGAATCCTGGTTGTTTTAGATATGGCTTACCTTTATTTTGCGGTGTTTCTTCTATGAAAGCCTCAGTTCCTTTGTAAGGTGTGGCTTGTGACTCAGTAATTGTTGGCTCCACTGAGACTGAAGGCACAACCTTGGCAATATCTTCTATTGTTGGTGGCGTTGTTCTCTCAATGATGCTGGAGAGTGTGTCATCATGGTCATGATCATCAGTAAAAATGTCACTTATGCTATTAATCTGTTCTCTGTTGTCAGAAATCTCTGAGTTAGCACTTTGTGAAGGAACAGATAAAGTCTCGGGTTGGTGTGTAAAAGGAGAGAAATTGCTGTCTGGTCGATCAAGTCTGGGGCCTACAAGAATGTATCACATGCTGGTTAATGAGCAAATACTATCACATACATGTTTAGAAAGTATAATTTATGACGGTATGTGGTCACCACTAATTAGGCTTCAAGTCTCCATTCAGTACATAATATTTTATACTTACGGTTTGGTGTCCTTGTAGAACCTGTGCATATACGAACAACACAGATGGATGTTTACTGCACATATGGTCAATTTTATTTTCTCTGGCAGATAAAGATCTTGTAAATGGACACATATGCCAATATTTTTCATACAATACGGCATTATGAAAAATGTTAGGAAGTGTAGTACTTTATTTACGTAGTATGATCAAACGGAATCACTAACCTTCCTTAATTATATGTTACGTGCCACGCTTAAAACAGCAGTCCAGATTTTTAATAATAGACATGTTTTTAATCTTTTGATTGGAGCTTTTTATTTTTTTTGCTGCATTGATTTAAGATGTAAAACATTTTAGCATTTATATCAATTTTTAAAAAAGGGGCTGTCCCCTTAAAAGTGATGTTAAGCTGTTTCACCATCTGCAGTAGCTGTGACCAAATGTTTTCTACATTGTAATTTTAGTTCTTTATATCTTTGGTAAATGGAAACTTAAATTGAATGCTAGTATAGTATAACAATTTACCCAAGAAGGGTCCTCCTGGAAGGGAATTAGGGAAGAGACTTGGTTGTTGCCAAAGTGGGAACAGCACTGATTCTGTCCAGAACCTTTTGCAAATGGTAGTGTTTATGCTTGAAACACTGTAAATTACTTTATAACAGCTATTATCAGCCTTTCAGAACATTTGGTAAAAATAATTTGATAAGGATATACTTAAAGAGGTTTTCTACTTTCAGAAAACTAATGCCTGCCCGCTCAGTTCATTGTAAGAAAAAAAAATAAGCAAAACTTTTGTTAACATTACCAGGTCTAGTGCTGTGTCTCTGTTTGGCGGTAGCGGTGATGTCATGTTGACAGCACTGCGGCCAATCAATAAGCTTGTGCCGTCTTCATCCGCAGTACAACTGAGCTCAGTGATTGACAGCAGGGCTGTCGGCATCACATTACTGCTAAACACACATTACTAAAACTACTAAATGACTACTAAACACATATTACAGCCTAAACCCAATCACTGATGCAGCCAAAGAGATACGGCACCGAGCGAGATGAAGGTAAGTAAAGTGTTAAGCTTTTTGCAACGGACAACAGTTTTCTGAAAGGGGGTCAGCTTTAAAGCTGTCCATAGACAACATAATATCTACGCAAAAAGCCCAACTCACTGTAGCTTGACTGCAACTTTAATTTCCCGCCATGGCAATGTCATGCCTATTTACCATTACTGCATAGTAAAGTCCACAAATTACTCACTGCCTTTGCATGGAGATAAGCGTAAACCAACAAATCACATATAAAGGAACTTCATGCCATTAATGGCAAAATAAGTGAAAAATTGGCTACGGTTACTACTCTAAAGTTTCATTTAATAAACCCATGAATCCCTAAAATGCATAAAACCTTGTAATGGATTAAAATGCTACAAATCAAACCATTTAATTTCATATTCAGGGTGTGATTTGTACTAAGTAGAGTAGTTGTAATTGAGGAACACAAATGAATTGAAATGATAATTAAAAAGCTTTATTTCACAAGACAGTGGAATTAAAAAATAAACAGGCGACTCGTTTGTCTTAAGAGCCTCCTGGTGAAAATTTAATAGGATTTCAAAATGTAATACATTTAACAGAGGTATAAAACTGTGAGTATGAGAAATTGGTAAATCAGCGAATATACAGAACAGGTTACAATACCTATGTTAGATGTAGTTATGTAGCTATTAACACGTCATACAGTTCTTCCACCTATCATAGCCAATCAACAAAACGCCCCTTTAGTTTTTATTTCTGCTCTTTTTGGACCAGAAGATACTTGCACTTTGGCTTTCAGACTTTGATCAATAATGTCACAGTGCAATACTTTTTGTGTTTTATTTTATTAATTATGTATGTACTGCAATCATCGTATAAATAAAAGTTTTTGACTTTTTAAAATACATTGTGTAAGGGTTCACTCAGACGTACGATTTTCATATACAAGTGCTAAACATATTTTTCATAAAATGCTAGGAAGCAAAAAGAAGCGCAATGGGGTTTTATCTGGTTAAAATTTTAAAACAAATAAAGGTCATGCTAACCTGGTTAAGTTGTGATAACGCAAAAATAAGAGAATCTAAACCCTGCTGCTGCAGGTCCACGGGTCTTCAGACCAGATTGAAAAAAATGTAGATTTCCCACGTTATGTTAAAGGCCCTGTCACACTTAGCAATGCACCAGCGATCCCGACAACGATATGACCCGGTCAGGATCGCTGGTGCATCGCTGTGGTCACTAGTGAGCTGCCAAACAGGCAGATCTCACTAGCGATGTAGCGACGCAGTAGCGGTCATTACTTACCTGTCAGACACGGTGATGAAGATGTCCTCCCGCCCGCGTCCACGCCTCGCTCGTCGGCGCCAGCAGGAAGCCCAGCAGGAAGCAGCCGACGAGAACCGGCCCAGGACGTTCTCACGCTATCAGCGATAACCAGCGGGGGAGCCGGTTGGAGGTAAGTATCACACATAGCGATATCGCAAGCAATATCGCTGCTGTGTCACAAAATCGGTGACGCTTTAGCGATATCGCTAGCGATCTCGCTTAGTGTGATGGGGCCTTAAGGCAAATCCAGATACACATAGGATAGGTATACTTTTTTTTATTGTCGACGCGTTTCAAAGTAACCTACTTCTTCCTCAGGACAAGAAACCCTTCTTACCTTCATCGGTATCTGAATATTAATTCAGGACCCAGTTTTATACATTTATACTCACCTATCTAATATAATATCAACATTAAGATCCACGATTGATTTAATTGTGTAACATCACTGTGTTTATACTCTGTTTACCCAGTGTTACTCTGCATATCTCTGCTTTAGCCCTTCGCTCCTTTCCCCCTAATGAGCCAGAATGGTGTTGTCAGTTAGCTGTATGGATGCTGCTCAGGTCCCAGCTCTGCTGCGTAGCTGTACATGCGTGAGTGTCTCCGCTGTGCTGCATGACCACCCGCATTTGCAGTCCCTGGCTGCTGCTGTGGAAGCTACAGGCGGGTTGCGAGGTCCTCTGCAGTTGTGCATGACATACCACATGTGTCCAGGCTTGCAGCTGCTGCCAGATGTCCTTTGCTATGCTGATTTGTTTCTGGCTGTGCTTAGGGTGCGTGCGGCCACACCTCCCCTGCTTTTATGAAGAATGAGTGTGTGCTTGAATTGCTGTCCCCAGCTTATCGCTGTGGGGCAGCTTGTTATGAATGGGTCACCGAGGAGGAGAGCAAGCCCAAGCTAAGCCACAGAAAACCAGAGAGGTTGGTAACTAAGCGGATTGCAGACCCCTGATCCTATCTACACAACTAGCAGTAGCAGTGGAGCGTACCTACGATGATCCTAGACGCCTCGGCACAGCCGGAGAGCTAACTAAGCCTAAAGCAAGAAAGGGGAAATCTAAACTGCCCCAGAGCAGACCCCAAAGGAATAGACAGCCCCCAAACATATATTGTCGGTGAGACAAGGTGAAAACACAAACGCAGGCAGGAAAATAGACTGAGCAAATGATGGGGCCCACACTGACTAGACAGGACAGGAAAGGAAAGACGCTGTCTGTAATCACGCAAAAAACCCTGCAAAAAGTCCAACATGTCTGATGCAAAAAACACTGAAGTCGCATGACTTCGCCCACTATATTAGCACTCTGGTATATTCTCAAAGCAGAGCAAATAGAGGCCAAACTAATAAGGGACAAAAACAAAGTGGCACAAGCAGTAACATATAAATGGTGATTCAGCACAGCCTCAGCTGGAGCTGGCTGACCCACACAAAACTGAGATATGCAAACAGAATAGCAAATGAACACTTAGCTGAACATGCAGGGACTGAGCTGGAAACATTAGACCTCAGGAGGCAGAAGAAAATCACCAGCAGGGATAGAGGGAGTCGGCTGCCTTAAATCCCAATCTGAAACCCCAGATCTCCAATCTTCGTCCTCACTATCAGGTGGCAAGCCTCTTTTAATCAGATCAGCTCCATTACCTTCAGTAACCACCAGAGGGAGCCCAGAAAGAGAAATTGCAACCCCTCTGTCAATCTGACCAGCTCTACTACCTTCAGTAATAACCAGAGGGAGGCCAGAAAGCGAATTCACAACAGTACACCCGCTTGAGGAGGGGTCACCGAACCCTCATCCATGCCACCAGGCCGATCAGGATGGGCCCGGTGAAAAGCACGAACCAATCTTTCGGCATGAATGTCAGAAGCAGAGACCCAAGAATTATCCTCCTGGCCATAACCCTTCCATTTGACAAAGTACTGGAATCTCTGTCTAGCCAAACGAGAATCCAATATTTTCTCTACCTCACATTCCACATTGCCTTTAACCAATACAGGGTCAGGAGGCGCCGCCATAGGAACAACTGGCTCCACAAACCTCTTCAACAAAGATTTATGAAACACGTTATGGATCTTAAACGTAACTGGAAGAGCCAATCGGAAAGAAATGGGATTAAGGATCTCCAAAATCTTATAAGATCCAATGAATCTTGGCTTGAATTTTGGAGACGCAACCATCATAGGAATATTCTTTGAAGACAACCAAACCATATCACCCACTTTAAACCGGGGACCAATGGTCCTATGCTGGTTGGAAAACCGTTGGGCTTTTTCCTGAGAGTGGGACAACTTATACACCACTTGGTCCCAAATCTACTGGATTCTCTCTACCACAGTGTCCACACTTGGGCAGATCGAAGATTCTACCTGCCCTGAAGAAAATCGAGGATGAAACCCAAAGTTACAGAAAAAGGGCGACATCAAAGTTGCAGAACTAGCTCTATTGTTTAGCGCGAATTCGGCCAAGGGCAAAAATGAGACTCAGTCATCCTGATCAGCAGATATGAAACATCTCAAATAGGACTCCAAAGTCTGGTTTGTTCTCTCAATCTGCCCATTGTTCTGAGGATGAAATGCAGAGGAGAAAGATAACTGAATTCCCAGTTTGGAACAAAAAGCTCTCCAAAATCTGGAAACAAACTGAACTCCTCTGTCCGACACAATGTTCTCAGGAATCCCATGCAACCGAACCACCTGTTGTAAAAACAAGGGCACCAACTCAGAAGAAGATGGCAACTTTGGGAGTGGTACAAGATGGATCATCTTAGAAAATCTATCACAAATCACCCAGATAACAGTCATTCTCTGAGAGACAGGAAGTTCGGAAATAAAATCCATTTAGATATGGGTCCATGGCCTCCTGGGCACTGGCAGGGGCATCAACAACCCACTAGAACGAGAACAGGGCTTGGACCGAGTACAAGTCCCACAGGACTGCACAAAATTCCTGACATCTCGAGATAAGGCAGGCCACTAAAAAGACCAACTCACCAAATCTCTGGTGCCAAAAATACCTGGATGACCAGCCAACGCAGAGCAATGAATTTCAGACATTACTCTCCTCCTCCTCCACTGGTCAGGGACATACAATTTTCCCATAGGGCAACATTCAGCAGGTTTGTCCTCCTGAAATTCCTCCAGGGCACGTCTCAAATCGGGTGAGATGGCAGAAAGAACTACACCCTCATTTAGAATGGTAGTAGGCTCGGTCACATTAAGAGAATCCGCAAAGAAACTCCTAGAAAGGGCGTCCGCCTTAACATTCTTAGTGCCCGGAAGAAAAGAGACCACAAAATTAAAACGCGTGAAAAGTAAGGCCCACCTAGCCTGTCTAGGATTCAAGCATTTGGCTGATTCAAGATAAATCAAATTCTTGTGGTCGGTGAGGACCACAACTTGATGTCTAGCTCCCTCCAACCAATGTCTCCACTCTTCAAATGACCATTTCATGGCCAACAATTCTCAATTCCCCACGTCATAGTTACGTTCAGATGGGGAGAATTTTCGAGAAAAGAAGGCACAGGGATTCATCTTAGAAGTCAATGGATCTTTTTGGGACAAAACGGCTCCTGCACCAATCTCAGAAGCATCTACCTCCACCTGAAATGGGAGTGAGACATCAGGTTGTCGTAGAACCGGAGCAGAAGTGAATCTCCGCTTAAGCTCTTGAAATGCCGAGACTTCCTCTGGAGACCAATTCATCTGGTCAGCGCCTTTTTTGGTCAGATCAGTCAGTGATTTAACAATAACAGAAAAATTACTTATAAATTTACAGTAGAAATTAGCAAAACCCAAAAACTTCTGGAGAGCCTTCAAAGAAGTGAGCTGAACCCAATCATATATGGCCTGTATCTTGGCCGGGTCCATTTCAATAGCAGATGGGGACAAAATGAATCCCAAAAATGAAATCCTTTGTACACCAAAGAGGCATTTTGATCCCTTAACATACAGAGAATTTTCCCTCAAAATCCGGAACACAGTTCAGACATGTTCCACATGAGAATCCCAATCACTGGAAAAAATCAAAATTTCATCCAGATAAATGATCAAAAACTTATCCACAAAGTCCTGGAAAATAGCGTTCATAAAAGATTGGAAGACAGAAGGGGCATTAGTGAGCCCAAAAGGCATCACCAAGTACTCAAAATGTACCTCTGGAGTCCGGAGTATTAAACGCCGTCTTCCATTCATCCCCGTGCTTGATGTGAATAAGACTATACGCCCCCCTGAGGTCAGGCTTGGTAAACCAACAGGCACTTTTAACTCTGGAAAATAAATCAGAAATCAGGGGTAACGGATACTGATATTTAACAGTGATTTTGTTAAGGGAACGATAGTCAATAAACGGCCTTAATGAACCATCTTTCTTGGCCACAAAAAAAACCCCAGCACCTAATGGTGAAGAGGATGGTCTAATAAGACCCTTCTCCAACGACTCCTTGATATGAGATCGCATAGCAACAAGTTCGGGTACCGATAAGTTGAAAAGCCGACCCTTGGGAAATTTGCACCCGGGCATTAACTCAATTGCACAGTCATAACTCCGATGAGGAGATAAAGACGCAGACTTACTCTCACTAAATACATCAGAAAAATCAGCCAAATAGTCAGGAATATCATGAGACTGGGGACAGGTGGAGAAAACAGGAGTGTCACTAAGAACACATTGACAACCCCATCACACCACAGACACAGATTTCCAATCCAAAACAGGATTATGAGTCTGCAACTAAGGAAAACCCAGAACAATAGTATCATGCAAATTGTGCAACACCAAAAATTTCAAATTTCCTTGGTGGTCCGGGGCGACCCGCATTATCACCTGGGTCCAAAACTAAGGTTTATTCTCCGCCAAAGGAGTAGCATCAATACCCCTCAAAGGGATAGGAGTCCACAGGGGTATCATAGGAAAACCACAATGTTTAGCAAAGTCTAAATCCATCAGATTCAAAGCTGCTCCTGAGTCTACAAAAGCCTTAGCGGAAAATGTAGACAAGGAGCAGATCAGGGTAATTGCAAAAAGGAACTTAGGCTGTACACTGCCCACAGCAAATGTGTGAGCAAAATGCTTTTCTCGTTTAGGGCAGACAGAAATAGTATGAGAGGTGTCTCCACAGAAAAAACACAGCTTATTACGCCTTCTAAACTCCTGACGTTGCGCCCTAGACAAAACCTAATCACATTGCATGGGTTCAGATGTTCGTTCGAAAGGTGGCAATGTCTCTCGTGTAGTTTTAAGCTCACATAAATGCTGATCAACTTGAATGGCCAATGACATAGAGTCGTCTAGACCAGAGGGAGCAGGAAATCCCACCATATCATGTTTTACGGTTTCTGCCAAACCCTTCTGAAAGAGAGCTGCTAGGGCATCATCATTTCATTTAGTAAGGACCGCCCACTTTTGGAATTTTTGACAATATATCTCTGCAGAATCCTTACCCTGGTTCAATGCCAATAAGGTTTTCTCAGCTTGATCAATAGCATTAGGTTCATCATACAACAACCGCAAGGCTTGAAAAAATGCGTCCACATTAGCCATAATAGGATCTCCGGGTGTCAAAGAAAAGGCCCAATCCTGGGGATCGCCACGCAGCAGGGAGATGACAATTTTAACCTGCTGCACAGAGCTCCCCGATGAGTTAGGTTTCAAAGCAAAAAATAGTTTACAATTATTCTTAAAATTCAAAAATTTAGACCGATCCCCAGAAAACACATCAGGAGTAGGGATTTTTGATTCAACAGCAGATGATTGAGCGAGATAGACAGAAATTCCCCGCACTTCCGCAACACGATCAGACAATTGTTTAGTCTCCATTTAGAAAAAAAAAATCTGCTCCTGCAGCCCCAGAAAAAAAAGAGGAAAAAATATACAAGAGAAAAAAAAATTCTGACACCCTTTTTTTTTAAAAAATTCTTTCCTAGTTTAGAGTACCCTAGAGTCTACAGTTAGGATGGTGATTCTGTTATGAATGGGTCACCGAGGAGGAGAGCAAGCCCAAGCTAAGCCACAGAAAACCAGAGAGGTTGGTAACTAAGTGTAATGCAGACCCCTGATCCTATCCACACAACTAGCAGTAGCCGTGGAGCGTACCTACGATGATCCTAGGTGCCTCGGCACAGCCAGAGAGCTAACTAAGCCTAAAGCAAAAAAGGGGAAATCTAAACTGCCCCAGAGCAGACCCCAAAGGAATAGATAGCCCCCAAACATATATTGTCGGTGAGACAAGGTGAAAACACAAACGCAGGCAGGAAAATAGACTGAGCAAATGATGGGGCCCACACTGACTAGACAGGACAGGAAAGGAAAGACGCTGTCTGCAATCATGCAAAAAACCCTGCAGAAAGTCCAACATGTCTGATGCAAAAAACACTGAAGTCGCATGACTTCGCCCACTATATCAGCACTCTGGTATAGTCTGAAAGCAGAGCAAAAAGAGGCAAAACTAATAAGGGACAAAAACAAACTGGCACAAGCAGTAACATATGGACGATGATTCAGCACAGCCCCAGCCAGAGCTGGCTGACCCACACAAAACTGAGATAGACAAAACCAGATCAAATGCAAACAGAATAGCAAATGAACACTTAGCTGAACATGCAGGGACTGAGCTGGAAACATCAGACCTCAGGAGGCAGAAGAAAATCACCAGCAGGGATAGAGGGAGTCGGCTGTCTTAAATCCCAATCTGAAACCCCAGATCTCCAATCATCGTCCTCATTATCAGGTGGCAAGCCTCTGTTAATCAGATCAACTCCATTACCTCCAGTAACCACCAGAGGGAGCCCAGAAAGAGAACTCGCAACCCCTCTGTCAATCTGTCCAGCTCCACTACCTTCAGTAATAACCAGAGGGAGGCCAGAAACCAAATTCACAACAGCAGCTCCTATATAAAGTTCCCCTGCCCTGTGGGGCATTGCTAGAGCTTCACATTAAGTTTCTGAGTCTTGCCATGTGTGTTTGGTGCTCAGCTCCTGTTCTGCCTGCATGTAGTTCTAGGTGAACTGATGCCTGTTTTTCCACCTGGGGGATGAGTATCCAGATCCATTTCTGTTTGATGCCTGTTTTTCCGCCTTCTCTGGGGGCCGAGTACCCAGTTCCGCCTTTCCTGGAGGCTGCATATCCAGGCCCATTTCCGCCTGCTCTGGGAGCTGAGTACCCATGTCTGCCTTTCCTGGAGGCTGCATATCCAGGCCCATTTCTGTTTTGTTTTCTGCCTCCCTGAGGGCTGCATTCTCAGGCCTGAACCCTTGATCTTGTATTCATTACTGTACCTGACCCTGTCTGAACAGTGTCATCTGTGTTATTTTCCTGAGGTCCCTCTGTGTCTGGAACCCTGTACCTGATGTCCTCCACCAGATGTCCAGAGTCTGATGCCAGTGTTCTGATGTTCTATCTGTGATCTGAGTCCTGATGTCCAGCCTCTGTCCTGATGTCCAGCCTCTGTCCTAATGTCCAGCCTGTGTCCTGATGTCCTGATGTCCAGCCTATGTCCTGATGTCCAGCCTGTGTCCTGATGTCGGGACTGTGTCCTGTTGTCTGGCCTGTGTCCTGATGTCCTGCCTGAGTCCTATGTCTGTCCGTGTTCTGATGTCTAGTCCGTTTTCCGTTGTCCAGCCTGTGTCCAGATGTCCAGTCCGTGGTCCTGGTCATCCAGCCAGTGCTCTTAAGTCAGTCTGTACGTGTTCCTGGATGGATTCCTCCTCCATGGTTCGTCTGAAGTCTGCCTAAAGTCAGTGTCTGATGTTCTTCTGCTGTGCCTGTGCCTTTCCTGTGGGCCGAGAGAGGTCCTCCTAGGATGCCCGTGCCAGATGTCCTTGGACTGCGTCAACCCTTGATGACCTCCTGCTTCGTCTGTCAACCTGAGCTATGTACCCTTCTTGATGTGCATAATCGGGAACCTGGTGTCTAGATGTCTTCTTGCTTCATTTAAGTAAACTTTATGCTTCTTCATACCTGAAGTTGTGCGGTGTCTTTTAGTTCGGCATATGGCCATCTTGTCCACTAACTCAGCTGCCATAGACCCCGGTCGCTATCCTTGCTAGTCCGGGTAGGCCCGGTTCCCCCTCTGTGGTCCAGTGGGTCCACATTCCACGATCACCTGGGACGCACACCCCATTGTCGTTAAGGTTCGACAACTTGGGAGCGTTGGCTGGTAAGCCACGCTGCATCTGTGATTGTAACAAATTGCAGGGCACCATTTTTTTTGGTTGTGCTTCTGCTTGAGTATGCATCTTGGTCTCTGATAGGGATGTCAGATATGTTTTATACGTGCAGCTATTGAGAAGCAGGCCATATTTTTATATATGTTCCCTGCTATGAGGATTTAGTGGAGGCCCAATAATTGAATCCAAAGTCTATTGCTTGCATAAACTTTGTGGTTGTGTCTCTATTACAATATATTATGTAATCTATTATTACAATATATTATGTAATTGCAATGTATAAATAATAAATGTAATTGCACTATTATTATATTTATTGTACTTTTGTGTCACCATTCTGTTGTATTTCTATGTGGATACCAGTGCAATCACTGGACTTTAATAATCATACGAGTATTTACCATACTTATTTTTAGAGATTTATGATTCAAAAGTTTTTAACTCAATTAATATACTTTGACTTTTTTTGGTGTGCATTAATATCCAAATAATGTTTGTTATTGGTAGTTATATGACTTGTGATAGACCATTATTTCTAATATTCAATGATTCTGTAATAACAGGGTCTGTACCACCGTACTGAAAATGTGGAGCAATTATTCAAAAATGAGTCAAAGCTGAGCCTGGAAACTATAGACCAGTAAATTTAGCCTGTACTGTAGGCAAATCGGGCAAAATCATTGAGAGTTTTCTAAGACATGCTATCCTGGAGTATCTTAGTGAGAATGACTTCATGAGCCTACATCAACATGAGTTTTGTGTTTCCTTGTTGTGTTTCAGCCATTAGGTGATGTGAGCATTGTCTGACCGACTTGTTCACACTTGTGCATGTCACATATGTTTTTAATCTGTTTTTTCCTTGCTCAGCATGGTTTGGGAGATCCCACCCCTCTCCTGTGTGACATGCACATAAATGAGCTGTCTTACACCACAAGCCCATACACTAGGAGGCACCTGTCTGTATCCTGTTCATTTAGACACTGTTCACATGTTCAGGTTTTAAATACATTAGATAGGGACTGCTTCATGAAGGGTTACCGTGACGTGGTGAAGCGGCTTGGTATACATTTTTTGCAAAAAACGTATCGACTAAATACCCTGTATTTGTTATACAGCACTTGCTGATTACTGTCATGTTTTTACTGCAGAGTATTTTTTGCAAATTTGTCATTTTGTGTTTTCTTGTTGTGTTTCAGCCATTGGGTGATGTGAGCATTGTCTGACCGACTTGTTCACACTTGTGCATGTCACATATGTTTTTAATCCGTTTTTTCCTTGCTCAGCATGGTTTGGGAGACCCCACCCCTCTCCTGTGTGACATGCACATAAATGAGCTGTCTTACACCACAAGCCCATACACTAGGAGGTGCCTGTCTGTATCCTGTTCATTTAGACACTGTTCACATGTTCAGGTTTTAAATACATTAGATAGGGACTGCTTCGTGAAGGGTTACCGTGACATGGTGAAGCGGCTTGGTATACATTTTTTGCAAAAAACGTATCGACTAAATACCCTGTATTTGTTATACAGCACTTGCTGATTACTGTCATGTTTTTACTGCAGAGTATTTTTTGCAAATTTGTCATTTTGTGTTTTCTTGTTGTGTTTCAGCCATTGGGTGATGTGAGCATTGTCTGACCGACATGTTCACACTTGTGCATGTCACATATGTTTTTAATCAACATGAGTTTGCAAGGCAAACTCTTTTTAGCTCTGGGACATGTACGTTGGTTACAACAATGAGCATGCTGAATGCTGGAATTTGACATCAAAACTGTAATGTTTTCACAATACACATTGTCAAATAGATTTGTTAGATCTGATGATGCTGGTGTACATGCTGTCAACATTCATGTCAAAATGGCTATATAATTATTTATAAAAGTATTCTTGTTTTATATTTAAATTAATATTTTCCCATTTTCTTGCTTGAATCTGTGTTTCAAAATTTATAAAAGCAAGTAAACGAATATCATCAAGTCGATCAGATCTATGTATAAGATCTATATAACTTTTGACCTACTTCTCCACTAAAATGGGTTACCTGCAACACTAAAGCTCCTGTCATAGGCTGTAAAAAGGCATATCACCATAACAGAAAGGGCTCATTAATTTTAGAGAAAGCAAGAAACTTCACCCAAGGTACCCCATAACAGTGGATAGAAGACTGCTGGGTACGCACTGAAATTAATGGGTGCCCTGTTATGTGTTCATTTATGTTACAGAGAAAGATTGAATGGTTTCCTGTAATTAGTATATTTATATAAATGTTTGCATTTACATAGCCTGAGCCCTAATTTCCCATATATTGCGATTATCACTGTACAGTACCTGGGTCCCGGGTTGGTATTACTTTAGGCTCTTCTGTGTTACTTGTGGTACCAACAATCTGTTCAGTCTGAGTAAAAGCAGGAGTTGTATTTAGGACAAGCGGTAGAGAAACAGACGTTGTGACTGACGGAACAGTTGACTGGTAAGCTGCTTCTCCTGCAAATAAAATAACATAGCTTTAGATTTAGCTCTGTTGATTTGACGTACAATAAACTGAGGTTATGTTTTCTAGCGAAATGTGCCACACAGGTCCTGATCGTAATTTATCTAACACTTCTGCTGCACTGCTGACAATCAGATTTATTTTACAATGAAACTGCAAAGCTAAACGGTTTGCTCCGTGACAATGTTTTATATCCTCTTCCAGCATAGTGACATATATCAATGGGCCGCTAGATAATTCATTGGACCAAGGGACTGAATATATTTGTATCTCTGTTTTATATAGCAATTTCTGCAATACAAATGTAAAGAGATTTGGAAATGCAGTATATATATACATTGGGGAACAGAAACCTGCAGTTCCAGCAAAGGTAATAGGTTTTTGACAACTATGAGAGACAATTACCTTTCACAACTGGTTCAGGACCCAACAAGAAGGGGGGGCACTGCTAGACCTAATATTAACCAACAGGCCAGATCGCATATCAGATATAAGGGTTGGGGGTCACTTGGGTAATAGTGATCACAAAATAATAAGTTTTCAGGTGTCCTTTAATAAGATGTGTAGTAGAGGGATTACTAGGACACTAAACTTCAGGAAGGCAAATTTCCAATGGATGAGAGATGATCTTGGTGCAATTAACTGGGACGATATCCTGAGACATAAAAATTCACAAGGAAAATGGGAGACATTTATTAGCATCCTGAATAGGACCTGTGCACAATATATACCGTATGGGAATAAGCATGCTAGAAATAGGAGGAAACCACTATGGCTAAATAGAGCTGTAAGGGGCTCAATAAGTGACAAAAAGAAAGCATTTAGAGAATTAAAGCAAGTAGGTAGTGATGAGGCATTAAATAAATACAGAAAATTAAATAAATTCTGTAAAATGCAAATCATGGCAGCAAAGATTGAGACAGAGAGACTCATTGCCAGAGAAAGTAAAAATAATCCCAAAATATTCTTTAACTACATAAAAAGTAAGAAACTAAAAAATGATAGTGTTGTTCCCCTTAAAAATAGTCTAGGTGAAATAGTGGATGAGGAAAAAGCCAATATGCTAAATGACTTTTTTCAACAGTATTTACACAAGAAAATCCCATGACGAATAACATGATCAGTGATAAAAATTCTCTATTAAATGTCACCTGCTTAACCCAGCAGGAAGTACGGCGGCGTCTAAAAATCACTAAAATTGACAATTCCCCGTGCCCGGAATGGATACACCCCCGAGTACTGCAGGAATTAAGTACAGTCATAGATGGACCATTATTTTTAATCTTTGAAGATTCCATAATAACAGTGTCTGTACCACAGGACTGGCATATGGCAAATGTGGTGCCAATATTCAAAAAGGGAACAAAAACTGAACTTGGAAATTATAGGCCAGTAAGCATAACCTCAACTGAGGGTAAAATCCTGGAGGGTTTTCTAAGAGATGCTATACTGGAGTATCTGAAGAAGAATAACCTCATGACCCAATATCAACATGGGTTTACGAGGGACCGTTCCTGTGAGACTAATCTGATAAGCTTCTATGAATAGGTAAGTTCCGGGCTCAACCAAGGGAACGCAATGGACGTGGTGTATATGGATTTTTCAAAAGCTTTTGATACGGTGCCACACAAAAGGATGATACATAAAATGATAACAATGGGATAGGAGAATATATGTGTAAGTGGGTTAACAGCTGGCTCAGGGATAGAAAACAAAGGATGGTTAATTATTAAAGGAGCACACTCGGACTGGGTCGAGGTTAGCAGTGGGGTACAGCAGTGGTCAGTGTTGGGCCCACGTCTTTTTAACATATTAATGACCTTGTAGGGGACATACAGAGTAGAATTTCAATATTTGCAGATGACACTAAACTCTGCAGGGTAATCAATACAGAGGAGGACAATTTAATATTACAGGAAGATTTATGTAAACTAGAAGCTTGGGCTGATAAATGGCAAATGAGCTTCTATGGGGATATATGTAAGGTCATGCACTTGGACAGAAAAAATACGATGTATAATTATGTGCTTAATTGTAAAACACTGGGCAAAACTGTCACTGAGAAAGACCTGGGTGTGTGGGTGGACGACAAACTCACATTTAGTGGCCAGTGTCAGGCAGCTGCTGCAAAGGCAAATAAAATAATGAGATGCATTAAAAGAGGCATAGATGCTCATGAGGAGAACATACTTTTACCCCTATACAAGTTACTAGTGTGACCACTAGAGTTGAGCGATACCGTCCGATACTTCAAAGTATCGGATCGGAATGGATCGGCCGATCTTAAAAAAAAGTATCGGTATCGCCGATTCCGATACCGGAAGTCCCATTCAAGTCTATGGGACTTCCGGTATCGGAATAAGAAAAATCCTGTTTTTCCCTTGTACAGCCTCTCTGGGGTCTGTACGGGCCTTTCGGGGGGCTGTGCCGGCCTGCCAGGGGGTCTGTGCAGGCTCCGGTGGTCTGTGCCGGCCTGCCGGGGGGCTGTGCCGGCCTGCCAGGGGGGCTGTGCAGGCTCCGGTGGGCTGTGCCGACCTGCCGGGGGGCTGTGCCGGCCTGCCAGGGGGGCTGTGCAGGCTCCGGTGGGCTGTGCCGGCCTGCCGGGGGGCTGTGCCGGCCTGCCGGGGGGCTGTGCAGGCTCCGGGGGGCTGTGCCGGCCTGCCGGGGGGCTGTGCAGGCTTCGGGGGTCTGTGCAGGCATCGTCCGATGGGACTACAAGTCCCATCGGGCGATGCCTGCTACCATGACAGTGATTGACACATTAGCCAATGATGGGACAGTAGTAGTCCCATCATCCGGCTAATGTGTTGAATGTAAAAAAAAAAAAAAAATTACATGCTACATACATACAACATGCATACTACATACATGCTACATTCATACTACATATTACATACATGCTACATTCATACTACATATATACTACATGCAACATACATACTACATATATACTACATGCAACATACATACTACATATATACTACATGCATGCAACATGCATACTACATATATACTACATGCTACATACATACTACATATATGCTACATACATACTACATATATACTACATGCATGCTACATACATACTACATACATACTACATATATGCTACATACATACTACATATATACTACATGCATGCTACATACATACTACATACATACTACATATATGCTACATACATACTACATATATACTACATGCATGCTACATACATACTACATGCTACATACATACCACATATATACTACATACATACTACATGCATGCTACATACATACCACATACATACTACATACATACTACATACATACTACATGCTACATACATACTACATATATACTACATGCATGCTACATACATACTACATGCTACATACATACTACATATGTACTACATGCATGCTACATACATACTGCATGCTACATACATACTACATACATACTACATGCTACATACATACCACATATATATTACATACATACTACATACAATACATTCATACAATACATACATAGACATACAGTACATATAACATAGAGTAACATACTTACCAATACTTGTCACATTGTTCCCCGAAGCCATTGTCTTTTACGGAATAAATATTAACATAACAAACCACAAAAATACTCACCCACGATCCGAAGCAGTCCACGAGTGTGTCCCACGACGATCTTGGGTAGAGAACTGCAGCATCAGCTGTTGCTGCCGTTCTCTACGGGCTGCAGGAATCCAATGACGGAAGGTAGGTATCCTTCCGCACTGTATTCCTCCGCCACTTAAAAAAAAAAAAAGTCCCTAGTCTCACTTTATGCCATTGCTGTGTGGGAAATTCCCACGCAGCAATGGCATAAAGTGAGACTAGGGACTTTTTTTTTTTTTAAGTGGCGGAGGAATACAGTGCGGAAGGATACCTACCTTCCGTCATTGGATTCCTGCAGCCCATAGAGAACGGCAGCAACAGCTGATGCTGCAGTTCTCTACCCAAGATCGTCGTGGGACACACTCGTGGCCTGCTTCGGATCGTGGGTGAGTATTTTTGTGGTTTGTTATGTTAATATTTATTCCGTAAAAGACAATGGCTTCGGGGAACAATGTGACAAGTATTGGTAAGTATGTTACTCTATGTTATATGTACTGTATGTCTATGTATGTATTGTATGAATGTATTGTATGTAGTATGTATGTAGTATATATGTGGTATGTATGTAGCATGTAGTATGTATGTAGTATGTATGTAGCATGCATGTAGCATGCAGTATGTATGTAGCATGCATGTAGTATATATGTCGTATGTATGTAGCATGTAGTATGTATGTAGCATGCATGTAGTATATACTGTATGTAGTATGTATGTAGCATGTAGTATGTATGTAGTATGTATGTAGCATGTAGTATGTATGTAGTATGTATGTAGTATGTATGTAGCATGCATGTAGTATGTATGTAGTATATATGTGGTATGTATGTAGTATATATGTGGTATGTATGTAGCAAGTAGTATGTATGTAGCATGCAGTATGTATGTAGCATGCATGTAGTATATATGTAGTATGTATGTAGTATATATGTAGTATGTATGTAGCATATATGTAGTATGTATGTAGCATATATGTAGTATGTATGTAGCATATATGTAGTATGTATGTAGCATATATGTAGTATGTATGTAGCATGTAGTATGTATGTAGCATGTAGTATGTATGTAGCATGCAGTATGTATGTAGCATGCATGTAGTATATATGTAGTATGTATGTAGCATATATGTAGTATGTATGTAGTATATATGTGGTATGTATGTAGTATGTATGTAGCATGTAGTATGTATGTAGCATGCATGTAGTATATATGTAGTATGTATGTAGCATGTAGTATGTATGTAGCATGTAGTATGTATGTAGCATGCATGTAGTATGTATGTAGTATGTATGTAGTATATATGTAGTATGTATGTAGCATGCATGTAGTATATATGTAGTATGTATGTAGCATGTAGTATGTATGTAGCATGCATGTAGTATATATGTAGTATGTATGTAGCATGTAGTATGTATGTAGCATGTAGTATGTATGTAGCATGTAGTATGTATGTAGCATGCATGTAGTATGTATGTAGTATATATGTAGTATGTATGTAGCATGTAGTATGTATGTAGCATGCATGTAGTATATATGTAGTATGTATGTAGTATGTATGTAGTATGTATGTAGTATGTATGTGGTATGTATGTAGTATGTATGTAGTATGTATGTAGTATATATGTGGTATGTATGTAGTATGTATGTAGTATGTATGTAGTATGTATGTAGCATGTAGTATGTATGTAGCATGCATGTAGTATGTATGTAGTATTTTTTTTTTTTTTTTTTTAACATTTAACACATTAGCCGGATGATGGGACTACTACTGTCCCATCATTGGCTAATGTGTCAATCACTGTCATGGTAGCAGGCATCGCCAGATGGGACTTGTAGTCCCATCGGACGATGCTTGCACAGACCCCCGGACATCAGCACAGCCCCCCGGCAGGCCGGCACAGCCCCCCGGCAGGCCGGCACAGACCCCCACAGGGTGCACAGACCACCGGCAGGCCGGCACAGCCCCCCGGCAGGCCGGTACAGACCCCGGGCAGTCCACACAGCCCCCCGGCAGGCCGGCACAGCCCCCCGGCAGGCCGACAGAGACCCCCGGAAGGCCCGAAATGACGGCGCATCATGATGCGCACACACCGCGCATCATGATGACGTCAGGCTGTCAATCAACTTTGAACTTCCGATTCCGATGCCGACTTCCGATATTGAAAAAATATCGGAAGTCGGTATCGGAATTCCGATACAGCAAGTATCGGCCGATACCCGATACTTGCGGTATCGGAATGCTCAACACTAGTGACCACACTTAAAATACGGTGTACAGTTCTGGTCTCCGGTGTATAAGAAAGACACAGCTGAACTAAAGCGAATGCAGAGAAGAACGACCAAGGTTATTAGAGCACTGGGGGGTCTGCAGTACCAGGACAGGATATTACACTTGGGGTTATTTAGTTTGGAAAAGCGAAGGCTTAGGGGTGATCTTATGACAATGTATAAATATATGAGGGGACAGTACAAAGACCTTTCAAATGATCTTTTAACTCTTAGCCCTGTGACAGGGACAAGCGGGCATCCTCTACGTCTGGAGTAAAGAAGGTTTAAGCATACTCACAGACGCAGATTCTTTACAGTAAGAACAGTGAGACTATGGAACTCTCTGCCGTATGATGTTGTAATGAGTGATTCACTACTAAAATTTAAGAAGGGACTGGATGCCTTTCTTCAAAAGTATAATGTTACAGGTTATTTATGCTAGATTCCATGATAGAGTGATGATCCAGGGAACTAGTGTGATTGCTGTATGTGGAGTCAAGAAGGAATTTTTTCCCCAATGTGGATCTTAGTATTTGCCGCATGGGTTTTTTGCCTTCCTCTGGATCAACATTTTAGGCTATGCGTTGAACTAGATGGACTTAAAGTCTCCCTTCAACCTTAAACACTATGTTACTATATATACAGCTCTGGCAAAAATTAAGAGACTACTGCACAGTTTTTAAAAATCAGCTTCTCTACATGTCTGACAGCCATTCCATTCCAGTGCCAGTTGAATTCTAACCAGAGTACACCTCATTCTACTTAATGTGTTTCTGATTAGGTGATCACCTGAACCAAATCTTATTTAATGAAGGAAAGTATAAAAAACCCTGCTGTGGTGTTCACAATCCTCTTGCAATAGAACAAGCTGGATGGCAAAACAAGTGCTAGTAATATCCCAAAAGTAATAGGAATGAAAAAATAACTTTTAATCATGCCAAAGGAGTTGAAAACAAAAGTCTTGAGTGAGGAAAAGAAGGGCTCAATTCTGGCTTTACTAGCAGAGGGATACAGTGAGCGTCATTTTGCCTCCATCCTTAAAATTTCTCAGATGGCAGTCCATTACAACAAGGATTGGACCATAGAGGACTGGAGAAAGGTAATCTGCTCTGATGAGACTAATTTTAAGCTAATGGTTAGATAGAGACCTGAAGAGTCATACAAAGCACAGTGTCTTGCACCCACTGTGAAATTTGGTGGAGGATCTGTGATGATCTGGGGATTCTTCAGCAAGGCTGGAGTTGGGCATGCTAATCTTTGCGAAGGACGTGATGAATCAAGCCGCATACAAGGTTATCCTTCTGTTCAGGCAATGTTCCCCATCTCTAATGACTGGTTTATTGTGCCATGCCACACAGCTAGGTCAATCAATCTGTGGATGAAGGACCACCACATCAAATCCCTGTCATGGGCAGCCCAATCTCCAGACCTGAACCCCTTTGAAAACCTCTGGAATGTAATCAAGAGGAAGATGTATAATCAAGAGCCATCAAACAAAGAAGAACTTAAATTTTTGTACCAGGAGTGGCATAAGGTCACCCAAAAGAAGTGTGAAAGACTGGTGGAAAGCATGCCAAGACGCTTGAAAGCTGTGATTAAAAATCATGGATATTCCACAAAATATTGATTTCTGAACTCTTCCTGAGTTAAAACATTAGTATTGTTGTTTCTAAATGATTATGAACTTGTTTTCTTAGCATTATTTTAGGTCTGCAAGCACTGCATTATTTTGTTATTTTGACCATTTCTCATTTTCTGAAAATAAATACAAATTTCAGTGCTTGGAAATTTGAACACGTGTTGTCAGTAGTTTATAGAATGAAAGAGCAATTTAAATTTTACTCCAAAATATTCCTATAAAGAGAAAAATCAGACTGTGTATATACATATATATATATATATATATATATATATATATATACAGTGTATATATATATATATATATATATATATATATATATATACAGAGGTCTAGGGGGTAAGGTTTCACCTTGTGGAGAGTGACGTGCCAGCTCTGGCTTGTCAAGGTAAGGAGGCTTGTTCGCCGTGCAATGCTCCTCTGGGAAAATAATATGCAAATTGCCTCTTCAGAGAAAAAGAGGACTTGAACTCTATAGCACCACCTGTTGGTAGTATGTATGTATACATACATACATACATACATACATACATACATACAGGTGCTTCTCAGAAAATTAGAATATCATCAAATAATTAATAGGTCTTCAATACAAAAAGTGAAACTCATATATTATATAGAGTCATTACATCCAGGCTAACCCTAAAAGCAAATAATCCCAGAAGCTCAGCAGACCATGACAATTTCCATGTTTAAAGCAAAGTTTACTTTCATCTGAAAACAACACCTTGGACCACTGAGCAACAGTCCAGTTCTTTTTCTTCTTGGCAGAGGTAAATCGCTTCTGGCATTGTCTATTGGTCATGAGTGGCTTGACACAAGGAATGCAACACTTGTAACCCATGTCCTAGATACATCTGTGTGTGGTGGCTCTTGACGCCATGACTCCAGCAGCAGTCCACGCCTTGTGAATTTCCTCAAAATTTTTGAATTGCCTTTTCTTAACATTCCTTTCAAGGCTGTGGTTATACTGGTTGCTTGTGCACCTTTTTCTGACACACTTTTTCCTTCCACTCAACTTACCATTATTATGCTTGGATACAGCACTCTGTGAACAACCAACTTCTTTAGCAATGACCTTTTGTGGCTTACCCTCCTTGTGGATTGTGTGAATGACTGCCTTCTGGACATCTGTCAAGTCAGCAGTCTTCCCCATGATTGTGGAGCCTACTGGAACAGACTAATGGACCTTTTTAAATGCCTTGGAAGCCTTTACAGGTGTTTTTTGCTAATTATTCTAATTTACTGAGATAATGACTTTTGGGTTTCCATTGGCTGTAAGCCATAATCATCAACATTAACAGAAATAAACACATGAAATATATCACTATGTTTGGCCTCACTCTGGGTGTCACGATCCATCTTTGGATCTGTCAGAGTTTGGACTCTCACCTTTTTCCTTTCTGGCCCTCGGGGGTTAATATGGGTTTCTGCCCCCGGTGGCCGCTGGTGTTACTACAAGCTTAGTGAGTCTGCGGCTGGGTTTCCCCCCCCCGGTGGCCGCTGGTGTAACTACATATTTAATCAGTCAGCAGGTGTGACCACTCCCTCCTTCCTATAAAGGGTCATCAGGTGCTGCACTCACTGTTGGTGATATTATTCCTCAACCAAGCTGGAGTCAGGAGCAGGCTGTGTTACATTGGAGCTCCAGCTATTTCCCTTTCTGGTGCCTAACTCTGCGGTTCGGTGCATGACTGCAGAGGAAGATAAATTTTGTTGTTCAGTTGCTTTAACCCCATGGTGTCTGTTGTATCTTTCCTTTGTGTTATTGGTGCAGTACATATTTTCCGTATCTCACCTCCTGGGGAGGGGGTTGGGGCTTTAGCTCAGGGCTGAATAGGAAATAGGGACAGGTTGGGGACTTGGGCCTCACTACCATAAAGTGTACCCCCAAGTTAAGGAAAGTCAGGGCACCTCCTTAGCCTGAGGGGCAGATCAGGGGCCCTGGTTCCACATCTCCTGTTTTTCCCCACTACCCCGTGACACTGGGATTCTGGGAGGCTTCTTATAGCTTCATTGTGGGCCCATTCCCTGTCACTTATACTCTGACCCTTGCCCGAGTGTGTTTGACCCTGTTGTGCCAGTGCTTTGTGCCTGTGCTACGTTACGTCTGTCTCATTCTGATTTGGCTGTGTCCCTGTTACAAGTTATGCCTGCCCCTTTTGTACTGTGCTGCCCTCTCTGTGTGTGACCCCTTGGCTATGTCCTGACAACCCTCTGCCTGCTTCTCTTGTACTGCGCTGCCCTCTCTGTGTATGACCCCTTGGCTACATCCTGACTATCTGTTCTGTCTAATCCTTTGGTACTGTCATGCTATCTCGTGCTTTGACCCCTGCCTGATCTGTTTTATGTCCCTGTCTATGTCCCTTGGCAACTTTGTCCCATAGTTACCCTTCTAGGAGTTTTCCTTCAGCTCCTAGCTCTCCGGAGCTTAGGCCACGCCCCCAGAGGTCACGTGTTTCAGGTCCTTTTTGTCTGAAGCATGCATCTTCACCGCTGCTACCCCACTCCACAGGTATCTTTGGGCACAGATTGTTTTACTCAGGACACGCACACTGGCTCAGTGAGCAAGTGCAGTGCTGTATTCCTGACAGAAATCAAGGTCCCAAAGTCTGGATGAAGAGTAGACAGGCACCCAATCCAAGCTTCTTGAGGTCTAGTGTGAAGCTTCCACAATCAGTGATGGTTTGAGGAGCCATGTCATCTGCTGGTGTAGGGCCACTGTGTTTTATCAAGGCCAAAGTCAGCGCAGCCATCTACCAGGAAATTTTAGACCACTTCGTGCTTTCCTCTACTGACAAACTTTTTGGGGATGGAAATTTCATTCTCTAGCAGGACTTGGCACCTGTCCACAGTGCCAAAAGTACCTATACCTGGTTTAAAAACAACAGTATTCACTGTGCTTGATTGGCCAGCAAACTTGTCTGACCTTACCCCTATAGAGAATCTATTGGGTATTGTCAAGAGGAAGATGACAGACACCAGACCCAACAATGCAAACGAGCTGAAGGCTGCTATCAAAGCAACCTGTGCTTCCATAGCACTTCAGCAGTGCCACAGGCTGATCACCTGCATGCCACGCCGCATGAATGCAGTAATTGATGCAAAAGGAGCCCTGACCAAGTATTGAGAGCCTTTACTGAACATACATTTGAGTAGGCCAACATTCCCGATTTTAAAATCATTTTTCAAACTAGTGTTATAAAGTATTTTAATTTACTGAGACTATAACTTTTGGGTTTTCATTGGATGTAAGCCATAATCATCAACATTTACAGAAATAAACATTTGAAATAGATCACTCTGTTTGTAATGACTCTATACAGGGTGGGCCATTTATATGGATACACCTTAATAAAATGGGAATGGTTGGTGATATCAACTTCCTGTTTGTGGCACATTAGTATATGGGAGGGAGGAAACTTTTCAAGATGAGTGGTGACCATGGTGGCCATTTTGAAGTCAGCCATTTTGGATCCAACTTTATTTTTTTCAATGGGAAGAGGGTCATGTGACACATCAAACTTATTGAGTATTTCACAAGAAAAACAATGGTGTGCTTGGTTGTAACGTAAGTTTATTCTTTCATGAGTTATTTACAAGTTTATGACCACTTATATAATGTGTTCAAAGTGCTGCCCGTTGTGTTGGACTGTCAATGCAACCTTCTTCTCCCACTCTTGACACACTGATAGAAGCAAGTACAGAGTCAGACAACAATATCAGAAACAGGAATGAACCAAGCCATACATGAGAAAGCATACACAGGCAGACAGTATCCACAGATAGACAGGGGTCAGGAAGTCGAGGTCAAAAGTATCACTGACAATGGACAGAGCCCAAATGAGGCTATTTAAAGTCCTCCCAGAACCAGAGAGAGACCAAAGGTATTAATCCCTGCAGCACTAAACCAGTATTCACATTCAGACCATGACAGTACTCCCTTCGTAATGAGGGGCCACTGGACCCCCAGGCTTCTCAGGATGTCAGACAAGAAACGCCCGAACCAGACGATCAGCGTGTACAGACTGGGCCAGGACCCACAACCGATCCTCTGGACCATACCCCTTCCAGTGTACCAGATGCTGCAAGGTGCGGCGTACCAGACAAGAATCCACAATGTGTCCGACCTCATATTCCATGTGACCCCCACACCAACACCAGGGGAACAGCCGAGACAGAACCCTTCTCAACAGATCCCAAAGGTTTTAAAAGGGATTTGTGGAACACATTGGTAATTGTGACTATCTCCACAATTTCGTATTCGACCAATGAATTTTGGCCCCAATTTGACAGATGGAACCTTGAGTTTAATATTCCACATGGAGAGCCAAACCTTCTCCCCTACCTGAAAACTATGACCCAAGACCCTCTCTCTGCAAAAAATCTTATACCTCCCCTGAGACCTGGAGATGTTACGACGGACCTCAGCCCACCAATTTTTTTAAATGCTGTACAGACTCCTCTGCCCAAGGACAACCAGAATCCAAACGAGAAAATTCCCCAAACTGTGGATTAAATCCATAGTTCACCAGAAAAGGAGACATACCAGTGTACTGATTTACATGACTGTTAAAAGCAAACTCAGCCAAAGGCAATACATCACACCACTCATCCTTACTGACAGAGGCCATACACCAAAGAATTTGCTCAAGGGATTGATTGGTGTGTTCAGTCTGACCATTACTCTCAGGGTGATACGCACAAGAAAAGGACAAGGTAATATCCAATTTTTTACAGAATGCCTTCCAGAACTTAGCCACAAACTGCACACCTCTGTCAGACACCAAATTCCTGGGTACCCCATGCAGACGGACCACCTGTTGCACAAGCAGCCTGGACAAGGTTTCAGCATAGGGTAATGCAGACAAGGGTACAAAATGAGCTTGCTTAGAAAACCTGTCCATCACCACCCATATCACGGTATTACTCCTCGAAGGAGGGAGTTTGGTGATAAAATCCATGGACAAATGAGTCCATGGTCAAGGCACCAGTTCCCTGGCTATGAGAGCTCTTAGAACGTGCACAAACCTCACAACAATTTTTTACATCCGTACCCAAAGTGGGCCACCAAAAAACCCTTCCACATGGCAGAAATCCCAGGACGAGCACTCAATCTAGACCCATGAAACTCTTGAAGGAGCCTAGAATGAAATTGCTCCGGGACAAACAATTTACCCCAAGGTTTAGAAGCAGGAGCAAGAGACTGAACCTCTAAAATCTCTTGCTCCAGTTCTGACGAGATATCAGCCCCCACCACCCCGGGTGGAAGAATGGAAGATGGTGATTCGGGGGGAGACACAGAATCAAAACTTCGAGACAATGCATCAGTTTTGACATTTTTGGACCCAGGATGAAAAGTAATGGAAAACTGACACCGGGAAAAAAAAGCGACCGGCGGGCCTGTCTGGGACTTAATCTTTTAGCAGACTCAATATAGGCTAAGTTTTTATGATCAGTAATCACAGTGATAGGATGGGTCACCCCTTCCAAAAAATGCCTCCATTCTTCAAATGCCAATTTCACCACAAGAAGTTCTCTATTGCCCACATCATAATTTCTTTCGGCTGAAGAGAACTTCTTGGAAAAGAAGGCACATGGCTTAAGATTGGTCAAAGTGGCAGGTCCCTGAGACAATAGTGCTCCCAACCCCAACTCAGAAGCGTCCACCTCTACAATAAAAGGTTTAGACGGATCCAGCTGCACCAATATTGGAGCGGACATGAAACACCTTTTCAACGTCAGACAGGATTCTTTGGCAGACACGGACCAATTTTTTATATCCGCACCCTTGCGTGTAAGATCAGTAAGCGGCTTGACCACCTGTGAAAACCCCCTAATAAATTTTCTAGAGTAATTTGCGAATCCCAAGAAGCGCTGGAGCCCCTTAAGATCCTGGGGTTGAACCCAGTCAACAATAGCCTGCACCTTCTTGGGATCCATACAAAACCCCTCACTGGACATAATCAGGCCTAAAAAAGACAACTCCTGCACAAAAAAATGAGCATTTCTCCAATTTACCAAACAGTTGATTATCCCTGAGTCTTTGGAGAACTGTGCGTAAATGTTGCAGATGGGAATGATTATCAGGGGAGTAAACCAAAATGTCAACAAGGTAGATAACAACAAAACGACCAATAATATCAGAAAACACCACATTAATAAAATTTTGAAATATAGCAGGAGCGTTAGTAAGACCAAATGGCATAACCAGGTTTTCAAAGAGCCCCTCAGATGTGAGAGATGCAGTTTTCCATTTGTCCCCCTCCCAAACCCTTATCAGATTATAGGCTCCACGTAGATCTGGATTAGAGAATCATTTGGCTCCTGACAACTGGTTACATTAATCTGGAATATGGGGAAGAGGGTACATGATTCTCACGGTAATTTTGTAAAGTTCCCAAAAATCGAGGCAAGGTCGTAAACTGCTATCTTTTTTCTTTACGAAGAAAAACCCTGTGGCCACAGTAGAGACAGAGGGACATATATGCCCCTTGCGGAGACTTTCCGCAATATACTCCTTCATGGCTAAGCATTCAGGGCTGGACAAATTAAACAGATGGGCTTTAGGCAATTTAGCCCCAGGAATCAATTCAATGGCGCAATCAAAAGGTCTATGTGACGGTAAGACCTAAACCTCACTTTTGGAGAACACGTCTTGAAAGTCTTTCAGGTACTCCAGAACACCCTCCAGACTGACAGACGACACAGGACCAGATTTAACAGGTTGAGACAATAATGCAAACTGACAGCATAGATTGACACAGTTAGGACCCCATTGAACAATTTCCCCAGATTCCCAATTGATGACTGGGATGTGGCATTATAACCATGGCATTCTCAACACCAACCCAGCAGGTAGGTTTTCCAAAATAAAGCAACTTATTCTTTCAGGATGAGCTGGGCCAACCTTGAGTGAAAAGATCTCAGAAACATAGAGATTTGTTTGGTGAGAGGAGAGGAGTCAATGGCCTCCACTTTAACCAGAGTCTCAAGCCTAACTGTCCCTATCTTGCATTGAGATACCAAACGAGAGTCAATCAAATTGATAGATGAACCGCAATCAACAAAAGCCATAGAAAGCAAAGGACAACCATCCACCAGCAGTTCCACCTGCAGCAGAATTTTTGAGAGTGAAGAAAAATGTACCTGAGGGTCTGGGTAGTCACTTCGACAACTTCCCAGACCTAGTCATTTCCCAACATTTTTGCTGATGAAGGACAGGAGGAACAGTCCATTTTCCAGTGTCCCAACTCTCCGCAATAAAAGCACAACTGTTTCCCATGGCGGCGTCTCCTCTCCTCCTCCTTATACGAGATAGCACCCACTTCCATGGACTCAGATGTGGACAGTGTTTCACTCTTGCTGGAGTATAATGGGGTATCCAGCTGCATAACCCCTCTAGCACACAGCCTACGGTCCATACAGACAGCCTGAGTCATGGCATCCTCCAGGGAATCAGGTGGGAGATGTAATGCCATGGCATCCTTCAAGTGCTCAGACAGTCCTCTGTGGAACAAGCCCCTGAGGGTGGTGTCATCCCAAGAAACTTCAGCAGCCCAATGTCTGAACTCAGAACAAAACCGCTCGTCTGAGTGCTTCCCCTGACAAACACTCATAACCATGTCCTCAGCCAAACGCACACGATCAGGTTAATCATAGATATGCCCGAGGGCCTCAAAAAATGCATCCACTGACATTCTCTCAGGAGCCGTGCGAGGAAGAGAAAAAGCCCAAACCTGAGGGGATTCCATTAATAGAGAAATAATGACCCCCACCCTCTGACTTTCATCACCTGAAGAGCAGGGTCTTAATGAAAAGAAAAGTTTACACCTTTCCCTGAAGACTGAATTTCTTTTTATCCCCAGAAAAGGTGTCAGGCAACTTAACAGGAGGCTCAGGAGAAATAAGGGTAGCATCACTGGCACCAACCCGCTAATACCCTGTGGACAAAGCCTCTTGCACAATATCAGTCACTTGCTGCTGAGACTGCGCAATGGCTCTCTGTTCAACATTCAGTTTTTGCATCATCTGAGTCAGACTATTCACTTGCTCAGAGAGGGTGCGCATGAGATCCATAGCCAAAGGAAAAAAAGGTGCAAAATCTCATTTAAATGTTCTGGTCAGTGATAATGTCAGGCACACCACACTGCACTTGCTCACTGAGTCAGTGCGCGTGTCCTGAGTAGAACAAACAATGCTCAAAGATACCTGTGGAGTGGGGCGGCAGCAGTGGAGATGTGTGCTTCAGGCAAACAGGACTTGAAGTACGTGATTGCTGGGGGAGTGTCTGTGGGTGGAGACAAGCCCTGGTGCTCCGGAGACCGGTGCTTGGGCTAGAGATGCCCAGAGAGTAGTCGGACAGGCGGAGCCTGGAAACCTAAGATAGCAGCGAGGTACAGGCAGGAGCAATGGATTGGAAGGTCAGGGACAGGCCATGGTCATAACAGAGAGGCAAAGCAAGTACAGAGTCAGACAGCAATATCAGAAAGAGGAACGAACCAGGTTATGCACGAGGAAGCATACACAGGCAGACAGTATCCACGGATTCACTGGGGTCAGGAACTAAGCTGAGGACAAAAGTATCACTGACAATGGACAGAGCCCTAATGAGGCTACTTAAAGCCTTCCCAGAACCAGAGAGAGGCCAAAGGTATTAACCACTGCAGCACTAAACCAGAATTCACATACAGTCCATAACAATTATGGCATGATTCTCTTCCATTGAGAGCTACTTATACTTCATGTTATGGGTAGTGTTGAGCGATACGTTCCGATATCGGGAAATAGCGGATCGGAACAAACTTCGGAATGAAAATAAACCCTTTCTTTACTTGCACATCCAGTTCGGGAGAGGGGAAGAGTGTGGGCGGTGTGTGGGCGGACACTGTGCGTGTCTGTGTGTGCGGGCGGGGTCTGTACGGGCCTCTCGGGGTATATTGGTTGTTTGTTATGTATGTAGTATGTACTATGTATGTATGTATGTTGTATGAATGTAGTATATATGTAGTATGTATGTATGTTGTATGAATGTAGTATATATGTAGTATGTATGTATTATGTAGTATGTATGTATGTTGTATGAATGTAGTATGCATGTATGTAGTATGTAGTATGTATGTTGTATGAATGTAGTATGTATGTATTATGTAGTATGTATGCTGTATGAATGTAGTATATATGTAGTATGTATGTAGTATGTATGTATGTTGTATGAATGTAGTATATATGAAGTATGTATGTAGTATGTATGTTGTATGAATGTTGTATATATGTAGCATGTATGGAGTATGTATGTAGTATGTATGCATTTTTTTTTTACATTCAACACATTAGCTGGATGATGGGACTACTACTGTCCTATCATTGACTAATGTGTCAATCACTGTCATTGTAGCAAGCATAGCCCGATGGGACTTGTAGTCCCATCGGACGATGCCTGCACACACACACAACCCCCGGCAGGCACGTACAGATCCCCGGCAGCCCGCACAGATCCCCGGCAGCCCGCACAGACCCCCGGCAGCCCGCACAGACCCCCGGCAGCTCGCACAGACCCCCGGCAGGCCCGCACAGACCCCCGGCAGCCCGCACAGATCGCCGGCAGGCCCGCACAGACCACTGGCAGGCCCATACAGACCCCCGGCAGGCCCGTACAGACCCCCGGCAGCCCGCACAGACCCCCGGCAGGCCCGCACAGACCCCCGGCAGCCCGCACAGACCCCCGGCAGGCCCGTACAGATCCCCGGCAGACCCGCACAGACCACGCATCATGATGACATCATTTCAGCGGCCAATCACAGCCACAACACTGGCTCATTGCATTATGGGAACTTCCGATTCCAGTATTCGATATTGTAAAAATATCGGTACTCGGTATAGGAACTCCGATACAGCGAATATCAGCCGATACCCGATATTTGCAGTATCGGAATGCTCAACACTAGTTATGGGTTCACAGCAGCAGCTTTTAAATGTAAATACCAACCTAGAATCGGCTTCAGACCTTTTACCTGCTTAATTGAGGATTGGGTAATGAGCTAATAGCCCATGCAGTCCATTAAAGAGCTTTTGAGGTAATTGTCCATTTACTTTTGTACCATTAAAAAAGGCAGGTACCTATTAAATAGCTGTAATTTCAAAACCCTTACTCCAATTATGATATTAATAATCTCAAAATAAAGCTGAGAGTCTGCACTTTAAGCCCATATTAATGACACTGTCTATCTCTGTATGTTTTGAGACACACAGAGTGGTACTGCACCATCTACATTGTAATCAGACACAGATCTATACAAGTATGCATGCTCCTACAGTAAATATGTCTTGAACTTATTGTGATTTTTTTCATATTTGGGCTTTTCTGCTTCTATTTTCTTTTTGCAAGCAATGAAACTGGGAAGAAAGAAAGCACAATAGGGTCTTAAGTGGTAACAAGAAGGTGGCAAGGAAAAGGATCCACTCACCTTATATAGTTGCTACAGAGCAACATGTAACTGGCATGAAATAGATATCAGCTGCTGCAAGGACATGGGTCACTAGAAGGACCAAACAGTCCAAACTCACATCTCCGAGATATCCCAGAATATTCCTTGTTTTTTTCTTCCCTCCTTTGTGGCTCACATGGAATGTCATTCTTCCCTTTGTTCATATATTTTCTTTCACAATGTCAGCTTTACCAGACATTTTCTAATGTAGTAATATAGGTAGCGATGCAGCAGTTCCCTGTTTGTTTCTCCGGTCAAAAAAAAGAGCAACACTGCAATAGCACAGTGGTCCTTGTCACGATTCGGGCTCTACAGCCGTTTTTTGAGTTTGCATCCCCCTTGTTATACAGACACATATATATTCACAATCTATTTATTCCAATGCTTTTAACTTTGTTATAATACATTTTATCATTTATATTTTATTTTTCATTTTTATTTAGGTGTGTAATATAGATGATATTGCATAATATTATATTAAGTATCATTTTAGATCTACAACTAAAATTCGTCCCGTGACACTGCTGAAATTTGACATCGTCATGTGCCCGGTTTTGCGGGTTTTTTCAAAAGAATACAGTATAAAAGTACAATCATTCCTAACAATCACAGCAGGTTTCTGTTCTGATGAAGAGGTCCTGCGTGACCTCAAAACGTGTTGACCCTGTAAACCTACTTTATTAATAAATTTGATCTGTTGGAAACCGTTGTGGATTCATGAGCAGCAGCCCAGGAGTGACATCTCCCTCCCGATCGTTTCACTTTTTTTGGGGGGCACATTGTCTTTTGGAAGTGGCCCTTAAATATAGGCACTTATAAATTTAACCTAATCTACATCAGATTTTCACATAAATCCTTAAAGTAGATAAAGATAACCAATTAAGACAATTGTTTTGAAAATTTTGGACTGTGATTTTTTTAAAAAGAGATTCAATAATACTTACCTGGGAGCGTCAAAAGTATTTGACGCTTTAGGATTAGCAGATGATATAACGGTGAAATTAGAGCCATCAATAGCAATCAGGTGTGAGTGGGCAACCTGTTTTATTTAATGAACAGGGGTGTACATCAGCTACACAACTCATGTTTATGGAAATGTGTCACATGACAAAGAACCAAAGATTACTGAGGGCTTCAGAAGATGTGTTGCTGATGCTCATCAGAAAAACAAACTGTTACAAAAGGCTTTTATGGGTTTGAAATCTGCTAATCCACTGTTCTCAGGAGTGTTGGACCAATACAAATTACTCCATGAGCATGGCGTATAATAATTCCCAATGTCACAAAGCAACCAAAGAGAACCTCTAAGCAATCATTAGATAAAGTTAATGTTCATGAGTCTGTAAGCAGGTACGTGTGATGCAGTGACAGACAGGAGATAGAGCAAGGGCTAAGAAGTTTAACAACAGGGGAATACTCCACACAGGGAGGAAAAGGGTTAAACAGTATAAATGGAAAAGGATGTTGGGTGATAAAGGGTTAAACAGGGGATTCAACAGTTTAGATGACAATGGATATTGTAAGTAGAAGAACAACAGTTCAGATAACGGCAGTTCTTGTGAAGCACTTGTGTCAGGAGTTCCGCCAACTGTAACTCCTGCTGAGAACTCAATGGCGCCGGCAACGGCCGGCACGGAGTCTTTTCCAGAAAGGTTCTGTGGGAATAAATGTCCCATCTTCCGGGGGCAGCGGTTGGTCTCCGGTACCTTCTGCTGAGCCTAGACCATATGTTCAAGTGACTGACAAGGGTGAGGGCCACAGCCCTGTACGAGCCCAACGTGGCTCTGCAAATAGACACTAATGAAGTCAGGGTGCAGGTGTCTGGGCAAATATTCTCTGGCAATGTCTGGGCGCAAGTGTCAGTCCTTTATGTGGTCACTCTTATGTGGCAGGTGTTCTGTACTCACGGACATTGAGCATACAGCACCTTATTCTCTGGTTGCTACTGGGCGCTTTGCACTTTCCTCTTCATGCTGTTCACTGCCTGTTCCTGCCAAGACTCAAGCATTGACAACCACTGGCACGCAGCTTCTCTCTGGTGGTCACCGGCACCCTGCACTTTCTCTCTGTAGTCGCTGGGCACACATTGCCCATTCCTTTTCCTCTCTGGTCCCCGCTGCTGGTGGTAGGCGAGGGCAGATGCTGGCCTCCACAATGCTGGTTCTCTCAGGACACAGCACTTCTCTCTTCCTGAACTGCTGTGGCACTCCCGGCTCTCCTTGTAGCAGAGTGTATCTTTTGAGAATCCACCAGTACACAGGAGAACTTCACTGAGCAAGTTATCTTCAGTAAACAGTATTTACTTCTTATGGGTAAACATGAGATAAGAATTCAGAAGCACACAGCCCGTGCTGCTAGTATAATACAGTCAAAAGCGAAAGTAAAACTAGCAATAACAAGAGAGCTTCCCTCCCCACAATACAGCAAACATATAACTTCACACTATCGCCATCTGCTGTCAGGCTAGTGTAACGTCCTCATTTATATAAACAATAAGTCCATTTCTGTTGCATACAGTATGCCAACACCCTTTCTCAACATTAAGGACTTATTCAGTCAAACCCAACTTTTTTATTAGTCTCTGGTGTTTCTCAGCATTCAACACCTTCGTGAAGATGTCTGCTGTCATTTCTTCAGTAGGACAATATTCTAACTTCAAGACTTCTTGTTCCTGATGATCACTCAAAAAATGATATTTCACATCAATATGCTTGGTTCTTGGATTGACTCCTTCCATCTGAGCAAGAACAAGACATCCTTGATTGTCCTCTTTCAGTTTTGTCGGTTCCAACTGTGGTTGTCCTAAGTCTGTCAACAATTGTCTTAACCACAGAACTTCTTGACTTGCATGTGCTGCGGCAACATACTCTGCCTCTGTTTCTTACTTGTCTAACTTATTGGCCCACCTGAGAGGAAAAAATATGTCCACTAGTAGATCTTCTGTCAGTTGGATTGTAGGTAGGTGTGCCGACTGGTGGGGTGGTCCTCTTACTGCCGTGAACAGACTGAGACAGAGACTGTAGTGCGTCCAACAGGTCCTCTTTATTGGCCGTCCTCTCGACGACCCTCAGCACCACACAGCAGTTGCTCAACTCCGCAGCACCACACAGCAGCTGCTCGACTCCGCACACAGGCCAAGGGTACCTTCACCTCCTTCCTTTCCTGTTTGACGTCCCTCGCGGCTCTTTCATTGTGGCTGCCCTAGGCCTACCACCACAGCACTTCTCCTGTCCGAGTCCGTCCGTCTTGTGGTACCCCAGGCTCTCTCTGTCTGCGGCCACCCCCTGACTGTCTCTGTTGCCAGTCCCTTCCGGAGCTTCTTCTTTGTCCACCTCTCCCTTTAGTCTTCTCCTCTCCTGTGCTCCTCTCCTAGACTGACCGCTTCTAGAACTCTCTGTCTTCCTTTTATCCCCCTCCTTAGGAATTCCCCCTAGAGTCCTTGTAACCCCACCCCCCATGACTGTGCGGTTTCATAGCCCCATGCTGATGTTCAGTCCTTTCCTCTCTACTCCCATCTTTTGGCCAAACTGCAGTACTACACCTTCCTACACTTCTGTTGTCCTTGGTCTCCCCCTAGTGGCAAAAACCCTGTACTACAACAATCTTCTACCCTATCTAGCTGTCTCCCACCTTCATTTACAGCAGTCCTTGTCCAGCACAGTGTACATTAACCCTTCCTCTGCAGACAGGTCTGTATTTCAGCCCACTTCCCCTACACTCCTCCTTCCTTTGACCATTGTCACCCTCAACAATCTCTTTCCCCTTTTTTCCATTCTGAGACTTCCCCACCTTCTTTTGTCAGACCGGTTGTTAAGCCAGGCCTGCGATACGCGGGGAGCTGAACCAAATCGGGAGAAACCATGCTCCGAGTAGCTTACGGCTACCCGCCGGCATGTACGCCACTATGACAATTCCGTCTGGTTGGGCTAAGACCACCCGGATTCCTCTATGGGCGCGTACTTCCCACTTTTCTCCCATCCTGTTTTATTTTGCAATTTTGGAGCTCAATGACCGAGGCCTTAACCTACCAGGTCTGTTGTGAGTTCATTTTCTGGTCTACCAGTTGTGAGTTCTCCTTCCATGCTCCCTCTGGTGGTAACAGGAGGTAGTGAGGCTGATTTAATCAGTGGAGATCTGAAACCTGATAAGGAGGATGACGATTGGACCTCAGGAATCTCAGAGTGGATTTAAGACAGCTGACACCCTATTCTAGTGCTGGTGATTCCTTCTGGCTTGTCAGGTCTTGGTTCTCAGCTCTGTTCCAGTCAGCTGAAGCTAAGTGTTTCTGCTAATGTTCACACTTGATTTTGTTGGTCTATTCAGTTTTTTGTGGTCAGCCAGCCCCGGCTGGGGCTGTGCTGAATTTCCACTCTTATTTATCTGTATTTGCCAATTTGCTTTTTGTCCCTTATTAGATTGGCCTCTTTTTGCTCTGTCTCACAATATTTTAGAGTGCTGATATAGTGGGAGAAGTCTAGTGACTTCAGGGTTAATTTTGTTATCAGAAGTGTTGGACATTATTTTTGTAGGGTTTTTGGCAGATTGCTGACAGTGTCTTTCCTTTCCTATCCTTTCTAGTTAGTTTGGGAGCCATCATTTGCTCAGCCTATTTTCCTGCCTGTGTTTGTATTTTCATCTTGTTTCACCATCAATACATGTGTGGGGGCTGTCTTTCCTTTGGGGTCTGCTCTGGGGCAGTTAGTTTTCCCTTTTTCTTGCTTTAGGCTTAGTTAGTCCTCCGGCTGTGACGAAGCATCTAGGTTCATCATAGGAAAGCTCCACGGCTGCTGCTAATTGTGTGGTTAGGATCAAGGATCTGCAATCTGCATAGTTACCAACCTCTCTGGTTTTCTGTGACTTAGTTTGTTTTGTTTTTTCCTCCTCGGTGACCCATTCATAACAGAATCACCAGCCCTACCGCAGATTCTAGGGTACTCAAAAGCAGGAGAGAGTTGTTAAAAAAAGAAGAAAAAAAAAGTGTCAGAATTTTTTTTTTTTAATGTATTTTTTCCTCTTTTTTTCTGGGGCTGTAGGAGGATTTTTTTTCCTACTGGAGATTAAGCAATTGTCTGATCATGTGGAGCAACTTGCTGCTGAAGTGCTGGGAATTTCCACCTACCTCATTCAGTCACATGCTGCTGAACCTAAGATCCCTACTCCTGATGTGTTTTCTGGGGATCGGTCTAAATTTCTGAATTTTAAGAATAATTGTAAATTATTTCTTGCCTTGAAGCCTAACACATCGGGGAGCTCTGTGCAGCAGGTTAAAATTGTCATCTCCTTGCTGCATGGCGATCCCCAGGATTGGGTTTTTTCTCTGACACCTGAAAATCCTATTCTGACTAATGTGGATGCATTTTGTCAAGCCTTGGGGTTGTTGTATGATGAACCTAATGCTGTTGATCAAGCTGAGAGAACCCTGTTGGCATTAAACCAGGGTCAGGTGTTGTGAGTTCATTTTCCCCTTCACCGTTGATGTCTGATGAACTCCCTCTGATGGTGAAGAGAGGTAGTGAAATTGATTGGGATGGGAAAAACCTGTCATCTGAACAGGCAGAGTGTGATTGGACACCCGGAATCACTGAGTGGATATAAGGCAGCTGATGCCCTGCAGGGTTGCTGGTGATTTTTTCTGCTCTGAGCTCTTGCAAACCAGTTCAGTACCTGTCTTCTGAAAGCTAAGTTTTTGCTCTCTTATTTTTCCATAAGATTGTGTCTGTTTACTTAGTGTTTGTGTTCTGCCTGCCCTTGTTGGTAAAGGCTGAGCTCCATTTTTGTCTCTGGTCAAGTTGATCTTTTGCTCAGTCTTCAGAATATACCTGAGTGCTGATATAGTTATTTTGAAGTCTAGTGACTTCAGGGCCTTTTTTCTATCAGACGTGTTGGACATTATTTTGGCAGAATTTTTGCGGATTGCAGCCAGCATCTTTTCTGTCCTTTCCTATTTAGTTAGTTGGGCCCCATCATTTGCTCAACCTGTCTCTCTGTCTGTGTTTGTGTTTTCATCTGCTTTTCACCAACAATACATGTTGGGGGCTGTCTATTGCTTTGGGGTCTGCTATGGGGCAGTTTAGATTTCCCTTTTCTTTCTTTAGGCTTATTTAGTTCTCCGGCTGTGAACGAGGGGTCTAGGGCACCGTAGGAACCCCCACGGCTACTGTTAGTTGTGTGAATAGGATCAGGGGTCTGCAATCCGATAGCTACCAACCTCTCCGGTTTTCTGGACTTAGGTTGTATTTTTGTTTTTTCCTCCTTCGGTGACTCATTCATAACAGTCAGGATTCTGCAGAGTTATACTGTCAAAAATTCCAAAAGTGGGCGGTCCTTACTACATAGAATGATAGTGCATTGGCAGCTCTCTTTCGGAAGGGTTTATTAGAGACCATAAAAGATGGTATGGTGGGATTTCCTGTTCCCTCTGGTCTGGATGATTATATGTCATTAGCCATTCAAGTTGATCGGCGTTTACGTGAACGTAAAACTACACGGGAGGCGCTGCCACCTTTTGAATAAACGTCTGAACCTATGCAATGTGATGGGGTTTTGTCTAGGGCGCAACGTCAGGAGTTTAGAAGGTGTAATAAGCTGTGTTTTTTCTGTGGTGACGTCTCTCATACTATTTCTGTCTGCCCTAAACAAGAGAAACGTTTTGCACACACATTTGCTGTGGGCAGTGTACAAACTAAGTTCCTTTTGGCAATTACTCTGATCTGCTCCTTATCCACGTTTTCCACTAAGGCTTTTGTGGATTCAGGAGCAGCGTTGAATCTGATGGATTTGGACTTTACTAAACGTTGTGGTTTTTCTATGATGCCTCTGCGGACACCTATTCCTTTGAGGGGTATTGATGCTACTTCTTTGGCGGAGAATAAACCTCAGTTTTGGACCCAGGTGATAATGAGAGTTGCCCCAGACCACCAAGAAAATTGTAAATTTTTGGTGTTGCATAATTTGCATGATATTTCAATGTAAAGCAAAAAAAAGAAGAAATATGCAGGACTCACCAATGTAGCTGAAAAATTGTGAGTCTTTATTTCACATAATTTCCATCAAATGTGTGGACATGCAGGACGTGGAGGAATGCTAGGGGAGGGAGGTGTCCAGTACCTCCCTCCCCTAGCATTCCTCCACGTCCTGCATGTCCACACATTTGATGGAAATTATGTGAAATAAATACTCACAGTTTTTCAGCTACATTGGTGAGTGCTGCATATTTCTTCTTTTTTTTGCTTTACATTGAAATATTCATGTTTTTTCATGCAAGCACCTCCATTTTTTGACTGAATCATATGCCGCAATACTTCAGATAAAGAGCTTTGTCTGGTAATGTGGTGATTTGTGTGCCCTAGTATGCCGTTCATCTGTTTGCTCTTTGCTGGGATAATTTACATGATACTATTGTTCTGGGTTTTCCCTGGTTGCAAACTCATAATCCAGTTTTGGATTGGAAATCTGGGACTGTGGTGAGTTGGGGTTGTCAGTGTGTTCTTAAGGACGCTCCTGTTTTCTCCACCTCTCCTCAGTCTCATGATATTCCTGATTATCTGGCCGATTTTTCTGATGTATTTAGTGAGAGAAAGTCTGCATCTTTGCCTCCTCATAGGAGTTATGACTGTGCAATTGAGTTGATGCCTGGGTGTAAATTTCCCAAGGGTTGGCTTTTCAACTTATCAGTACCCGAACATGATGCTATGTGATCCTATATTAAGGAGTCGTTGGAGAAGGGTCATATTAGACCATCCTCGTCACCTTTAGGTGCTGGTTTTTTTCTTTGTGGCCAAGAAAGAGGGTTCATTAAGACCGTGTATTGATTATCGTTCCCTTAACAAGATGACGGTTAAATATCAGTACCCATTACCTCTGATGTCTGATTTATTCTCCAGAGTTAAGAGTGCCTGCTGGTTTACTAAGCTTGACCTCAGGGGGCATATAATCTTATTCGCATCAAGCACGGGGATGAATGGAAGACGGCGTTTAATACTCTGGAGGGACATTTTGAGTACCTGGTGATGCCTTTTTGGCTCACTAATGCCCTTCTGTCTTCCAGTCCTTTATGAATGATATTTTCCGTGACTTTGTGGATAAGTTTTTGATCATCTATCTGGATGATATTTTGATCTTTTCTAGTGATTGGGATTCTCATGTGGAACACGTCCGGACTGTGTTCCGGATTTTGAGGGAGAATTCCCTGTTTGTTAAAGGATCGAAATGCCTCTTTGGTGTACAGAGGAATTCATTTTTGGGATTTATCTTGTCTCCGTCGACTATTGAAATGGACCCGGCCAAGGTACAGGCCATTTATGATTGGGTTCAGCCTTCTGCTTTGAAGGCCCTCCAGAAGTTTTTGGGTTTTGCTAATTTCTATCGTAAATTTATAGGTAATTTTTCTGGTATTGTCAAACCACTGACTGATCTGACCAAGAAGGGCGCTGATGTGCTGAATTGGTCCCCTGAGGCTGTCTCAGCATTTCAGGAGCTTAAGCGGAGATTTACTTCAGCTCCAGTTTTACGGCAACCTGATGTCTCACTTCCATTTCAGGTGGAGGTAGATGCTTCTGAGATTGGGGCAGGAGCTGTTTTGTCCCAAAAAGACCCTGTGACTTCTAAGATGAATCCCTGTGCCTTCTTTTCTCGAAAGTTCTCCCCATCTGAACGCAACTATGACGTGGGGAATCGGGAATTGTTGGCCATGAAATGTGCATTTGAGGAGTGGAGACATTGGTTGGAGGGAGCTAAACATCAAGTTGTGGTCCTCACCGATCACAAGAATTTGATTTATCTGGAGTCGGCCAAACGCTTGAATCCTAGACAGGCTAGATGGGCCTTGTTTTTCATGTGTTTTAATTTTGTGGTCTCTTTTCTTCCGGGCACTAAGAATGTTAAGGCAGATGCCTGTTCTAGGAGTTTCTTTGCTGATTCTTTTAATGTGACCGAGCCTACTACCATCCTAGGTGAGGGGGTAGTTCTTTCTGCCATTTCGCCCGATTTGAGATGCGCCCTGGAGGAATTTCAGGAGGATAAACCTGAGCGTTGCCCTATGGGAAAATTGTATGTTCCTGACCAGTGGAGAAAGAGTGATGTCTGAAATTCATTGCTCCGCATTGGCTGGTCATCCAGGTATTTTTGGTACCAGAGATTTGGTGAGTCGGTCTTTTTGGTGGCCCGCCTTATCTCGTGATGTTAGGAATTTTGTACAGTCCTGTTGGACTTGTTCTCGGTCTAAACCCTGTTCTCGTTCTAGTGGGTTGCTGATGCCCCTGCCGGTGCCCAAGAGGCCATGGACCCATATCTCAATGGATTTTATTTCTGATCTTCCTGTCTCTCAGAGAATGACTGCTATCTGGGTGATTTGTGATAGATTTTTGAAGATGGTCCATCTTGTACCACTCCCAAAGTTGCCATCTTTCGCTGAGTTGGTACCCTTGTTTTTACAACAGGTGGTTCGGTTACATGGGATTCCAGAGAACATTGTGTCTGACAGAGGAGTCCAGTTTGTTTCCAGATTCTGGAAAGCCTTTTGTTCCAATCTGGGAATTCAGTTATCCTTCTCCTCCGCGTTTCATCCCCAGAACAATGGACAGACTGAGAGAACCAACCAGACCTTGGAGTCTTATTTAAGATGTTTTATATCTGCTGATCAGGATGATTGGGTCTCATTTTTGCCCTTGGCTGAATTTGCGCTGAACAATAGAGCTAGTTCTGCCACTTTGTTGTCACCCTTTTTCTGTAATTTTGGGTTTCATCCTCGATTCTCTTCAGGGCAAGTGGAATCTTCGTCCTGCCCAGGTGTGGACACTGTGGTTGAGAGAATGCAGCAGATATGAAACCAAGTGGTGGATAAGTTGTCACTCTCTCAGGAAAAGGCCCAGCAATTTTTCAACCGGCATAGAACCATTGGTCCCCAGTTTAAAGTGGGTTATATGGTTTGGTTGTCATCTAAGAATATTGCTATGAAGGTTGCGTCTCCAAAATTTAAGCCAAGATTTATTTGACCTAATAAGATTTTGGAGATTCTTAATCCTGTTTCTTTTCAATTGGCTATTCCAGTTATGTTCAAGATCCATAACGTATTTCACAAATCTCTGTTGAAGAGGTTTGTTGAGCCAGTGGTTCCTATGGCAGCACCTCCTAACCCTGTGTTGGTTGAAGGCAATGTGGAATATGAGGTAGAGAAAATATTGGATTCTCGTTTGGTTAGACGGAGACTCCAGTATTTGGTCAAATGGAAGGGTTATGGCCAGGAGGATAATTCTTCGGTCTCTGCCTCTGATATTCATGCCAATAGATTGGTTCGTGCTTTTAACCGGGCCCATCCTGATCGGCCTGGTGGCGTGGGTGAGGGTTCGGGGACCCCTCCTCAAGGGGGGGTACTGCTGTGAGTTCATTTTCTGGTCTACCAGTTGTGAGTTCTCCTTCCGGGCTCCCTCGGGTGGTAACAGGAGGTAGTGAGGCTGATTTAATCAGTGGAGATCTGACACCTGATAAGGAGGATGACGATTGGACCTCAGGAATCTCAGAGTGAATTTAAGACAGCAGACGCCCTATTCTGGTGCTGGTGATTCCTTCTGGCTTGTCAGGTCTTGGTTCTCAGCTATGTTCCAGTCATCTCAAGCTAAGTTTTTCTGCTAATGTTCACACTTGATTTTGTTGGTCTATTCAGTTTTTTGTGGTCAGCCAGCCCCGGCTGGGGCTGTGCTGAATTTCCACTCTTATTTATCTGTATTTGCCAATTTGCTTTTTGTCCCTTATTAGATTGGCCTCTTTTTGCTCTGTCTCAGAATATTTCAGAGTGCTGATATAGTGGGAGAAGTCTAGTGACTTCATGGTTAATTTTGTTATCAGAAGTGTTGGACATTATTTTTGTAGGGTTTTTGGCAGATTGCAGACAGTGTCTTTCCTTTCCTATCCTTTCTAGTTAGTTTGGGCCCCATCGTTTGCTCAGCCTATTTTCCTGCCTGTGTTTGGGTTTTCATCTTGTTTCACCATCAATACATGTGTGGGGGCTGTCTTTCCTTTGGGGTCTGCTCTGGGGCAGTTAGTTTTCCCCTTTTCTTGCTTTAGGCTTATTTAGTCCTCCAGCTGTGATGAAGCGTCTAGGTTCATCGTAGGAACGCTCCATGGCTGCTGCTACTTGTGTGGTTAGGATCAGGGATCTGCAATCTGCATAGTTACCAACCTCTCTGGTTTTCTGTGACTTAGCTTGTTTTGTTTTTTCCTCCTCGGTGACCCATTCATAACACATGTCATCATCAGCGTCCTCCCTTACTTTTGGGGTGTTCGTGGTATTCGGGCCTGACCTATGGATCGCTGTCTGTTACAATTCCGCCTGTCTCTTTGTCCTGTCAAATTTAAATAGTCATGGTTGGCGTTTTTCCTCTGTAACCTTAGTACCCGGGACCTGTTGAACATTCTCATTTTTAGATGCAAATAATATTTCAAATCAACTATTTTATACTATAGATAGTTTTTAACTTACCTATGTTTTAATACTACTGCTTTTAACTGTTCCTTTACTTTCAGTGTTTTCAAATAAGACATAACTTTTTTTAACCAAACATGAACATTGGTGCTCCCCCTTCCTTTAAGGAGAGCACTTCCCCACACGCATCCCTGCCACATCAGGAGTGGACATATTTTACCCCCATTGGGGACGTAGAAGTGTCCCCAGGCTGTGAAACAGCACACAGCAGTCCCAGCAGTCCATTCTTAAGGGTACTGCGGGCCACCTCCTGGCGGCCGATGTTTTACCAATCAGCAGGGAACTCCACAGCCGTGAAGTCCCCAGGATGCTTGATTGTTCCTGGGCCCCGAGTGTTCTTATTGCCCATGATCCAGGAGCCCATCTCCCTCCTGGGAAATGCATTAAAAGGGGAAGAAGGGGCCAAGGATAGTTCGGCAGTGCGCATCCTGCGCCACATCTTCACTTGGGCACCAGGCCCTGGCATGGGCAGAAGAGAACGCCATCGCAGCTTCTCCAAACGGCAGAAAATTCTTGGGGCAGAGGAGTCTGTAGCCACCCCTGCGCACAGATCAATACTTTCTCTGGAGGGCCCGGCGGCACCAGGGAACACCCGGTGGGAGCGCAAGCACCCGGCAACAGGGACCCCAGGCCTCGCATCCCCAACAATGGACGGTGTTGGGGCCCAGCGGTCCATCACAGGTCGCGGCAGAGGTGCGCTCATCTCCGTCGATGTTGAGGCTCCGCTCCATCCGGCCCTCAGCACCTGCAGGTATGGCTGCAGGCAGGAGGCCGGGGACGGTGACCGGTGGAAAGCGGAGCGGGAAGGCTGGGGCCTGGTGATGCGGACATCGGACGGCTCCGCATAGACCGCTGGGCCTGGTGACCCGGCCACAGCCGTGATCTGGAATGGGGCCAGAGCGGCTGTGGGCCTTGATGGACAAGCCGCAGCCCTGGTATGGGGCGCGGCAGAGGTGGCCCCCAGTCTCAGGATACAGGCTGCGGGGCTGGCGGCCCGGCCACCGCGGCGGTCTGGAGTGGGGCAGAAGTGGCGGCGGGTTTCCATGGATAGGCCGCCGCCGGGATGTGGAGTGTGGCAGGGGTGGCCTCAGGTCTGCTCCGCGCCGGCGATGTGGGATGCCGCTGGGTGGGGCGGCTCGGGGTCATTGACGAGGGTGTTGGTCGTCCCTGTGGGGGCCATAGATTTATCGGGAGCATGGGGCTTGGGAGCAGGAACTGCCTGCGGGGCCGCCGGCCAAGCCGGGGGAGAGCTCACCTTCCCCGGCACCACAGCTCCCATCAGGCCGCTCCACCACTCTTCCAGGGGTCGGTCCGGGGTGTCGCTGGTCTCCACTGCTCTTCCGCAGCTCCCGGTCATGTCATCTGAGGCCCGCTGCTGTTCTTCATCCCACCATCTGGCAGAACCAGCCTCCAGGTCCGATGGTCCCGCAGGGAGGATCGGCAACAGTTAATCCGGCGGCTGCTCTGACACAGCCTGGGCTGCGGACGAGCGCTCCTCCGTTTCCTCCTCCAGCTCCAGCTCCACGGGTCCAGCTGTTGGGGCCTCCATCTTCTGCAGATCTCCAGGATGGGTTAGGGCTTGCTACACTGGCAACTGCTCCCAGCTCTCGCTGTAGTCCTTTAACATGGGAGGGTACCCAGCTTTCCAGCAGCAGCACCCAGCTTTCCAGGCAGGGCTCCAGGGGCGAGCTTGGCTTAGCTGCCCCTGACAGTCTAATTTGGCAGCAAATGCCTGCGATTCTTTCAGGCACTTGTATGCCACAGCATCCTGTAACGTCCTTTTCCGCTCCGGATCCGCCTGATGAAAACCGACAATCCTGGCCACAGTCCAATTTTGTAATCCACAGGGAAAATCTTCAACCTGCCAACTATGCCAAATGTAGGTAGGTGTGCCGAATGGGGGGGTTGTCCTCGTACTGCCACGAAAAGATTGAGACAGAGACAGTAGTGTGTTAAACAGGTCCTCTTTATTGGCCGTCCTCTCGACGACCCGCAGCACCACACAGCAGCTGCTCGACTCCGCACACAGGCCCGGGTACCTTCACTTCCTTCCTTTCCTGTTTGACGTCCCTCGCAGCTCTTTCACTGTGGCTGCCCTAGGCCTACCACCACAGCGCTTCACCCGTCTGAGTCCATCTGCCTTGTGGTACCCCAGGCTCTCTCTGTCTGTGGCTTCTCCTGTCAGGGCCACCTTCCTGACTGTCTCTGTTGCCAGTCCCTTCCGGAGCTTCTTCTTTTTCCACCTCTCCCTTTAGTCTTCTCCTCTCCTGAGCTCCTCTCCTGGACTGACCGCTTCTAGAACTCTCTGTCTTCCTTTTATCCCCCTCCTTGGGAATTTCCCCTAGAGTCCTTGTAACCCCGCCCCCCATGACTGTGTGGTTTCGTAGCCCTATGCTGAAGTTCAGTCCTTTCCTCACAGCTCTCTACTCCCATCTTGTGGCCAAACTGCAGTACTACACCTTCCTACACTTCTACCTGCCCTTGGTCTCCCCCTAGTGGCAAAAACCATGTACTACAACAACCTTCTCCTCTGTCTAGCTGTCTCCCACCTTCATTTACAGCAGTCCATATCCAGAACAGTGCACATTAACCCTTCTTCTGCAGACAGGTCCGTATGTCAGCCCACTTCCCCTACAGGATCTCCAGCCCAATCTGCATCAACGTATCCTGTTAAAATGCAATTGTCATTTGTGGGTAGTTTGAGCTTAACGTTGCTGGTTCCTTTCAAGTAATGCATTACTCTCTTCACAGCATTCCAGTCAGCTTTATTTAGTTTTGACACCTTTCTACTCAGGATTCCTACTGCTGCTGCTATATCTGGCCTTGTAACGGTCACTAGATACAATAGTTTTCCAATGGTAACATATTTTTCTCACTATTCATCTCTTTAAGATAATTAGCTTCCATTGGAGACTTTACTTTTTTTGCATCCTTCAATCCAAATTTTTCTGTTATGTCTTGAATCATGTGATTTTGATTCAGTAGGAAACTTCCATCTTCTTCCCTTTCTATCTGTATTCCTAGATACTGTTTCACATTTTCCAAGTCTTTGATTTTGAAATGTCGCTTCAGGACTTTTTGAATGTTTTCTTTATCCCTTTCTTGTTCATAACAAATCAAAATGTCATCTACATATATGAGTACATAAATCCATCTATTCATCAGCCTTTTTGTGTACAAGCATGGATCAGCTTTGCTTCTTTGAAAATTTTCATTTGTAAGCACTTACGTGATTTTGTCATTCCACGCTTTAGCTGCTTGCTTTAAAACATATATGCTTTTCTGTAATATGCAAACTTTGTTTGGGTTTCTTTCATCTTTGAATCCTCCAGGTTGTTCCATCTAAATGTCTTCTGTTAAATCTCCATTCAAAAATGCTGTCTTTACATCCAGATGTATCAGTTCTATCTGTTTTATTGCTGCAACTGTAAGTAAAGTTCTTATTGTAGTATGTTTGACAACTGGAGCAAATGTCTCATTATAGTCTTCTCCATATTTTTGAGAATATCCTTTAGCTACTAGTCTTGCTCGGTATCTTTCAGGTGTGCCATCTGTTTGGTATTTTACTTTAAAAATCCATTTACATCCTATGGCTTTTCTTCCTTCTGGTAAATCTGTCAGTGTCCATGTATTTGAGTCATGCATGGATTTCATTTCTGGTTCTGTTGCTTCTATCCATTTATTAGCTTCTTCTTTAGGGAGTTTAGATATGTCTTCCCAAGAAGTAGGTTCATAAATTTTACTTGTGCTTGTCTTGTATGAGAGACGTTTTGGTGGTTTACCTTTGTTTTCTCTCATTGAACGTCTTGGTTCTGTGTCTGTTTGTAGTTGTATTTCTTCATTTTCAGTATTCTGTTCTTCATCAATTTCAACTACTTTCTCATCAGATACCTCTTCAGCTATGTCACTGCTGTTTTTCTCATTTTTTGAGTCAATTGAAATCATAGTGTCTTCATTTAGATCCTCAATGAATGTCACACAGTAGCTCACCATAACTCTGTCTGTTTTGGGATCTAGGATTCCGTATCCCTTGCAATTTTCACTATATCCAACAAATATTCCCTCCATGGATCTGTTTTGAAGTTTGGAACATTTTTCTGTTGGAATGAATATAAAACTTTACATCCAAAAACTTTTAAATGATTGACACTTGGTTTCATACCTTGCCACAGTTCATATGGAGTTTTCTTCAGTTTTCTGGAGAAAAGTCTGTTCTGTAGATATGTAGCTGTCATTGCTGCCTCACACCAATATTTATCTGGTAGTTTCGAATCTGTCAGCATACATCTCATCATTTCTGTCAGAGTTCTGTTTTTCCTTTCTGCTACTCCATTTTGATCAGGTGTGTACGGAACAGACTTTTGATGTTCTATTTTGTCTTAAGTAGTTTTCTATTTTTTGACCTGTAAATTCACCTTCATTATCACTTCTGATTACAATTGGCTTCCTTGGAAATTTGTTATTCAACCTTGTTACATAGTCTACAAGTTTATCAAAAACTTCACTTTTGTTCTTAATTAAGTATGTGACTGTGTATCTTGAGTAGTCATCTATGAAAGTCACCATGTATCTATTTCCTCCTGATGTAGTCACTTTCAGGGGTCCACATACGTCAGTATGCACCAAATCAAGTGGTCTTTTGCTTTTCAGCTCACTTTCTTTTGGAATAGATATTCTTGTGGCTTTAGATTTTATGCAACATTCACATCTTATGGTAATTGAGCAATCTGATATCTTTAGATCTTTTGTCAATTCTTTTATTTGTCGTTCCCTTATACTGTCAGGGTGTCTGTGTCCTAGATGTCTATGCCACACGTGAATACAGTTCTTGTGATCATGTGTACATACCTTCATCTGTTCCTTTGGTGTGTCAAGATGATATAATTGTTCATCTGCCTTGACATTGGTTATCACCTTGTTTCCTGCTAGAATTGTACACTCATTGTCTTTGAAATTTACAGTGAGTCCATTGGCTTCACAGATAACAATCCACCTTCTAATTTTGAAACATACAACACATCCTGTACAAGTATCTTTGAATCTTGTCTGAACTTGTTTGAACAGTTTATCATACCTTGTCCTATACCTTCTGCGGTTATTTTGTTTCCAACTGCAAGATTAATGGCTTCTTTCTTATCTAAATCAAGAACAGTGAAGAAATTCTTGTCACTTGTCATATGACTCGTTGCTCCTGAATCAATAAACCAACCAAGTGATGACTTCTTGTCTATTACTTTAAATGTGCCATTGCAATTATTCTCACATGAATTGGAAATGGTGTTTTTCACTTTCTGTGTATGCTCTTTATGTTGTAATTTTTGTTGATCTGCTTTTCATATAGTACAGTTTTTCTTTAAATTACCTTTTTTCTTACATCTGAAACATTCTATTGTCTCTTTATTATAGGGTTTTTTAAATTCTGTAGCTTTAAGAGCGTTTCCACTGTCCTTTTCAGTAGAAGAATCATTTGATTGTTCTTTTCTTCTCATTTATTAGTTTGGTTTTCACAAAATCTAATGTGATGTCTTTTTCTGGTCTTGTCTCTAGGGCATTTATCAAGGCTGTATACGAATCTGGTAAACTGCACAATAATATTGCTGCTACATGACTTTTTTAATGTCTTCACCAATAGACTTTAGCTGTGATATTACTTCCATCATTGAGAATATGTGCTTCTGCATATCGTCATTTGCCATCAATCTCATACTGTAAAGCTTTCTTAATAGAAATAACTTGTGATTTAAACTGGGTCTTTCATGTAATTTTCTCAATGCATCCCACATTCCTTTAGCTGTTTCTTCATTTCCTTTGTGTATTAATTGAGCATCATCCACTAATAAGCTAATGGTGGCTCTCGCTTTTCTATTTTTTCTATCCCATGTCTGATTATCTTCATCAGGTCTATCTGTAATGATTATTTCCCAAAAATCATCTTTAGATAACAACATCTCTACTTTAATTTCCATAACTGATAACTTTCACTGTTCAGCTTAGCTACTGTGAGTTTCAGTTCAGTGCTGCACATCATTTTTATATAGCCTTACTTGTTTTATGAAGATATTCTTCTTTCTTCTTTCTTCTTGAGAGTTCCTGTATATCCTGTGTGTGGTGAATCTCTGTAATTATCTCCAGTGTGCAGTCATCCAGTTCCTGGGATCATAAATTCCTTTGTCCCTCTGTATCTGGATTTTTTTTCAGTCTCAGTTCACTGGGTTTTATCTTATCTGCTTCTCCGGCGTCTGGATTTATTGCTTGTAGTTATCTTCTGGGTGTTTCTGTCCTGGGTGTCTGGGCCCATAACCTGTAGCAGAGTGTATCTTTTGAGATTCCACTGGTACACAGGAGAACTTCACTGAGCATGTTATCTTCAGTAAACAGTATTTACTTCTTATGGGTAAACATGAGACAAGAATTCAGAAGCACACAGCCCGTGCTGCTGGTATAATACAGTCAAAAGCGAAAGTAAAACTAGCAATAACAAGAGAGCGTCCCTCCCCACAATACAGCAAACATATAACTTCACACTATTGCCATCTGCTGTCAGGCTAGTGTAAAGTCCTCCTTAATATTAACAATAAATCCATTTCTGTTGCATATGCCAACACTCCTTAGTGCAGTGGTCCCTCTGTAGACATCAAGGGACCCTGTCAGTGCTGCCTGTCGTGGTGTCTGTGCTCTGTTGTGGGGCAGGAGAAGCAGAGCATGCCGATCACTGCTCTGCATGCTGCTCTGCATTCGCGCCGAACTGACCTCCTGCACACACTTTTCCTTTTTATGCCCCCGCTGCTGCGCATGCTTTTTTCTCTCACTCCCCACCCTCCTGGGACAGCAGGAAGGTCTGACTCACTAGCGCTTCCCCCAGGCAATAGGGGAAGGTCCGGCACACTCAGGCTTCCCCCCAGGAACAGGGGATGCAGCATCTCTAGTTCCAGACCCGGCACACAGGTAACCGCAGTCTCGTCGTCCCCCTTACAAGTCTAATATCAGGATGATATAGAGCTATGGTGTATATTGCAGAAGTGAAATTAGAAAGTCACTGGTCTACAAAAAAAATGCTGCCCATCTACAGTTTACTAAACATCATCTAATCAAATCATAAGGCTATCAGGACAATGTCTTATGGACAGATGAGACCCAATTTGAGCTTTCACACTTAAATAAACATCATGTTTGGAGAAAGAAATACTCAATGTTACACCATTTTATCCATGGTTTTGGCTATTTTGCTGCTTCTGGCCAGGATGGCTTGCTATCATTGATGCAACAATGAATTCTGAATTATAGCACATTCTAAAGGAAAACATGAAAACATAAGTCCATAAGGAGTTTCAAGAAAACTTGGGTCTTACAGCAAGACAAAGACCCAAAGCACATAAGTTATTTTACAAAAGAATGGTTAAAAAAGAATAAAGCTACAGTTTTGGAAAGGCCAAGGCTTTTAGTCCTATAGAAATGTGGAAGGACCTGAAGCGAATAGTTCATGGGAGAAAACCCACCAACATAACTGAGCTAAAGTTGTTTTGGAGGGAGTAATGGGATAAAAATCCTGTGCAGAATTAATCAACAATTACCAGGTACGTTTAGAGGCAGTTATTGTTGCACAAGGGGTCACATCCGATACTAAAAGCAAAAGGGTCACATACTTTTGCCCCTCACAGATGTGATAACGGATCATTTTCCTTATTTAGAAATGACATGGCTTAATTCTATTTCTGTTTTAGACTATTGATTTGATTTTCTTGATCTACTTATAGGACGTGTGTGAAAATGTAATGTGGTTTTAGGTCAAATTTATGCAAAAATATTCAAAATTCTAAAGGGTTCACAATCTTTCTAGCTGCTTTAATACTCATTTTTTAACTCCTCTTGTTCCAAAACAATAAATAAATGTGAATGAGAAAAGGTAAATTCCATTTTGCTAGTATTTCGGCCACATTGGCCTAGGTATTGCCCATAAAATTTTTTTCATATAAATTGCTCGTTACTTTAGGCATTATTTTGTCATGATTTGAAACTTAACCTTCATATATCAATTGCTGAGATTACATGAGACCTCATTTAGCTGTGAAACTGGAGCATTTGCAAATATAAACATTCAGGAACACATTTAGATAAAATACTTAAGTATTCATAGGCGCCATAAACATGGTCGTAAGCTTGGAGGCACGGAGTACTGACACAAAACAACATTCATCTTTTTAATAACAAAATTCAATTAAACTAGATTTCAATTAATGTTAAAATGCAATAACAATAACAGGGGATAATATTTATCAACCTAATAGCCTGGAGAGATCTTGTATGTGCCGTGTTACTGTTATTATTTAGAGATGACAGGTTCTGCAGAGATACTGTATTACATTACACTTAAGAGGGGCATGGAAATTATTAAACCCTGCTCATAATACTAATTCTTTAAAGATAAGGATCTTATCTCTATGATCATGGAATAAAATAACCCTTTAACTTTTCTCACTGTTTTACCTTATGATAATAATCTGTGACCTTTTAAACTACTACTACAGGAATAGTTACAATTAAAAAAATCGGATTATAGGTATTTTTTAAGCACAGTAATAGATAATACAGTATAGATGTCAAATATGGCTAATTCACGCAGGGTTTGGCATTTCTGGGGCACTGCTGCATGCTGCTATGATTAGGAACATTGCTATTCAAAGCTCCAGGGATTATAAGGAAACGAAAAGGGATGTTTGCCTAATGCCTCTGCGATGCTAATGAGATCTTTCAGACGATGGTACCGATGTCTTGGCGAAATAATACACAACTCACTTATTGATGTAATAGAAATGTTAAGGATGAGATCACATGTAATCCATTGAAATGGCTCCAACAGCAATCAGTTATTTTAGGCTATGTGTCAGGAACCCCGCACTGCACTTGCTCACTGAGCCAGTGCGTGTGTCCTGAGTGCAAAGACTGTGCACAAAGATACCTGTGGAGCGGGGTCTCAGTGGTGATGATGCATGCTCCAAACTCACAGGACCTGAAGCACGTGACTGCAGGGGGCATGGCCTCAGCGCCACAGAGCCAGGAGCTGCAGGGTCACTCCTAGAAAGGTAACTACAGGGCAATGTTACCAAGGGGCATAGACAGAGACAGAAACCAGATGAAGCCAGGGTCAAAGCATGAGATAGCAATACAGTACCAAAGGGTTATACAGAATGGATAGTCAGGACGTAGCAATAGATCAGAAAACCAGAACGGGCAATAGACGGTACAATAGGGACAAACTGTAACGGAGTAACGATAGCCAAGCCAGGAGGTCAGAACCAGAAAAGACAATAGTGCCAAAACGATAGACGGAGTACAGAGTGAGGGAACAGACCGGGTCATACACGGGAAACAAACAAGCAACACAGAATACACGCACACCAGGGGTCAGACACAAAGCCAGAACAACAGTATAGCTGACAGAGAACCCTGGTAAAGAGTGAGTATAAATACCCCTCCCAGATCCAGAAAGAGGCCACGAACACTTAACCCTGTGAGTGCAGGGCAATAACCCTGTTCAAACCATGACACTATGTTCACGTGTCAGGTCACATATAATCTATTGGAAAGGGATCTAGTAAACAAAACAGATCCGTTTCAAGTGTAAGAAAAACGGAAGACTTTTTATTATCCATTTTCCATAGACTTTAATTTATAAAAAAACGGATCCAGTCCGGTGTGTCTGCGTACCTTCTTTGTCTTGCTAAGATGACTGATTGCTACTGGATCTGTTTCCTATAGATGACTACTGGACTTGTGCACTTAGCCCTATAACATCTGTTAGAACGGATCCAACAGCAATCCATTGATAAAAAGATTGTGCAGATACAAGTTAAGAAAAAATTTAAATTGGATTTTGTTTTTTTTCTTAATTGAAGTCTACAGAAAATGGATTCTTTAAGTAGCCATCTGCTTTCTTTCATTTGAAACTGATCCTGTAAGCAAAAAATGGTCCTTTTCAGATTAAAGAAAATCAGATAGATAGTTAACGTATCCTAAGACTTCAATGTTAAAAAAATGGATCCAGTTGAAATAATTTTTTAAACCCGACAAAAGAGCTGTGTCTGCACAACTTTTTTTGCCAACGTATTGGTGCTGGATTAGTTGTAATGGATGATCACTGGGCACTTGAGTATAGCCTTAGGCCACATTCACACGTTCAGTATTTGGTCAGTATCTGTAAGCCAAAACCAGGAGTGGTTGATAAATACAGAAGTGATGACGTGTTTCTATTATACTTTCCTCTGATTGTTCCTCTCTTGGTTTGGGCTTACATATACTGATGTAAAATATTGACTAAGTACTGATCGTGTGCTTGTGGCCTAACATTTAAAAAAAACAACATCCCTTAGGCCACATGGAGACATTCAGTATTTAGTCAGTACTTTACCTCAGTATCTGTAACCCAAAACCAGGAGTGGGTGATAAATACAGAAATGGTGACGGGTTTCTATTATACTTTTCCTCTGATTGTTCCTCTCCTGGTTTTGGCTTACAGATACTAAGGTAAAATACTGACCAAATACTGACTGTGTGAATGTGGCCTTAGCAGGACAAAAAATGTGGTGCAGAGCAGATTGAAAAACTGGAATAAAACTGGATCAATTTTATTTAACAATGAAATCTATGGAAAATGGATCCATTAACCCCTTTCTGACATGTGACTTACTATGCCGTACATGTGCCCTGGGACTTAATTCCCAGGGACGGGATAGTACGTCACAGCGATCAGCGGCGCCCACGTGGTGAGCGCCGCTGATCGCAGCCGGGTGTCAGCTGATTATCACAGCTGACACCTGGCACAATGTGTCAGGGGTGGTCATGGACCGCCCCGACACATTAACCCCTTGCACACCGTGATCAAACACAATTGTGGTGTACCGGGGGTTAAAGGGAAGCATCGGCAGGGAGGGGGCTCCCTCCGTGCTTCCGTGAGCCCCAACAGCAGCGCAATGTGCAGCGCTGCTGCGGGGGCTCCATCCCTGCAGGTCCCTGAATCCAAGATGGCAACGGGGACCTTCGGGGGCCTGCAGGGAGCTGGCTTACTCATGCCTGCAAAGCGCTGGCAAGGAGGAAGCCTTGTGCAGTGCCTGTGACAGATCGCTGATTGTCACAGTGATCTGTGATGTGACAGATCAGCGATCTGTCACAGGACAGTGATGTCCCACCTGGGACAATGTAATAAAGTTAAAAAAAAGTGTAAAAATAATTTTTAAAAAATCGCTAAATAAATAAAAAAAAAATATTCCCTAATAAATTCATTTTTTGGAAATAAAAAAACAATAAAAGTACACATATTTGGTATCACCGCGTCCGTAACAACCCGCCCTATAAAACTGTCCCATTAGTTAACCCCTTTAGTGAACCCCTTAAAAAATAAAAATAAAAAACGAAGCAAAAAATAATGATTTATTATCATACCGCCGAACAAAAAGTGAAATAACACGCGAACAAAAAGATGCATATAAATATGCATGGTACCGCTGAAAACGTCATCTTGTCCCGCAAAAATTGAGCCACCATACAGCATCATCAGTGAAAAAATAAAAAAGTTATAGCTCGCAGATTAAAGCAATGCAAAAATAATTATTTTTTATATAAAATTGTTTTCATTGCATAAAAGTGCCAAAACATAAAAAAAGACCTAAATGAGGTATCGCTGTAACCATACTGACCCAAAACATAAAACCGCTTTATCAATTTTACCGCACGCGGAACGTTGTAAACGCACCCCCCCAAAAGAAATTCATGAAACGCTGGTTTTTGTTAATTATGCGTCCCAAAAATCGGAATAAAAAGTGATCAAAAGATGTCACGTGCCCGAACATGATACCAATAAAAGCGCCAACTCATCCCGCAAAAAATAAGACCTCACATGACTCAGTGGGTCAAAATATGGAAAAATTATAGCTCTCAATATGTGGTGATGCAAAAACTATTTTTACAATAAAAAGTGTCTTTTAGCGTATGACAGCTGCCAAGCATAAAATCCTGCCATAAATAGTAAATCAAGCCCCTTGTTATTACCCCCTTAGTTAGGGAAAAATAATAAAATAAAAAAATGTATTTATTTCCATTTTCCCATTAGGGTTAGGGCTGAGATTAGGGTTAGGGGTGTGTTGGGGTTAGGGATGGAGTTAGAATTGGGGGTTTCCACTGTTTGGGCACATCAGGTGCTCTCCAAATGCAACATGGCGTCTGATCTCAATTCCAGCCAATTCTGCGTTGAAAAAGTCAAATGGTGCTCCTTCCCTTCCAAGCTCTGCCATGCGCCCAAACAGTGTTTTACTGACAAATTGCAAAACAACTTTTGGGGTCCAATTTCTCCTGTTACCCTTAGGAAAATAAAAAATTGGGGGCAAAAATATCATTTTTGTGGAAAAAAATGTTTTTTTTTATTTTCACGCCCAGGCGTTATAAACTTCTGTGAAGCACTTGGGGGTTCAAAGTGCTCACCACACATCTAGATAAGTTCCGTGGGGGGTCTAGTTTGCAAAATGGGGTCACTTGTGGGGAGTTTCAATAGTTTAGGTACATCAGGGGCTCTCCAAACGCACATGACACCCGCAGACCATTCCATCAAAGTCTGCATTCCAAAACGTCACTACTTCCCTTCCGAGCCCCGACCTGTGCCCATACAGTAGTTTTCTCCCACATTTGGGGTATCAGCGTACTCAGGACAAATTGGACAACAACTTTTGGGGTCCAATTTCTCCTGGTAACCTTGGGAAAATAAAAAAATTGGTGACTAAAAGATCATGTTTGTGGAAAAAATACGATTTTTTTATTTTCACGCCCGGGCGTTATAAACTCCTGTGAAGCCCTTGGGGGTTCAAAGTTCTCACCACACATCTAGATAAGTTCCTTGGGGGGGTCTAGTATCCAAAATGGTGTCATTTGTGGGGGTTTCCACTGTTTTGGTACATCAGGGGTTTTCCAATCGCGACATGGTGTCCGATCTCAATTCCAGCCAAAATAGTCAAATGGCGCTGCTTCCCTTCTGAGCTCTGCCATGCACCCAAATAGTCGTTTACACCCACATATGGGGTATCAGCGTACTCAGGACAAATTGCACAATAACTTTAAGGGTCCTGTTAACCTTGGGAAAATAAAAATTGGGGGCGAAAAGATCATTTTTGTGGAAAAAATATGATTTTTTAATTGTACGGCTGTACGTTATAAACTTCTGTGAAGCCCTTGTTGGTTCAAAGTTCTCACCACATATCTAGATAAGTTCCTTGGGGGGTCTAGTTTCCAAAAGGGGTCACTTGTTGGGGGTTTACTATTTAGGTACATCTGGGGCTCTCCAAACGTGACATGGTGTCCGATCTGAATTCTAGCCAATTTTGCATTGAAAAAGTCAAACGGCGCTCCTTCCCTTCTGAGCTCTGCCATGCGCCGAAACAGTGGTTTCCCCCCACATATCAGGTATCAGCGTACTCAGGACAAACTGCACAATAACTTTTGCAGTCCAACGTCTCCTGTTACCCTTGGTAGAATTGAACCTGAAGTATTTTTTTTGTGAAAAAAAGTTAAATGTTCATTTTTTTTTTAAATATTCAAAAAATTCCTGTGAAGCACCTGAAGGGTTAATAAACTTCTTGAATGTGATTTTGAGCACCTTAAGGGGTGCAGTTTTCAGAATGGTGTCAGTTTTGGGTATTTTCTATGATATAGGCCCCTCAAAGTGGCTTCAAATGTGATGTGGTCCGTAAAAATAAAATGGTGTTGCAAAAATGAGAAATCGCTGGTCAACTTTTAACCCTTATAACTTCTTAAGTAAAAAAAAATTTGGTTCCAAAATTGTGTTGATGGAAAGTAAACATGTGGGAAATGTTACTTATTAAGTTTCTCTGTAATTTAAGGGCATAAAAATTCAAAGTTGGAAAATTGCGAAATTTTCAAAATTTTCGCCAAATTTCCGTTTTTTTTCACAAATAAATGCAAGTTATATGAATGAAATTTTACCACTAGCATGAAGTACAATATGTCACGAGTAAACATTGTCAGAATCACCAGGATCCATGGAAGCGTTCCAGAGTTATTACCTCATAAAGGGACAGAGGTCAGAATTGTAAAACTTGGCCCGGTCATGAACGTGCAAACCACCCTTGGGGGTTAAAGGGTTAAATAGCCCTTCATTTTTCCTCCATTTCAAACGCATAATTTTTTAACTTACTAAATCTGTTTCAAATGGATGATTACTGGACAGGTGAGCATAGACTTAATCTATTCCATAAATGTTCATACTTAATTCTGCACATTAATACCTGAAATAAGGATGATAAGGATGACACAGACTGCACTTTATTACATTACCTTGATGATTGGATCACACCATATTTTGGGTAAATGCCTATACAGTTTTATACTTCTGCCACCATTGCATACTTTACATACAATTGAACTAAAATGTATGATAAACTTTAAAGACAAAGGTATAACAGCATATCAAGTCCAAACACACAAATAGCTAAGAATAACCCTTGGGAACTGTAGGTGTATATGCTGAGTGTATTTCCTAGGACTCAATTACTTAGCATCTATTAAAATGTAGAGATTTAGTATAAATTTAATATTAAAATATTTTATTACAAAGAAATGAGTAGAATAAAATTAAAAGAAAAATATCTGCAAAAGGCATCATAGTTCCTTTGGGTAGAAAATGGCATACTGATAGGGAATTTAGGTTTTGAGCCCCAATGGGGACAGAGATGATGATGTCTGTAAAGTGCATTATGATTAAAAGTGGCCACTTTTACAGGAATATCCTGGCATGTTTTTAGGAAGACTAATGTAAACTTAGAATAAATGAAAGACTCACCTTTTGTATGACCAATTATACACAGGATAAAAACAATACTATTTTCAAATTCTGGAAACGTCATCATATACTTTTAGTGAATCCTTGATCTGTTGGAAGTGAATTGTAAGAACATGGACGGTTTACCCCAAAGTGAATAGAGTAATAGCTGGGTTGCTATTTAGCTAGATGACCCTTCGACCCTTCTCCATGTAATATCTTCAAGCATGGCCTATGTAAACCACCCATAGAAACTCACAGATTGCTTCCAAATACCAAGGACACTGGATTTTCCTATCACCAAAGAGAATGCTGGCATCTAACAAACACTCTTAAACTCTATCCTTGGTGATGACTTTTCAATTTAAGCCAATGTGATATTTAAAGAATGTGAGGTTAATGGGACACGGTGAACCGTAAACTGATTGAAAATTAGGCCATAAAAGCGTTCTACAGCTGTAGCAGAACATTACATTGTAAATTCTGCATTATCCTATCAGTTGAAAATTCATAAAAATATAATGTACTTGGCATCATTCTCATAATACACGGTGTTTGGTTTTACTCTACAATGTAAGATTTTTATTAAAAAAACTTGTGATTTTTAAAGGGAATCTGTCACCAGGTTTTTGCTATCACATCTGAGAGCAGCATGATGTAAGGGCAGAGACCCTGATTGTAGCGATGTATCACTTTCTGGGCTGTTTGCTGTCATTTTGAAGAATCACAGATTTATCTTCTTCAGATCTACCAGTTGTCTGAATATTGATCTCTGTATCATCCCCAACCCCACCGATGATCGGCAGTTTGATGCACAGTACACAAAGCCACCAATCAGAGATGGGGGCGGGGATTACAGAACTCATGAATATGCTTGACTACCTGGCAGCAGGTATACTAGTCCTCTAACGGTAATCTCCTGATGATAAAACAGCAATTTTATCAAAACTACAATAAGTAGCCCAGTATGTGACACATGTGATACATCAATACACCATTCATATATGGCTGTGATGAATTAAGCTGAATGTGAAACAATGTACATATACAGCGTGGGTATGGTGCTACATCAGCTGTAACATTCACCTCCCACCGCTCTACAAAAGCTAGGTTAAGAGCTAGTACTAATCCTGGCTGTTTAATCAGCCAACATCAGTGGTGGCCACAGAATCTAAAGCCTCTTTCACACTTCAGTTTTTTGCATCAGTTCAAATCCACCAAAAAGGCTGACATGCGGATCCGTTGTGAACTGATGTGAATGGATGGCACAGGATCCGTTTTTAGACGGATCCTGAAAATGAGGAAATTTAAAGAAACCGGTGGCCGGAAAATGAGAGAGAGAGAGAGCGAGAGAGAGAGAGAGATTTTTTTTTTTTCCTCCGGCACCCAGAAAGAATTTCGGGGTTAAATGAGTGTCTGGAGGATCCGCCAGAGAAAAAAAAAGTTACAAGCTCCGTTTTGAAATCTTTGAGGATGGTGACGGACAGCAACTTTTGGCGGATCCTCAAAAAAAACGGATGCAACGGACAGCAATCCGTCACAATCCGCCATTAATGCAAGTCAATGGGGAAAAAAACGGATCCTCAAAAAAAATTGAGGATCCGTTTTTTTTCAAAACCTGGCAGATTGTGACTGATTGTAAAAAACTGAAGTGTGAAAGAGGCCTAACAGAAAGCCAGTGGAGACCCCCAAAATGTGGGAAAATGGGGGTGCGTCTTATAGTCGTAATATACTTACAAATGCTGTGGTAGCGGTGCTTTGTGCTGGGGCTGCGGTGGCTCTCTGTGCTGGGGCAGCGGTGACTCTCTGTGCTGGGGCGGCGTCGGCTCTCTGTGCTGGGGCGGCGACACTCGGGACCGAGATCTGAATCTGAGCATGCGACGCCCTCAATGGCCATTTTGCCAGAGGCCACCACATTGCTACAATGGAGCCTATAGTCTATGACAAAATACCGGCAGATCTCCCCACGCAGCACAGAGAGCCGCCATCCCAGCACAGAGAGCCGTCGCCGCCCCAGCACAGAGCACCACCACCGCAGCACAGAGCACCACTGCCACACTAGCCTGGGTTGGCATTTCCCGGAGCCTGGACCACCAAACAACCCCTGTGACCACTCCTGCACTGGTACCAATCCCTCCGGTAAGCAGAATTCGGACAGTAAGACAGACCCCCATTTGACACATTATTTTTTTCTCCTATTTTCTTTTTGAAAATTTGGGGTGTGCTTTATGGTCCGGTGCATCTTATAATCCGAAAAATACAGTATTTCTCACAGTGAACACATAAAAAAAATAAGCAAAATACCATGGAAAACCATGCTGTACCCAAAATTCATGTTCTCTTACAAGACTAGCTCTGGTGATAAAAGAATAAAAATATTAATGATATAGGCCTTGGAATGGAGCAGCACAAAAATCATGGTATTATTTTTCTTAAAATACATTTTGTTGCAGAAAAGTAGTGCAACTAAAAAAAATTGTACTGATGCTTATCTTAGAATAGATGTATTGCACAATTTACACCATATGATGAATGCTATAAAAATAAAGCAAAGTAAAGAAAGATGTAATTGATCTATTAAAAATACAACTTGTAATGTGTAAATGAAAAAAAAAAATAATGGAAAATGTCACTGTGTCCTTAAAATATACATAGACTGACAAGCAAAAGGGAAACTGTGGCACTCCAGAGTCTGGTTGCCACGTTGACATTGCCTTCCTCTTAGAGGTGGTCATGCCTGGAGGAAGGGGGGTCTCCATGTCAGGTAATACACAGCATGCATCGCAATTCCTGCTCCAGGCCAGGGGAGGAGCTCTAGACCTGACTTCAGGGGAGCTGTTCTCTCTGGTTGGCAGGAGGAGTCAGTTAAGTCTGTTTGGCAGTTGGTCAGTGGAGAGAGAAGGTACAGGAGCGGAGTCAAGGGCTCTGTGGAATTGAAGCTGCGTGGAGCTGACTTCGGAGTGGAGCACTGACAAAAAGGACACCAGAGTCCTTGGCTGGGCGGATGTCCCGACAGCCGAATCTGGAGGGCAGGGGACTACAAGCTCCCTGGCCACACAGAACACCTGGAGGCACTGCAGCAGACCAAGAGCCTGGGGCTGACAGTGAAAAGGCAGTGCCCATGATAGGCTCACGCTGTCTGCCATTCAGGTTAAAACCAACACGCAGGAGAGGGCTGCAACCTAGCTACAGGCAGCAGGAACCTGAAAAGAGAGTGCAACAGGAAGGTCCCCAACCCCACCTGGCAGGGTGGACCCCCTGAATGCCTCCAGTCTAGCCAGGTTCTTTCTGTCATCTGTAATTGGTACCCCGGAAGAAGAAAAAGATAAAGAAAACTGCACTTCTCTGTGTCCCTTACTTATTCTCTGCTCCCCAATATTCACCACCACCTGAACAGCCAAAAATATTTGCCCTGGGGCCCCACGCTACCCGTGGGGAGCTGTACCATCTTTGCTGCATCATCATAGGCCCCAGTGGACCTGAACCACAGCATCGGCCACCCATTGCTGAACACCATGGGTGGTGTCACGACTCAATACCATATAACTATCCCCCATTTTATGACACATCCAGGGCCACAGATCAATGGTGGTCTCAATTCTGAGCTATGTGTGAGTATCCTACAAGAAGAGATACTTCATACACTCAAGTACTATGAGTATGAAAAGGATAACCTAGTTTTCCAGCGGGGCAATGACCTGAAGAATACATCAAGATTGGTGAAGAAATGGTTGAATGACAATGAAGTAGAGGTTCTGGATTGGCCCCTTCAGTCCTCAGACCTCAACCCAATCAAACACTTTGTGGGTAGAGTTGAAGCAAAAACTGTATACATACCCAAGTGAGTTGACCAGTACGCACCAACTTTTGGGAACGTGTAGAAGAGATCTATGATGAGATTTCGGTCGAGACCTGTTTGAATCTGATCTAGAGCATGACCTGAAGGATTCAGGCAGTGTTGAAAAAAAATGGTGGATTTACAAAATGCTGACAAAATAGTATAAATTAAAATTTACATTTTTAAGCGCAAATCAGTAACAATGCAGTGACATGACATGAATCTGCTAAATAATTGCAAGTCAAATTTATGAATGAGATAGTCAAGCTGATTTTCAATAAAATGATTGTAGTCTCATGTTCACAGCAGTAGTGGATGGTGAGAAATGGAGCCTGAAAGTCAAAAGTTCAAAAAATTGTTACCCTTGCTCATCCATTTATATATGTATAGTATCTCCCTTACACATGCAGCTCAATGTATTAGATATACAGTACTGTATACAGTTTTAAAGATGATCAAAATTATTCAAACTACCCTGGTCAGGCTTCTTATATAAGGTATATGAGCATGTATATACACTCCATGATCTTATCAGCAGTCAAATGCCCATAACAATCGCGATCCACCCGCAGCTGTTAACATATTAAATGCCACTGTCAAACTCAACATGCATGAGCAGGAAGCCAATCATTAACCCCACCCATCGGCGCCTGTGTCACATGACAGCGGGTTGCAGATGGTTTGGCATGAAAACCCGGGATCTGCAGGAGACCCCTGTAGTTGTCATTGCCGGATCGCTATGAGCGCCGTCCAGCGGTCGGCGCTCATAGCAAGTAAGCATTTCTGCTACATAGAGCAGAGCTGCAGCCCTGCTCTATGTAGTACAAGTGATCAGATGATCGCAGCTTCTAGTCTCTCATGGGGACTATTAAAGCCAGTATGAAGTAAAAATATGAAAATTAAAAAATACAATAATCACCCACATTCTTCCCATTCAAAATAAAACAATTAAAAAATACACATATTTGGTATAGCCATGTTTAGGATCGCCCAGTCTATGAATATATAAAAAGAATTATGGTAATCTGATTCGTAAATGGCGTAGCGAGAAAAAAAAATCAAAACACCAGAATTACATCTTTTTGATTGCCGCAGCATTGCATTAAAATGCAATGAGCGGCAATCAAAAGATCATATCTACACCATCATGGTATCAATAAAAACGTCAGATCAATGCACAAAAGATAAGCCCTCATCCAGCCCCAAATCTCGACAAATGGAGATGATACAGGTCTCGGAAAATATTGAAACTTATTTATTTTTTTACAAACTTTGGAATTTTCGAAAAGAACCTGTATATGTTTGGGATCTATGAACTTGTAATAATCTGCAGAATCCTAATGACAGATGAGTTTTAGCATTTAGTGAACATGTTAAAAAAAGATCCAAAAAATACTTGTGGAATTGCACTTCTTTTACAATTTCACTGCACTTTGAATTTTGTTCCCATTTTCCAGTACACGATATGTTAAAACCAAGAGTGTCGTTTAAAAGTACAACTCGTCCTGCAAAAACCAAGCCCTCACATGGCCACATTCACAAAAAAATAACAATGTTGTGGCTCTGGGAAGAAGGGGAGCAAAAAATGGAAACGCAAAAACGGAAATACCCCTGGTCCTTAATACAGTTGTAACAGCCACTGTTTCACATTTCAGCTAACCAAATATTACTCAATGATTATTCTTTTGTAAGTAAATCTGAAACACATGTCTGGAAATGATTAGTGGCCTCTGACATTGCCTTGTGAATGATAATGCATGAAAAGGCATGTGACAGCAGTTCATATGATATGAAATATGTAAGGGTGGAGGATGGAGGTTAGAAGTTTACTTGACCTGAAAATATTATAAAACTTTATTCTTTTTTTTTTAGAAACTTTCCATATGTTTATTTAAAGTATTTTTTATATTAGTCTTTCACACATTTTCAGACCATCAGTTAGATTTTATCTAATTTGTTTGTAGAAATTATATATTGACAATAATATAGTTGAATAAAGATTTATTTTTAATATTTTATGTATAACATATCTTTACTTCATTGACCAACCCTGGGAAATCTTAAAGGTTTACAGGCATTATAGAGCACTTTGGAAGCCACTTATTTTAACTGTTGCAAGGGAAAAGTATAGCTAGTCATAACTTCTCCCCAGTAGAGATGAGCAACTTTGCCTTTTTTCGGGTCAAGTCGGGTTTCATGAAACCCGACTTTCTCAAAAGTCGGGTCGAACGAAATCGGCCGATTATCGTGAAAAGTCGAAGGCTGACTGAAACACGAAACCCAATGCAAGTCAATGGGGAACCAAGGTCAGCAGGGAGTGAAGGACAGGAAACACACCTACAGTGCCCATTTTAATGCCAAAAACATCAATTCTTACTACTTAAGCTTGTCAACCTTAATTTACTTTATAATAACAGTTAGGCATTGAAAACTTGGGGTTATTTGGCTAAAGTTGTGGGGGGGGATGGGGCTGGCTCCAGAGTTTCGTGGGCCCTGGGCCAAAGAGTGTCACTGGGCTCTTTTAACACATGTCACAATTCATGATCCTCTGATACAGCAGAGAAATAGCGGTATAGTACAATGAAAAATACTTCAATTCTTACATCTCATGACTGATGTCCATTTTAAATTCTCCAATAGCTACAAAAACGGACAGTATATTACTCTATACAGTATTATGGCCACCGCATAGTGCGCTATACAGAGTAATGAGGCCCATATATTTCTCCATACAGAATCATTGGTCCCATATAATGTTTGAAACAGTATATGATGAGCTCCACATAATGCTACAGTATATGTTGGTCCCCATGGATGAAGCTCCACTGTGTTATGGGCCCAAATAATGCTCCATATATAATGGGCCCCATTTCTAATGCTCCAATACATAATGGGCCCTGTAAATGCTGCTCCAGTGTCTGATGTCCACCTTTGGAATGCTCCAGTGTATGGTGGGCCTCATATATCATTCTCCAGATTATAGTGCTCCCCAAAAATAGCTGTCCCAACATTGAAAACAATTAAATAAGTCTGTACTAGTCTGGACTCCTCGTCGTCCCCATCTTCCATCTCACTGAACTTGGACTGTTTAGGCAGAGGGCGTACAGACGTGATGTCATCGCGCTCTCTGACCAGAATGTCACTGTCAGGAAACGCGGAAGACGTCATGGCAGTGGAGCAGGGAGAGGTAAGTATTTCAACTTTGCAAGTGCTGTGATCCTGAGCAAGCAGGGAGGGCCCACTCGTTGGCAACGGCACTGGCACAGGGCCCCTCATAGTACGCCGGTGAGTCTGACGGCGGGTGTGCACCCCCACCGTCAGAGACACTTGATTCTACTATGAGGGACCTTGTGCCAGTGCCGTTGCCAAAGAGTGTGCCCACCCACCTGTCCAGGGCAACGGCACTCGCACGGGTGCATGCGCCAGGTGGTGACCCCGGCCCTGTGGGGGGAGGCAGCCCAGTTAGGGAGGTTTAAAAAATGGCATATGTTGATGATGGACATTCAGCAGCTGCAAATGGAGTAATTGGAGAAGTCTGCGGAAGAGGAGCACGTAAGCAAGCCATTTTTCTGGCAACCTACGTGTCAGCAGGGGAGGGTGGGACAAAATCCTTTGAAACCCATGCATAGTTCATTTTTATGAAGGTTAGATCATCAACATTTTGGGTCAACAGACAGGTCCTTTTTTCTGTCAGTATTGATCCAGCAGCACTGAAGACTCGTTCAGATAACACACTAGCAGCAGGGCAGGCGAGCTCCTGTAAGGCATATTGTGCCAATTCAGGCCAGGTGTCAAGTTTACTGGCCCAATAGTCAAAGGGGAATGACCGGTGAGGGAGAACATCGATATGGGAGGAGAACTAGTTTGTTACCATAGTTGCAACTGCTGTCTCCTGTCACTTTCGATCGATGCAGTATTACCAGTCGTGTGAGCGGTACTTGAAAAATCAGTCCACAACATGGTCATGAAACCCCTGTGGCCAACGCCACTTCGGTGGTCTGCACCACGAGCAACTCTTCCATGTTGCCCCCTACGGCTCGTTGGAAAAACATCACCGCCGCTGTGTGCTGGGAATGCCTCAAACACACAGTTTACCAGAGTTGCTTTTTTGTTAGCCAATATTAGCTCTAGGTTCTCCTGTGGCATGATGTTTTGGAATTTGCCTTTATAGCGTGGATCCAGGTTGATGGCCAACCAGTAGTTGTCATTGTTCATCATTTTGGCAATTCGGGGGTCCCTTTTTAGGATCTGCAAGGCATAATCAGACATGTGGGCCAATGTTCCAGGTGTCAATGATGCACTGCGAGTGCTGGGTGGAGGAGCACTTTCCGGCAAATCAACATCCCTCCAGTTACGCACAAACCCTGTACCTGACCTTGCCACGTCAACATTTTTTCTTGCCCCCTGAGAAGCATCCTCCTCCCCAAACTAATCATCCCCGTCATCCTCCTCCTCCTCTTCCTCTTCTTCCTCCACCTCATCCACGAGACTTCCCTGAGCAATGGCTGACTGTCATCAAGGCTTCCCTCCTCCTCTTCCTCCTCGGCTGCAGACGCCTGGTCCTTAATGTGCGTCAAAGTTTGCATGAGTAGACGCATAAGTGGGATGCTCATGCTGATGATGGCGTCGTCTGCGCGTACCAGCCGTGTGCATTCCTCAAAACACTGAAGGACTTTACAGAGGTCTTTCAGCTTCGACCACTGCACACCAGACAACTCCATGTCTGCCTGCAAACTGCCTGCCCGTGTATCCTCCCACAAATGAATTACAGCCTGTCTCTGTTCGCACAGCCTCTGAGCCATGTGCAGGGTGAAGTTCCACCTTGTTGCAAAGTTGATAATTAGGCGGTGCTTGGGAAGGTGGAGCAATCGCTGCAGCTTCTGCATACAACTGGAGTGTACGAGCGACCGGCGGATCTGCGAGCACAGTCTTCGCACCTTATGGAGCAGGGGTGTTAACTCCGGATAATTATTGAGGAAGGACTGCACCACCAGGTTCAAGGTGTGAGCCAGACAAGGTATGTGTCTGAGTTTTGAAAGGGCTATGGCTGCCACAAAATTCCGTCCGTTATCACTAACTACCTTGCCTGCCTCAAGATGTAGACTGCCCAGCCATGACTCAGTTTGTCATTGCAAGTAGTCGGCCATTACCTCCGCGGTGTGTCTGTTGTCACCCAAGCACATCATCTTCAACACAGCCTGCTGACGCTTACCACTAGCTTTTCGATAGTGGGACAACTTGTGTGCAACACTGGCAGCTGCAGATGTAGTGCTCGTGCGACTGCGCTCTGTGGACAAGCTTTCACTTCTGGAGGAGGAGGAGGAGGGTCGAACGCCTACAGCCAACTGTTTCCTATACCATGGGCTAGGCAGCACTGTCCCACCTCCACTGTCCCCTGTGGACCCTGCATCCACCACATTAACCCAGTGCGCAGTGATGGACACGTAACGGCCCTGGCCATGCCTACTGCATCTGTTGTGAGGTGCACCTTTCCACTCACTGATTGCTTGAGTGCATGCGATCTTTCACATGCATGTGGAGGGCTGGGATGGCTTTTCGCGAAAAGAAGTGCCGACTGGGTAGGTCATAGCGTGGTACTGCATAGGCCATGAGCTGACGGAAAGCTTTGCTTTCTACCAACCGCTAGGGCATAATTTCTAACGAGATTAGTTTGGCAATGTGGGCGTTCAAAGCCAGTGTACGCGGATGAGAGGTTGAGTACTTTCTTGTCCTACTGAGAGTCTCTGGTAGGGTGAGCTGGACTTGAGAGCTGCATATGGTGGAACTAGTGGTGGACATGGCGGACTGAGAGAGGGTTGGTGATGGTGATGGTGTTGGTGGTGTTGCTGATGGCCTAGATTCAGTCTTTCGTAGCAATAACTTTGTGATTCCATGACTGCTTTGCCTTTGCGATGACACCTCGACATTTGCTGGTGGTGGTGTGCAAACCGGTGGGCTTACAGTGGGGGAAGCGATGTAGCGTTACTGACTACCTTCATTCGGATCAGGTGCACATGTGATATGTGAGGTTTGGTAGTCCATCCACGCTTGCAAGTACATGGTGGTTAAATGTCTAAGCATGCAACTGGTATTCAAATTTCTCAGATTTTTCCCTCGGCTAAAGGTCTTTGCGCACTTCTTACAGATAAGTTTTGCCTAATCATTAGGATTTTGTTCAAAAAAGTGCCACACTGCACTCTTCCTACTATGGAAGACATTTTGAGACCTTGCACACTGTGCTAATTTGGCCATCTGGCCAAGCTGTCCTGCAACTCTTTTGGTTTTTGTTACACGTTTTTGGACTGCTACGGTCATGCCAGATAACAGCTGTTGCGATGTCGTTGCCTGCTGCGGATCCTCCTCCTCTTCTGAGCTATTGGCAGCGGCACCCTCTTCCCCCAATGGATGCCAATCTGGGTCAACAACTGGGTCATCCATCACCTCCTCTTCAATTTCATGTGCACCTTTCTCTGTGTCATCGTGTAAGGTGGTATAGTATGCGGGAAGGGGCACCTGAGTTTCATCAGGGTCTGATTCTGCCTCAGTACACTGCGAGGACAATGTAGTGCTCTGAGTGAATGTACCAGCAGAAAAATTTAGCAGTGGCTGTGCATCAGTGCACTCCATGTCAGATTCATCTTGGACTGGGGAATTCACGATTTGACTTGCTAACCCAGGCATGGTATGTGAAAAGAGCTCCATGGAGTAATCGGTAGTGTGGCCTCCACATCCTTCACTTTTGGTAGGGGTGAAGGACACAAGAAAAGGTGTTGTTCCTGACCAGGAGCCTCCACTGACGACTCAGTGCTTTTATTTTTTGAAACTTCAGAAGAGGAGGCGAGAGAGCTGGAGGCTGTGTCAGCAATGTAAGCCAAAACTTGTTCCTGAAGCTCCGGCTTTAAAAGTGGTTTACCTACTCCCAGAAAAGAGAGCCTTTGAGGCCTTGTGGAGCCGGACGATGATGCAGGCTCAACACCTCCTGCCTTAGGTGCTATTGTGCTTTTGCCACTACCAACATATGCAACACCACCACCACTACCATCGGGACCAGCTGGCAACCCCCGCCCACTTCCATGGCGTCTTCCACCATACTTCCTCATTTTTGTGAAAATGTACCCAAAATACCACCAGCTAAATGGTACTGTAAAACAAGGTAGAAGGTGTATCTACTATTGGTGAGAATTTGAATCTCACTATAGATTTGAGGACGCTAAACTATTGTCTCAGGCCCAGTAGAGATTACACCTCAATGTAACAGGCTGAAATTGGATGGTGTATGACAAGGTGGAGGGTGTCTATAGGATTGGTGAGAATTTGAATCTCACTATAGATTTGAGGACGCTGAACTATTGTCTCAGGCCCAGGAGAGATTACACCTCAATGTAACAGGCTGAAATTGGATGGTGTATGACAAGGTGGAGAGTGTCTATAGGATTGGTGAGAATTTGGATCTCACTAGAGATTTGAGGATGCTGACAATGATGCTCTCAGTCCAAGTATGGACGCAGGCAGCCTAATAAGCAGGACTGCTGCACACACAAAAGGGTGGAAAAATGAACGCTTGGTAACTGTGCAGAAGAGAGGAAAAAAAGTATTTTTGCTTTTAAAAAAGCAGTTTGCACAGCAGTGTGCAAACAGCAATGCAGCTATCAGGGAGCCTTATAAGGCAGCCTAATAGCCAACAGAGCTGATGCACAAAAATAGAGCCTCCCCTGTCACTGCACACAAAGTGTTGTGTTGTAAGTGGAAATCGCTAACAGCAGAAGCAGTTTTTTGGTTCTTCTTCCCTGCCTAATGCTCTCCCTTATTCAGAATCAGCAGCTGCAACCTCTCCCTAATGCTTATATCGGCAGAAGTAAGATGGCGGTCAGTGTGCACGCACTTTTATAGCCCCTGTGATGCCACACAAAGCCAGCCAATCACTTGCATGCCCTTCTCAAAGATGATGGTGACCGATGCCTATGTCATCGCGTTGCCCACAGTGTGCGTCCTCTATCATTGGCTGAAAAAGGGCGCTGGAAACATCTTTTGAAACGCGACTTTGGCGCTCTGGTCGCCGACCTCGTGGCTGACCTCACGCTATGGTCGGGTTTCATTTCATGAAACCCGACTTCAGCGAAAGTCGCCGACTTTTGAATATGACCGACCCGTTTCGCTCAACTCTACTCCCCAGACCTTGTGTCATGTCTCATCTGTGAAGTGTATCTAGAAACCTTTGGCACAGATATACAGTCCTAATCTAGCACATATACAGCTCTAGGAAAAATTAAGAGACCACCACATCAAATCCCTGTCATGGGCAGCCCATTCTCCAGACCTGAACCCCATTGAAAACCTCTGGAATGTAATCATGAGGATGATGGATAGTCACAAGCCATCAAACAAAGAAGAACTGCTTAAATTTTTGTGCCAGAAGCAGTGTGAAAGACAGGTGGAAATCATTTTTTTTTTTTTTAAATCATGGTTATTCCACAAAATATTGATTTCTGAACTCTTCCTGAGTTAAACATTACTATTGTTGTTTCTAAATGATTATGAACTTGTTTTCTTTGTATTATTTGAGGTCTAAAAGCACTGTTTTTTTATTTTGACCATTTCTCCATTTCAGAAAAGAAAGCAAAATGTATTGCTTGGAAATTCAGAGACATGTTGTCAGAAGTTTATAGACTAAAAGAACAATTTACATTTTACTCAAAAATATACCTATGAAAAGAAAAATCAGACAAACTGAACATTTGAAAGTGGTCTCTTAATTTTTGCCAGAGCTGTAGGTGACATTGGTGCAGCAAGCTTGGAGCAAGGAGATTGTAAAAGATGAATGGCAGTTGGAGGAACGACGGCTGCAGACACTGTAAACTCAACATAGGAAGACAAGCGTAGTCAGGAAAAAGGCACAGCAGAGTAGTATTGGTGATGTAGCAGTCCTAAGTATTTCAGTAGACTTATGGTAGAGATGTAACAGAGATGAATATATTAGCAGAGCACAGCAGAACAGAGAAGAGTTGGGTATGTCAAAAAACTCACATATTAACTTGATTAATGAATCATAGTAAATCAAGATAATGGCTAGCATGCTAACTACCTGAATACTCAAGCAGATATCTTCCACCTGAGCCAGTCTGAGAAAAGAGGGAGACACAAAAGCGCAAATAAGGTCTTATCAAATGTTACACAGAGTTGCCCACCAGGAGAACTACTCACCTGGTGAGAGTGAAGGAAAGGCATATATTAATGGCGGCTGCTACAGATCCACAGGTCAGTGCAGGACCTGGTTGAAGCACATACTTAGGTAGGAAGGAAGGATCATCCCCGTGCTGCCGCAAGAATTACAAATATTGCAGAGGTTTCAACGTGGTTTATTCTACGCATTTCAGGGTTCAGGTGACCCCTTCATCAGGACATGCCACAAATATTGTACCAATTTGTACAATATTTGTGGTCGGTCCTGAAGAAGGGGTCACCTGAACCCTGAAACGCGTAGAATAAACAATGTTGAAGCCTCTAAAATATTTGGAATTCTTCTTGCAGCAGCGAGGGGATGATCCTTCCTTCCTACCTAAGTGTATACCTGAGCCAGTCTGTAAGACCAGACAGCATGAGATTATAGGCGCTCACCTGGTGCATATGACAGATGGACACCCTGAAGAACAGATGGAGTTGGCAGCAAGGAGATTAAACAGTGCTGGCTCCTAAGAGGTGAGCAACATCTTGTAGAAAAAAGGTTGCAATTATGATGTACTATAACCACTATGATAAAAGTTATTTTTTAAAATATAAAATTATATATCATCTGCATGCAGTTTAGGAAAAAAATGAAGCAACAATGGGACTTGCAGAAAAAGACGAGCTAGAGCACATAGCTGTTTTTATATCTCCATAAGATTCTGCTTGAGTGGCAACATGCATGTTTGAGCTCATCCCCCAAACTCATTCTTACTTGGATCTTCTTTTTAGGGCTAACTTATAAATACTCATTAAAGAGCAATGCATTGATCAAGAGTTTTAAAAATATAAAGACATCAGTTTTAGCCTGAAATCTAGAGATATGTGTAATTTTGCTTCTTGTACATTGTCATCATACATTTTCTCTTGACTCAGGAAGTTTTTGAACAGATATTCTGAAAGAATAAATTCTCTAGATTGCATCCTGTCTAGTCTTTTTATACTATAATAAGAAAAAATCCTGGCTATAGTCTCTAAATGTATTTTTTAAACACCCATCATTAAAAAGATAACAACAAAATCATGTTGGCTTATGTTAATCAAGGAGGTGCCTCATGCTTCTTATAAAACACCTGATTGTAAAACTTAACATGTGAGAACCTAGTATTAATTACATTTTTGCTGTCCATAAATATTTTTAATGTTACTAATGATCATTCACCATATGTACAGTGAAGAAAATAATTATTTGAACCCTTGCTGATTTTGTAAGTTTGCCCACTGACAAAGGCATGAACAGTCTATAATTTTAAGAGGTTATTTTTTAACATTGAGAGATAGAATATCAAAAATAAAATCCAGAAAATCAAATGTTATAAATTATATAAATTTATTTGCATTTTGCAATAAGAAATAAGTATTCGATCCCTCTCTGGCAAACAAGACTTAATACTTGGTGGAAAAATCCTTGTTGGCAAGCACAGCAGTCAGACATTTTTTGTAGCTGATGATGAGGTTCGCGCACATGTCAGGAGGAATTTTGCTCCACTCTTCTTTGCAGATCATCTCTAAATCATTAATATTTTGAGGCTGTCGCTTGGCAACTTGGAGCTTCAAATCTTCCCATAAGTTTTCTATGGGATTAAGGTCTGGAGACTGGCTAGACCACTCCATGACCTTAATGTGCTTCTTTTTAAGCCACTCCATGGCTGTATGTTTTGAGAAGACCCAGCCACGACCTATTTTTAATGTCCTGGCGGAGGGAAGGAAGTTGTCACTCAGGATTTTACTGTACATGGCTCCATTCATTCTCCCATTGATGCTGTGAAGTAGTCCTGTGCCCTTAGCGGAGAAACACCCTCAAAACATGTTTCCACCTCCATGCTTGACAGTTGGGATAGTGTTCTTTGGGTCATAGGCAGCATTTCTCTTCCTCCAAACATGGCGAGTTGCGTTAATGCCAAAGAGCTAAATTTTTCGTGTCATGTGACCATAGCACTTTCTCCCAATCACTCACGGAATCATCCAGGTGTTCATTGGCAAACTTCAGATGGGCCTGCACATATGTCTTCTTGAGCAAGGGGACCTTGCGGCCACTGCAGGATTTTAAATCTTTATGGCATCATGTGTTACCAATGGTTGTCTTGGTGACTGTGGTCCCACCTGCCTTGAGATCATTAACAAGTTCCACACGTGTAGTTTTAGGCGGATCTCTCACCTTCCTCATGATTAAGGATAGCCCACGAGGTGAGATTTTTCATGGTGCCCCAGATTGATGTCGATTGACATTCATTTTGTATTTCTTCCTTTTTCTTTTTCTGTTGTGCCAACAGTAGTCTCCTTCTCACCCAGCGTCTTACTTATGGCTTTGTAGCCTATTCCAGCTTTGTGCAGGTCTATGATCTTGTCCCTGACATCTTTATAAAGCTCTTTGGTCTTGCCCATGTTGTAGGAGTTAGAGTCTGACTGATTAATTGAGTCTGTGGACAGGAGTATTTTACATAGGTGACTATGTAAGACAGCTGTCTTTTAATGCAGGTAACAAGTTGATTAGAAGTTTCTAACTGGTCTGTTGGAGCCAGAACTCAATTGTTGGTAGGGGATCAAATACTTATTTCTCACAAAATGCAAATAAAATTATATAATTTATACAATGTGATTTTCTGGATGTTATTTTTTATATTCTATCTCCCAATGTTAAAGCTAGCCTACCTTTAATACTATAAATTTTTAATGTCTTTGTCAGTGGGCAAACTTACAAAATCAGCAAGGGATCAAATAATTATTTCCTTCACTATATTAGCGTCTTCTGGTAAAATTAGTTGTAGGATCTTATAAATACGGTAGATAAGATATGCCAAAAATAATTAATCACTTAAGATGGTGTGTACAGCTATCTCTCCTCTAAAACACAACAGCATGGTTCCAGCAGTTGAAATGCTCCCTTCAAGGTTACATGACTTTGGCTCCAGTTTATCATTCTCTTTCACATTTTGTCTGCAGTAAAAATGGTTCCAATAGTTTTTTTATTTGTACCTTATTCATTATGGTGGCTCAATGGTTAGCTGGGGTCCTGGGTTCAAATCCCACCAAGGACAACATCTGCAAGGAGTTTGTATGTTCTCCCCGTGTTTGCGTGGGTTTCCTCTGGGTCCTCTGGTTTCCTCCCACATTCTAAAGACATACTGATAGGGAATTTAGATTGTGAGCCCAATCGGGGACAGTGATGATATTGTGTGCAAACTGTAAAGCGCTGCAGAATATGTTAGCGCTATATAAAAATAAAGATTATTATTTATTTAAAAACACCTTTTTTAAGACTCTTAAGCCACATTGTTTTAGCTAGTCTTTTTTTTGTTTGTCTTTTTCGTTATTCAAATGTTTTAGCCTAATTTAACATTTGTGGCTATTTGAAATATCACAAAAGTTTTGTACCCTAGCAGAGTAGAATATTTTTTTTGCAGTTGAAGACACACATGTGACATTTTAAATAATGAGATTCATTTTTATTCTGAAAAGTCGCAAAAACATAAAAAACAAAGCATCTTTAAATTTGGAGCGAATTTCACCAGCAAAAAACACAAGCCAAAAGGCAAAAAAGGTAAGGCCGACGTTACACTAGCGAAAAAATCGGATGAATGTAATGCAATAAAAAATCGCATTGCAATGGTCCCAATGTTATTCTATGGGGCAGCTCCCATCATCCGATTTTTTTTCAGAATGTTTCCTCGGATCGAGACAATCGATGCTGCAATTGTCACAGATTTTTGGATCGGACTCGCCAATACAAGTCTATGGGTGCGATTAAAAATCAGATTACAATCGGACCACAAGTGTGACTTGTGAGAAAATCGCACACAGTGTCGTTTAGAAAAGCCGGCAATTCATTTTGGAGTACAGTAAAATCACACTGACAGGTTTAATAAAGAAACGAAAGAATAGATATATAGACATAGAATATATATATATATATATATATATATATATACTAGCTGAAGAGAGCGGCGCTGCCCGGGTATAGTAACTAACTGTGGTTAGTTATAACAAATTATAATTATCCTCCATCCCATAGTCCCGTGCCCATATACCCATCATACATATCCTTCGTGCCATAGTCGAGTGCCCATATACCCATCACACATCCTCCATCCCATAGTCCTATACCCATATACCCATCATACATATTCGCCATCCCAAAGTCGAGTGCCTATATACCCATCTTACATCCTTCATCTCATAGTCCCATGCCCATAAACCCATCATAGTTATCCTCCATCCCATAGTCCCGTGCCCATATAACCATCATACATATCCTCCTTCCCATAGTCCAGTGCCCTTATATCCATCACACATCCGCCATCCCATAGTCCCGTGCCCATATACCCATCATACATATCCTCATCCCATAGTCCCGTGCCCATATACCCATCATACATATCCGCCATCCCATAGTCCCGTGCCCATATACCCATCATACATATCCTCCATCCCATAGTCGAGAGCCCATATATCCGTCACACATCCTCCATTCCATAGTCCAGTGCCCATATACCCATCATACATATTCTCCATCCCATAGGCCTGTGCCCATATACCATCATACATATTCGCAATCCCATAGTCGAGTGCCCATTTACCCATCACACATCCTTCATCTCATAGTCCCATGCCCATATACCCATCATACATATCCTCCATCCCATAGTCTGCGCCCATATACCCATCATACATATCCGCCATCCCATAGTCCCGTACCCATATACCCATCATACATATCCTCCATCCCATAGTCCAGTGCCCATATACCCATCACACATCCTCCATCCCATAGTCAACCATTATGACATCATAATGAGCGGCGGGGCTTGCAACCTATGATGAATCAGCGTCGTCATGGCAACCATTATGATATCATAATGAGGGGCGGGGCTTGATACGCACACACTTTTCCCCAGTATGTAGATAGGGGCAAAATTGTTTGGTGAATTGGAACACACGGGGTTAAAATTTCACCTCACAACATAGCCTATGATGCTCTCGGGGTCCAGACGTGTGACTGTGCCAAATTTTGTGGCTGTAGCTACGACGGTAATGATGCCAATCCCGGACTTACACACATACATACATACACACCCACATTGAGCTTTATATAATAGATATACACTCACTGGCCACTTTATTAGGTACACCATGCTAGTAAGGGGTTGGACCCCCTTTTGCCTTCAGAACTGCCTCAATTCTTCGTGGCAGAGATTCAACAAGGTGCTGGAAGCATTCCTCAGAGTTTTTGGACCATATTGACATGATGGCATCACACAGTTGGCGCAGATTTGTCGGCTGCACATCCCTGATGCCAATCTCCCGTTCCACCACATCCCAAAGATGCTCTATTGGATTGAGATCTGGTGACTGAGGAGGCCATTTGAGTACAGTGAACTCATTGTCATGTTCAAGAAACCAATCTGAGATGATTCGAGCTTTATGACATGGCGCATTATCCTGCTGAAAGTAGCCATCAGATGTTGGGTACATTGTGGTCATAAAGGGATGGACATGGTCAGCAACAATACTCAGGTAGGCTGTGGCGTTGCAACGATGCTCAATTGGTACCAAGGGGCCCAAAGAGTGCCAAGAAAAAATTCCCCACACCATGACACCACCACCACCAGCCTGAACCGTTGATACAAGGCAGGATGGATCCATGCTTTCATGTTGTTTACGCCAAATTCTGACCCTACCATCCGAATGTCGCAGCAGAAATCGAGACTCATCAGACCAGGCAACGTTTTTACAATCTTCTACTGTCCAATTTCGATGAGCTTGTGCAAATTGTAGCCTCAGTTTCCTGTTCTTAGCTGAGAGGAGTGGTACCCAGTGTGGTCTTCTGCTGCTGTAGCCCATCTGCCTCAAAGTTCGACGCACTGTGCGTTCAGAGATGCTCTTCTGCCTACCTTGGTTGTAACGGGTGGCAATTTGAGTCACTGTTGCCTTTCTATCAGCTCGAACCAGTATGCCCATTCTCCTCTGACCTCTGGCATCAACAAGGCATTTCCGGCCACAGAACTGCCGCTCACTGGTTTTTTTTTCTTTTTCGGACCATTCTCTGTAAACCCTAGAGATGCTTGTGCGTGAAAATCCCAGTAGATCAGCAGTTTCTGAAATACTCAGACCAGCCCTTCTGGCACCAACAATCATGCCACGTTCAAAGGCACTCAAATCACCTTTCTTCCCCATACTGATGCTCGGTTTGAACTGCAGGAGATTGTCTTGACCATGTCTACATGCCTAAATGCACTGAGTTGCCGCCATGTGATTGGCTGATTAGAAATTAAGTCTTAACACACAGTTGGACAGGTGTACCTAATAAAGTGGCCAGTGAGTGTATATACACATGTCATTGAGACACATATATATATATATATATATTTCATACAGTTCTACATAGTAGAATAGCCACTAATTCAATTGCCGGCTTCTGTAAAATTATTTCCCAACCCAACATGGAATGACACATGGTTTACATACAGTAAACAATTTCATTTCATTTTTTTATATATATCCCTGACTAATAAGTAATTAGATGAGGGTTTGTGTGCAAAATTTGGGAGGTGTAGGTGTTAATTTAAGGGGTTAATTCATTGTAAAAAAAAATGCGTGGGCTCCCGCTGTAATTTGTCAACCAGAGAGGTAAAGCAGGTGAGTGAGGGCAGATTTTTATAGCCTTGAGAGGGACCATTTTTTTGCCCCCCCTTGCTACAAAAATCTGCCCCCAGACACCCCAGATAAGGCGCATCTATAAGATGTGCCTATTCTGGCACTTATCCTCTCTATTCCCATTGCCCTGTAGCGGTGGTGAATGGGTTAATAACAAAGGGTTAATGTCACCATTCCATTGTAAGGTGACATTAAGCCGATTAATAATGGAGAGGTGTCAATAAGACACCGATCCATTATTAACCCTAGACTGTGAAAGTGTTAAAAAACACACACAGACGTTGATTAAAAAGTATTTTAATGAAAGAAAGACACATAGGTTTTGACAAATTTTTATTCCTCTGGTAATCCAAAATAAAACCATGACCTGCAAAAAAAATAACATAAAAAAGCAACAATATCCTTACCTCTCCGCTGTAATCCTTCACAAGGGGTTAAATAGTTTACAATGAGGACCAGTGCTAATGTGACCAGCCCCATTGTAATCTACTGCAGAATGACTAATTTCAGCTCTGCACAGTCTCACTGGCTGTCCGGAGATGAACTAATGACCGTGGGAAACTTTCGGACTTTTTCCCATGCTCATTAGTTCACTTCAGGTCAGCCGGTGGTGCCCCACAGCCTCAGTGTCGTCAGCGGGAGTCCCCAGCTGACCTGAAGTGAACTAATGAGCATGGGAAAAAAATCAGAAAGTTTCCCACGGTCATTAGTTCATCTTTAGGCAGCCAGTGAGGCTGTGCAGAGCTGAAATAAGTCATTCTGCAATAGATTACAGTGGGGCTGGTTGCATTAGCACCGGTCCCCATTGTAAACTATTTAACCCCTTGTGAAGGATTACAGCATGGGACATGACTGAGCAGTGGAGAGTTAAGGATATTGTTGCTTTTTATGTTATTTTTTGCAGGTCATGGTTTTATTTTGGATTACCAGAGGAATAAAAATTTGTCAAAACCTAGGTGTCTTTCTTTCACTAACCCCTTTGCTACCAAGGGTGGTTTGCACGTTAACTCCCAGGCCAATTTTTACAATTCTGACCACTGTCCCTTTATGAGGTAATAGCTCTGGAACGCTTCCATGGATCCCGGTGATTCTGACATTATTTTCTCGAGACATATTGTACTTCATGTTAGTGGTAAAATTTAATTCATATAACTTGCGTTTATTTGTGAAAAAAATGGAAATTTGGCAAAAATTTTGAAAATTTCACAATTTTCCAACTTTGAATTTTTATGCTCTTAAATCACAGAGATATGGCACACAAAAAACTTAAGAAATAACATTTCCCACATGTTTACTTTACATAAGCACAATTTGGGAACCAAAATTTTTTTTTGTTAGGAAGTTATAAGGGTTAAAAGTTGACCAGCGATTTCTCATTTTTACAACACCATTTTATTTTACGGACCACATCACATTTTAAGTCACTTTGAGGGGTCTATATGATAGAAAATACCCAAAAGTGACATCATTCTAAAAACTGCACCCCTCAGGCTAAGTGCACACGTAGCAGAAAATTTCTGCTGGAAAACCTGACTCCCTTCCCAGAAAACGCGCGTTTTTTATGCGTTTTTTTCTGTGCATTTTCAAAACGCATAGAAATAGCCAGAAACGCGGAAAAATCCACAAAATTAATGAGCGTGCTGCGATTTTTACCGTGATGCCTTTTTTTTGCGGTAAAAAACGCATCAGTATGCACAAAAAGTGCAAAATGCATAGAAATAACTGGGAAGCTTATTTTTAGCGGTTTTATTGGAAAAACTGCTAAAAATACAGCTAAAAACGCTGTGTGTGAACACAGCCTCAAGGTGCTCAAAACCACATTCAAGAAGTTTATTAACCCTTCAGGTTCAATTTTTTTATTTTACCAAGGGTATCAGGAGAAATTGGACTGGAAAAGTTATTGTGCAATTTGTCCTTAGTACGCCGATACCTGATATGTGGGGGGAACCACTGTTTGGGCGCATGGCAGAGATCGGAAGGAGCGCCGTTTGACTTTTTCACTGCAAAATTGGCTGGAATTCAGATTGGACGCCATGCCACGTTTGGAGAGTCCCTGATGTACCTAAACAGTGGAAACCCCCCACAAGTGACCCCATTTTGGAAACTAGACCCCCAAGGAACTTATCTAGATATGTGGTGAGAACTTTGAACTCCAAAGGGCTTCACAGAAGTTTATAACGTACAGCCGTACAATTAAAAAAATCATATTTTTTTCCACAAAAATGATCTTTTCACCCCCAATTTTTATTTTCCCAAGAGTAACAGGACCCCAAAAGTTATTGTGCAATTTGTCCTGAGTACGCTGATACCCCATATATGGGGGTAAACCACTATTTGGGCACATGGCAGAGCTCGGAATGGAAGCAGCGCCATTTAACTTTTTTGGCTAGAATTGAGATAGGATGCCATGTCGCATTTGGAGAGCCCCTAATGTGCCAAAACAGTGGAAACCCCCAATTCTAACTCCAACCCTAACCCTAGCCCTAGCGCTAACCCTAGCCCTAACCCTAGCCCTAATGGGAAAATGGAAATAAATAATTTTTTTTTAATTTTATTATTTTTCCCTAACTAAGGGGGTGATAAAGGGGGGTTTGATTTACTATATATGGCGGGTTTTTATTTTTTGCAGCTGTCATACGCTAAAAGACGCTTTTTATTGTAAAAATAGTTTATCACCACATTTTGAGAGGTATAATTTTTCCATATTTTAACCCACCGAGTCATGTGAGGTCTTAATTTTTGTGGGACGAGTAGACGTTTTTATTGGTACCATTTGACATTTTTTGATCGCTTTTTATTCTGATTTTTGGGACTCAGAATGAACAAAAACAAGCATTTCATGAATTTCTTTTGGGGGGTGCGTTTACACCGTTCCATGTGCGATAAAATTGTTAAGGCGGTTTTATTCTACAGGTCAGTATGGTTACAGCGATACCTCATTTAGGTCTTTTTTTATGTTTAGGCGGTTTTATGCAATGAAAACAATTTTATATAAAAAATAATTATTTTTGCATCGCTTTATTCTGTGAGCTGTCACTTTTTTAATTTTTTGCTGATAATGCTGCGTGGAAGCTCGTTTTTTGTGGGACAAGATGACATTTTCAGCGGTACCATGGATATTTATATGCGTCTTTTTGATCGTGCGTTATTGCACTTTTTGTTCGGCGGTATGATAATAAATCATTATTTTTTGCTTAGTTTTTTATTTTTATTTTTTAAGGGGTTTGCTAAAGGGGTTAACTAATGAGACAGTTTTATAGGGTGGGTCATTACGGACGCGGCGATACCAAATATGTGTACATTTATTGTTTTTTTGTTTTTTTATTTTCAAAAAATGAATTTATTAGGGAATATTTTTTTTTTTTAATTATTTTTACACTTTTTTTTTTTACTTTATTATAATGTCCCATGGGGGACATCACTGTCCTGTGACAGATTGCTGATCTGTCACATCACAGATCGCTGTGACAGATCAGCGATCTGTCACAGGCACTGCTGCAGGCTTCCTCATGCCTGCGCTCTGCGGGCAGTGAGGAAGCCAGCTCCCTGCAGGCCCCCAAAGGTCCCCGTTGCCATATTGGATCCGGGGACCTGCAGGGAAAGCGCTGCTGTGGGGGTTGCAGGGAAGCACGGAGGGAGCCCCCTCCCTGCCGATGCTTCCTTTAACCCCCGGTACACCGCGATCATGTTTGATCGCGATGTGCCAGGGGTTAATGTGACCGCAGTCCGTGACCCCCCCTGACACATTGTGCCGGGTGTCAGCTGTGATAATCAGCTGACACCCGGCCGCGATCAGCTGTGCTCCCCTCGTGAGCGCAGCTGATCGCGCTAGACGTAATATTCCATCCATGGGAATTAGGTCCCAGGTCACATGGACGGAATATTATGTCCATTGTAGGAAAGGGGTTAAAATACATTTTAATTAATGTCTGTGTGTGTTTTTTAACACTCTCATAGTCTAGGGTTGGATCGGTGTCTTATTGACACCTCTCCATTATTAATCGGCTTAATGTCACCTTAGAATCAAATAGTGACATTAACCCTTTGTTATTAACCCATTCGCCACCGCTACAGGGCAATGGGAATAGAGAGGATAAGTGACAGAATAGGCACATCTTATAGATGCGCCTTATCTGGGGTGTCTGGGGGCAGATTTTTGTAGTCAGGGGGGGCCAAAAAAATGGTCCCTCTCAAGGCTATAAAAATCTGCCCTCACTCACCTGCTTTACCTCTCTGGTTGCGATTTTACCATGGGAGCCCATGCATTTTTTTACAACGAATTAACCCCTTAAATTAACACCTAGATGTCCCACATTTTGCACACAAACCCTCATCTAATTGATAGTCAGGGACATATAAAAAAAAAACATAAAATGAAATGATTTACTGTATGTAAACCATGTGTCATTTCATGTCGGGTTGGGGAATGATTTTACAAAAGCCGGCAATTGAATTAGCAGCTATTCTACTATGTAGAAATCTATGAAATAAAAATATATATATATGTATATATATATATATATACTGTATATATGTGTCTCAATGACATGTATATATACATATATGTATTCTATGTGTATATATCTATTCTTTCGTTTTGCGTTTTAACCTGCCATAGAGATCCATTATATGTCCATTTTGCGCTAAGCCTCCGACAAAATATCGCCAGACAGATGCCATACGGATGCTTAGATGAGAATAAAATCGGATCATCGCAGGAAATTCGGATGACAGATGGATCACTGGTCAGGAAACATTTGTGCGATTTCGGACAGTAAAAATCGTACCGATTTTTGTATTGTTGTGTGTGACTCCGGCCTAAATATTCAATTGGCCTCTACTTGTCCACTTTATCATTATTTTTAATCAAATATTTGGTAACAGTGGTATGAAGCCATGCCTCACTACTTTGATATCGATGATTTATTTTAAGAATATAGATCTTCATTTTTAACTCCTCAGAAAAAGTCCAACTAGAAATTATCTATAAATGAGAAAAAAGGGATCATTTTTAAAAACAGAAATAATTGCTAGCAAGGTTAATAATAAATAAATACTTAAAGCTACAGCAGAAAACACATATACAGTATATATATATATACAATATAGGTATCTTGATGTGACTTAGCTTCTAATCCCTGAAATATGGTAATAGCTAAGTATTGTTTTGAATAATGCATTGAGATTGATTAGTAATGTCTTTCAGTTCTTTGTGTATACTATTTAATGGCTATTGACTTTTTGACAACCTACTGTTTAAACTCGATTACATATTGAATACAAGACTATTAAGTTATTAGCCTCATGGTACAGTGTTTAATCCTTTTAAATCAACATTCTACTTCCCAAAAGAATTTGAGTGCTATTCCTATTGTTATGTTGGAAAATCTATTACCATCTGGAGATAAAGGTGACTTTCTTATTGTCCTTCACCAAGATGTCATTCCACAAGACTGAAGATGCCTAATGTTTTCAACTACAAGAAAGGTTTTAGCTTTCTGGAGAAAGTCTGGGTAATTGTAGCCATTTTGCTTGACTAAACAGAGAAAGTATTTCCAAATCTGTCAACCTTGCAGGGTTTTCTTGTGTAACAGTGTTGAGAATGTACTCAGAATAGTTAAATCAAGGCAAAAAATTTAGTAAAAGGGAATTCTGTAGACGTAAACAACTCAATAACAAAAGTGGTCAGAGGTACAGTACATGTCAAGAAATTTTCTGGCAATCAGGCAAAATACAGTGATTTTGCTCCAATAAATTTGCCTGAATGTGCAACTCATCATTCCTTAGCATTTATTCTTAATTATGCCAGACAAGTTATTCAGCAGGTCAAGAGACATAAGCCATTGTTCATATGAGCCTGCACATTGACTCTTGTTGTATATTGACTTGTTGATTTGTTGAAGGCCTGCTGATTAGTTATTGTATCAGCCACTGCAATTTATTCTTCTAAATAACATTGGAGGAAGACTCACACATGTTAATTGAGCAATCGAGGTTTGTTAATATGTTGAATGTCTGTTGATTACCCATTGCATGAGCCCCTACATTTTATTCTTCTAAAAACCTTGGAGAACAAAGATGCAGATTAATTAAACAATTGATGCTTGTTCACATGCTGTATGTCTGCTGATTACCCATTGTACCAATTCTGCAGCTGATAATTCTACAAAACCTTGAAGGACAAAATGTGCAGGTTAATTGAATACTTGAACAATGAGGGATTATCTCCCACCTTCCCTCGATCCTGTCGAAAAATGTCTAAATAAGCTCTGAACTATAAAAGAGGATCTGCCTCTGTTTCCAGCACCATGGCTCCAACTGGAGGAATACAGATTTGATCTATGGCTCATCACTGAACTCACAAAGACGTTTGGAGAACCCAGGTTGGGACAATTAGGTTGCCTGGCTACATACCTCAATGGACTCTGTCAGCTTCCTAAGCTTGCCATTACCCCCTCTCTTTGGGTGCCCACCAAAAGCGAGGTGCTACTGGTTGGGGTAGTTGGCCCTGGAAGCCCCGACATCACAGATGTTCTATTTCATGGCAAGCCAGCGAAAGGGTAAGACTCTGTAATTTGCACCTTCTTGTATATTTGTAGGGACTGTGTTAGGCGTCGGATTGCTGCCTCTGCACAGGAGAAATCTCAAGCGTTGCCTTCTGCTGTCTCCCATTCAGTCCCAGCCACAGAGGAGCCTGCTCAGCAAAAACGTCGTTCCCAGCATCTTGCTCAGGCTAGTGCTGTCAGGTTGGTTGCTGCTGCCACCTCTGGGTCAGCTTTGGCAATCCTTGGGGCAGGGTCCTGTGATCAAAACACTAGCGTTCACTCTGCTGTTTCGCGGCCCTGTGAAGCAACAGGGTCCACCTCCTATTCACCAAGTTTCCGTCCGCCATTACCAAGCAGCAGTCAACCATCTCTGCACGGTTGACCCCAGGCTGCGAACGCACCTCATTTCCATCTTTTATTATTTGGTGCGTTCCCCCAGCCCTAACAGACTGTGCTATATACTATTGACTGCTAGTGATCCAATAAAGTATTACCCCACTGTGTTACCCTCACCTTGTTTTGTCTGAGTAGTATACTCCCCACAGGGAAGGAGAACGGGTATTCAAAGAGATGAGCCAAGGTCCATACATTCTTTCTAAAGGCAGCCAGGTCAGTGGAAAAGAGCACCCACACGTGGATTCCAGCAGAAAAACAGTTTAACCCCTTCACTACCAAGGGTGGTTTGCACGTTAACTCCCAGGCCAATTTTTACAATTCTGACCACTGTCCCTTTATGAGGTAATAACTCTGAAAGGCTTCCATGGATCCCGGTGATTCTGACAGTGTTTTCTCGTGACATATTATACTTCATGTTAGTGGTAAAATTTCATTCAAACAACTTGTGTTTATTTGTGAAAAAAATGGAAATTTGGCGAAAATTTTGAAAATTTTGCAATTTTCCAACTTTGAATTTTTATGCCCTTAAATCACAGAGATACAGCACACAAAAAACTTGATAAGTAACATTTCTCACATGTTTACTTTACATCAGCACAATTTTGGAACCAAAATTTTTTTTTGTTAGGAAGTTATAAGGGTTAAAAATTGACCAGCGATTTCTCATTTATGCAACACCATTTTATTTTTACGGACCACATCACATTTGAAGCCACTTTGAGGGGTCTATATGATAGAAAATACCCAAAGTGACACCATTCTAAAAACTGTACCCCTTAAGGTGCTCAAAACCACATTCAAGAAGTTTATTAACCCTTTAGGTGCGTCACAGGAATTTTTTGAATATTTAAAAAAATGAACATTTAACTTTTTTTCACAAAAAAAATAATTCAGGTTCAATTTTTTTATTTTACCAAGGGTAACAGGAGAAATTGGACTGCAAAATTTATTGTGCAATTTGTCCTGAGTACGCTGATACCTTATATGTGGGGGGGAACCACTGTTTCGGCGCATGGCTGAGCTCAGAAGGGAAGGAGCGCCGTTTGACTTTTTCAATGCAAAATTGGCTGGAATTCAGATCGGACGCCATGTCACGTTTGGAGAGCCCCTGATGTACCTAAACAGTGGAAATCCCCCACAAATGACCCCATTTTGGAAACTAGACACCCCAAGGAACTTATCAAGATGTGTGGTGAGAACTTTGAACCCACAAGGGCTTCACAGAAGTTTATAATGTACAGTGGTACAATTAAAAAAATCATATTTTTTTCCACAAATATGATCTTTTCACCCCCAATTTTTATTTTCCCAAGCGTAACAGGACCATAAAAGTTATTGTGCAATTTGTCCTGAGTACGCTGATACCCCACATGTGGGGGTAAACCACTATTTGAGCGCATGGCAGAGCTTGGAAGGGAAGCAGCACCATTTGACGTTTTTGGCTGGAATTGAGATCGGACACCATGTCGCGATTGGAAAACCACTGATGTACCAAAACAGTGGAAACCCCCCACAAATGACACCATTTTGAAAACTAGAACCCCCAAGGAACTTATCTAGATGTGTGGTGAGCACTTTGACCCCTCCAGTGCTTCACAGAAGTTTATAGCGCCCGGGCGTGAAAATAAAAAAATCATATTTTTTCCACAAACATGATCTTTTAGTCACCAATTTTTTTATTTTCCCAAGGGTACCAGGAGAAATTAGGCCCCAAAATTTGTTGTCCAATTTGTCCTGAGTACGCTGATACCCCATATGTGGGAGAAAACTACTGAATGGGCACACGTCGGGTCTCGGAAGGGAAGTAGTGACGTTTTGGAATGCAGACTTTGATGGAATGGTCTGCGGGTGTCATGTGCGTTTGGAGAGCCCCTGATGTACCTAAACTATTGAAACTCCCCACAAGTGACCCCATTTTGGAAATTAGACCCCCTAAGGAACTTATGTAGTTGTGTGGTGAGCACTTTGAAGCCCCCAGTGCTTCACAGAAGTTTATCACGACCGGGCGTGAAAATAAAAAAATCGTGTTTTTTCCACAAACATGATCTTTTAGTCCCCATTTTTTATTTTCCCCAGGGTAACAGGAGAAATTGTACCCCAAAAGTTGTTGTCCAATTTGTTCTGAGTACGCTGATACCCCATATGTGGGAGAAAACTACTGTATGGGCACACGTCGGGTCTCGGAAGGGAATTAGTGACGTTTTGGAATGCAGACTTTGATGGAATGGTCTGCGGGTGTCATGTTGCTTTTGGAGAGCCCCTGATGTACCTAAACAGTGGAAACCCCCCACACGTGACCCCATTTTGGAAACTAGACCCCCTAAGGAACTTATCTAGTTGTGTGGTGAGCACTTTGAACCCCCCAGTGCTTCACAGAAGTTTATCACGACCGGGAGTGAAAAGAAAAAAAATCGTATTTTTTCCACAAACATGATCTTTTAGTCCCCATTTTTTTATTTTCCCAAGGGTAACAGGAGAAATTGGACCCCACAAGTTGTTGTCCAATTTGTCATGAGTATGTTGACACCCCATATGTGGGAGAAAACTGCTGTATGGGCACACGTCGGGTCTCGGAAGGGAAGTAGTGACGTTTTGGAATGCAGACTTTGATGGAATGGTCTGCGGGTGTGATGTGCGTTTGGAGAGCCCCTGATGTACCTAAACTATTTAAACTCCCCACAAGTGACCCCATTTTGTAAACTAGACCCCCCACGGAATTTATCTAGATGTGTGGTGAGCACTTTGAACCCCCAAATGCTTCACAGAAGTTTATAACGCCCGGGTGTGAAAATAAAAAAATCATTTTTTTCCACAAAAATGATATTTTTGCCCCCAATTTTTTATTTTCCTAAGGGTGACAGGAGAAATTGGACCCCAAAAGTTGTTTTGCAATTTGTCCTGAGTAGGCTGATACCCCATATATGGGGGTAAAACACTGTTTGTGCGCATGGCAGAGCTTGGAAGGGAAGGACCACCATTTGACTTTTTCAACTCAGAATTGGCTGGAATTGAGATCAGACGCCATGTTGCATTTGGAGAGCACCTGATGTGCCCAAACAGTGGAAACCCCCAATTCTAACTCCAACCCTAACCCCAACACACCCCTAACCCTAATCTCAGCCCTTACCCTAGCCCTAGCCCTAGCCCTGGTCCTAACCTTAGCCCTAGCCCTAACCTTAGCCCTAATAGGAAAATGGAAATAAATACATTTTCTTTTAATTTTATTATTTTTCCCTAACTAAGGGGGTGATAACAGGGGGTTTGATTTACTATTTATGGCGGTTTTTATGTTTGGCAGCTGTCACACTCTAAAAGATGCTTTTTATTGTAAAAATAGTTTTTGCATCACCACATATTAAGAGCTATAATATTTCCGTATTTTGACCTACCGAGTTATGTGAGGTCTTATTTTTGCGGGATGAGTTGATGTTTTTATTGGTATCATTTTTGGTCACGTGACATTTTTTGATCGCTTTTTATTCTGATTTTTGGGACGCAGAATGAACAAAAACCAGTGTTTCTTGAATTTCTTTTGGGGGGTGCGTTTACACCGTTCCGCGTGCGGTAAAATTGATAAATCAGTTTTATTCTTCGGGTCAGTACGGTTACAGCAATTCCTCATTTAGGTCTTTTTTTATGTTTTGTCGGTTTTATGCAATGAAAACAATTTTATATAAAAAAATAATTATTTTTGCATCGCTTTATTCTGCGAGCTATAACTTTTTTATTTTTTTGCTGATGACACTGTATGGCAGCTCGTTTTTTGCGGGACAAGATGACGTTTTCAGTGGTACCATGGATATTTATATGCGTCTTTTTGATCACGCGTTATTGCACTTTTTGTTTGGCGGTATGATAATAAATCATTATTTTTTGCTTCGTTTTTTATTTTTATTTTTTAAGGGGTTCGCTAAAAGGGTTAACTAATGGGATAGTTTTATAGGGCAGGTCGTTATGGACGCGGTAATACCAAATATGTGTACTTTTATTGTTTTTTTTATTTCCAAAAAATGAATTTATTGGGGGAATATTTTTTTTTTCTCTAATTTATTTGGCGATTTTTTAAAAATTATATTAATACTTTTTTTTTTTTTAACTTTATTACATTGTCCCAGGTGGGACATCACTGTCCTGTGACAGATCGCTGATCTGTCACGTCACAGATCACTGTGACAGATCAGCGATCTGTCACAGGCACTGCTGCAGACTTCCTCATGCCTGCGCTTTGCAGGCACTGAGGAAGTTAGCTCCCTGCAGGCCCCCGAAGGCCCCTGTTGCAGGGAAGGAGCCCCCCGCAGCAGCGCTGCACATTGCGCTGCCGTGGAGGGCTCAGGGAAGTATGGAGGGAGCCCCCTCCCTGCCGATGCTTCCCTTTAACCCACGGTACACCGCGATCGTGTTTGATCGCGGTGTGCAAGGGGTTAACGTGTCAGGGGTGGTCCGTGACTGCCCCTGACACATTGTGCCGGGTGTCAGCTGTGATAATCAGCTGACACCCGGCCGCGATCAGCTGCGCTCCTCCCGTGAGCGCAGCTGATTGCGCTAGCCGTAATATTCCGTCCATGGGACTTAGGGCCCAGGTCACATGGATGGAATATTTTGTCCAATGTAGGAAAGGGGTTAAGTGCCATTGATGTGTAAGAGAAAAAGAAAGGCACATCTTAAGTAGGCAAAAATTTGTTGACCAAACAGTGGAAAAACATTGCCTGGTCAAATGAATCTGGATTTTTGCTACACCAGGGTGTTCAAAGGATCAGAATTTGGAGCAAACAGCTGCCAGTTGTCAATAGTTTTGGCTTGTGTGACTGGAATAGCAGTGTAAGAAAATGTTTTTCCTGTTTAACTATGTCTGTGTAAGAGAGAAGCAGCCTGCTGTAGATGCTGCGCAGATAGAGACACACAAATGATTTATTCCTGATCTATTAAGCTTATCATATATTGTTCCTGATTATTCCTGAATAAAGAAGCTCTGTTGTCACACGCTAGGAGAGTGTCCTGAATAATCCGCTGCCAACACCATGTATCATTTCTTTTACACTTCAGAAGTACTTGCTACATTGTGTTGGTATCTCTATATAAAAAAAATCAATGTGTGTGTGTATCCCCAACCAATCACGAAGCATCTTTCATTTCACCAGAGCTGTTCAAAAGAAGCTAAGCTGTGATTGGTTGCTATGACCCATAGTTTACCTTGCAACCAATCACTAAGCATCTCTCATTTCACCAGAGCAGGTTAAAAGTAGCTGAGCTGTGATTGGTTGATATGCACAAGTTTTCCCGCTTGACAACACCTCAGCAGACACTGACATGGTGCGAGAAATCTAGCATCCCCAGGAACATAAGCTCCAGCCATCGTCTGTCCCCCAGAAAGGAGCAGTGAGTACATGACAGAAATAAATCCCCCCCTCCCGTGTGGTATCATTAAGTGACACACATGAATGATGGAAAGTGCACATATTAAATATCATGTAGATTTAATATTTTCTAATAGACACTTTTATGTATTATTGATGTATTACTGTGCTCTGATGCTGAGTTTTTTTTAAAGTGCTACTTTCCCCATAATTCACCTGAATATACCCATATAACTCGTAATGCTTTTCCCATAACAACACATTAAATATGATACTATACTACATACAGATGCTGTACATCCATGAGCAACAACTCAGCCGGACAAATTACAAGTTGACCTGGGATCTTAGTGAACCATGTGCAATTTCACTATTCTACTTTTACTGGCTTTGAAAGGATGATGTGGGATATTAGGGATAGTAGTCCGGTAGCTCTGGCTGATGGGATAATGTGGGATATTATAGTGAATGTGGCTATGCGGAGTGGGCGGGGCTCTACACTCAGCTTTTTATATATAACGATGTGGGATATTAGGGGTAGTTGTCCGGTGGCTCTGGCTGACGGGACGATGTGGGATATTAGGGGTAGTAGTCCGATGGCTCTGGCTGACGGGATGATGTGGGATATTAGGGGTAGTAGTCTGGTGGCTGTGACTGGATGATGTGGGATATTAGGGGTAGTAGTCTGGTGGCTATGGCTGACGGGATGATGTGGGATATTAGCAGTCTGGTGGCTCTGGCTGATGGGACGGTATGGGATATTAGGGGTAGAAGTTCAGTAGCTCTGGCTGATGGGATGATGTGGGATATAATAGTGAATGTGGCTATGCGGCGTGGGCAGGGCTATACACTCAGCTTTGCACACTAACTAACTGTAACCGTAGTTAGTTACTATGCCCGGGCAGCGCCGGGCTTTTCAGCTAGTTTTACATAAAATCCAAATAAAGTACATTTAAGTTTGTGGATGTAACGTGGAAAAATATGGAATTAGATCTTGGTTTCTGAACAATTTTTCAAGGCACTGCATATAGTTTGATTTTTTTTGTCAGATTCCCTGTAAGACCAAAATTGACTCCATCACCAAAGAGCTAACACAGTAGACATGAAAGCTGCACTGGTGTTCCTGCTTGCTTTTCAATCTCTCTTTGTTTTTAAGCCATTGAAAATTAGTTGTGTAATATTTTTCTGTTATGACTCTTCCTCTCATTACATAAACTAGTGCTATTAAGGATGACTCGCTTGTGTCAAGTGGGTCTGGGAAACAAAGGTAGACATAAAGAGAGAGACAAACAGGAAAATAATTAGGGCATTAAATGGAAGTTAAAGTTGCAAATACTGTGTAGTCTGATACTGCAGTTATTCCAGTTATACTGCTTTCTATCCTTACCTTAGTCATTGTTAATGTCTTACTTCTTTGGTAAGCATAAGTGAAACCCTGTGTGTTTAGGATTTTGTAAAGAATCCATGCATAAATCCAAATAGAATCAGACAATGAAGATTAATAAGGGGTTTTTGTACCCACTGATATAATATGGACTGAGGAAGAGATATTATAAACCTTAACTTGTTCATTCTTAGTGCAAGTTATATGCTTAAAAGCTAGGTATTTAGCCAATGAAATAAATCTGTGTGTGAGTGTGTATACAGTTGCAATATCCCCTACAAAAATATTGAGCGAAGAGGAGATGTGGCAGGTACTTTTCCCAGTCTTTTTCAGAGTCAACAAAAGCCCTCAGCATATTTTTTTGGGTTCCATTAAAGCGTTCACATAGTCCGTTGGTCTGCGGGTGGTATGGGGTGGTGCGAATGGCTCGAACACCACAGGTATGCCATAGGGACTGGACCAGATCTGACATGAACTGAGTGCCTTGATCCTATAATATTTCACTAGGAAACCCTACCCGGGTAAAGATGGTAACAAGTGCCTCGGCTACCTTTATTGCTGTAATACTGGACAGGGCCACAGCTTCAGGATACCTAGTGGCATAGTTCACCACGGTCAGGATATATTTTTTCCCCGACTGGCTGGGGTGGGCCAGATGACCTATGATGTCAACAGCTACACGTTGAAACGGTTCCTCAATTATGGGCAGGGATTGAAGGGGTACCTTATGTCGAGCTCCTGGATGCCGCATTCGCTGGCACACATCGCAGGTGCGGCAATAATGGGCTACCGACTGCGAGACGCCCGGCCAGTAAAAACTTTGGGTGAGTCTCTTTTCAGTCCTTTTTCTCCCTTGATGCCCAGCCAAGGGGATGTCATGGGCCAGTTGGAGTAGCTGTGCCCTGTAATTCTGAGGGACAATGAGTTACCTGGTCGTTGCGTCAGGGTTGCCCTGGTCACTGCCCTTTGTTACACGGTAATACAGTCCGTTTTGTCGAGTGAAGCCATCCCCATTATCTCCCATGTGCCCAGTTTCTGCCTTTCGCCTAAGGGCTGCTAAGCTAGTGTCACTCTCTATTTCTCTCCTAAACTCCTCTCTGTCCCAAGACTCTCCCAATGTAGTAGCAGCGAACGTATTGCTTACCACCTCTGATGCGGTTCGTGGTGGTTGCTCCCCGGTGAGGTGCGGATGATGTAGTGCTTGAAGGGCCTGTAGTCGGGTGACTGCTCCCACAAATTGGCACTGTAACTCCCCAATGTCGTTACCAAGGAGGATATCTACAGGAAGTCCTTCCATAACTCCAACCCAATACAGTTTTTCTCCACAACCATAATACAAACACACAGAAGCTCGCTGTATATATTTGCGGGCACCCCCCGCCAGGACAATGGGAATTCCCGGACCCTGGTAAATTGCCTCGGGTCGAACCACACGAGGGTCAGCGATAGTCAAGAATGCCCCCATGTCTCTAAATCCTGACACTTTGTATCCATCAATTAAGACATCCTGCAGGTGGCGTTGCCATTGCTCTGAGTACCTAAAGGACAGAGGCCGGAGTCCGTACACTCCAGGAGGAGTATCTATGGTGCCGTGGTTGGTGGTCCACTCTGGTGGGGATGGTGGTAGCCAGACTGCAAATGTCCAGGTTGCCCACACCCATAACACCTCCTCTCTGTGATACCCCCAGGTCATGGTCGGAACTGTTGGGGTCTAGGATTGTGAGGCATGATTGTAATCGGCTTGCGACTAGATGGAAGGACAGATATAATTGGAGGGGGACGGGGCGCGGGAGCAAGCCGTGGTTCATTGTCCAGAAGTCTCCTCCATTGCGACCGGATATTAAGGGCTTCATTGGCCAGGGCTGCAGCTCTATCCACGGTACACGCCGTGTACTCCCGGACCCATTCCCTTACCTCTGCGGGGCACTTGGCAAGAAATTGTTCTAAAAGGAACGCCTGTATAACATCTTCCACAGTAAAGGCGTTTTCTGCTTTCAGCCATCTCCATCATGCCTGGGACATCTTATGTGCATACATCCTAAACAATCCCCCCATGGTGCATGGCAGGTCTCGGAGCTTGGCCCTATATGAGTCTGGGGTGATAGCATGGTAATCCAGGATAGTCCGCTTTACAATGTTATAATCCCGATTCCGAGGTGCGTCAATGGTTCAGTAAGCCTCCGCCATGCTTCCGTTCAGCAGCCCCAAAAACAAATGCATCCAGCTAGAGTGGGGCACCGCCATCACAGCACACTGCTGCTCAAAGTCTTTGAAGAACCCCTCCACATCTCCGGAAGCCTCATCAAATGGCTTAACCCCTTCATGACCCAGCCTATTTTGACCTTAATGACCTGGCCATTTTTTGCAATTCTGACCAGTGTCCCTTTATGAGGTAATAACTCTGGAACGCTTCAACGCATCCTAGCGATTCTGAGTTTGTTTTTTCGTGACATATTGGGCTTCATGTTAGTGGTAAATTTAGATCAATAATTTTTGCGTTTATTTGTGAAAAAATCAGAAATTTGGCGAAAATTGTGAAAATTTCGCAATTTTCACATTTTGAATTTTTATTCTGTTAAACTAGAGAGTTATGTGACACAAAATAGTTACTAAATAACATTTCCCACATGTCTACTTTACATCAGCACAATTTTGGAAGCAAAATATTTTTTTGTTAGGAAGTTATAAGGGTTAAAAGTTGACCAGTGATTTCTCATTTTTACAACAAAATTTACAAAACCATTTTTTTTAGGGACCACCTCACATTTGAAGTCACTTTGAGGGGTCTATATGGCAGAAAATACCCAAAAGTGACACCATTCTAAAAACTGCACCCCTCAAGCTACTCAAAACTACATTCAAGAAGATTATTAACCCTTTAGGTGTTTCACAGGAACTAAAGCAACATGCAAGGAAAAAAAGGACATATTAATTTTTGCAACAAAAATTTTCTTTCAGCATCAATTTTTTTTCATTTTCACATGGGCAACAGGATAAAATGGATCCTAAAATTTGTTGGGCAATTTCCCCTGAGTTCACCGATACCTCATATGTGGTCAAAAACCACTGTTTGGGCGCACGGCAGGGCTCAGAAGGGAAGGAGTGCCATTTGACTTTTTGAATGGAAAATATGCTGGAATATTTAGCGCTTGCCATGTCGCGTTTGGAGAGTCGCTGTGTGCCTAAACACTGGAGCTCCCCCACAAGTGACCCCATTTTGGAAACTAGACCCCCCAAGGAACTTATCTAGATGCATAGTGATCACTTTGAACCCCCAGGTGCTTCTCAAATTGATCCGTAAAAAAAAAAAAGTACTTTTTTTCACAAAAATTATCTTTTAGCCTCAGTTTTTTCATTTTCACATGGGCAACAGGATAAAATGGATCCTAAAATTTGTTGGGCAATTTCTCCTGAGTACACCGATACCTCATATGTGGTCATAAACCACTGTTTGGGTGCACGGCAGGGCCCGGAAGGGAAGGAGCGCCATTTGACTTTTTGAATGGAAAATTAGCTCCAATCGTTATCGGACACCATGTCACGTTTGGAGATCCCCTGTGTGCCTAAACATTGGAGCTCCCCCACAAGTGACACCATTTTGGAAACTAGACCCCTTAAGGAACTTATCTAGATGTGTAGTGAGCACTTTGAACCCCCAAGTGCTTCACAAAAGTTTATAACATAGAGCAGTGAAAATAAAAAATCATTTTTTTTCCTCAAAAATGATTTTTTAGCACGCTATTTTTTATTTTCACAAGGGTAACAGGAGAAATTGAACCAAAAAAGTTGTTGTCCAGATTGTCCTGAGTATGCTGGTACCCCATATGGGGGGGGCACTGTTTGGGTGCACGGCAGGGCGCAGAAGGGAATGAGCGCCATTTGACTTCTTGAAATGAAAATTAGCTCCAATCGTTAGTGGACACCATGTCGTGTTTGGAGAGCCCCTGTGTGCCTAAACTTTGGAGCTCCCCCACAAATGACCCCATTTTGGAAACTAGACCCCCTAAGGAACTTATCTAGATGCATAGTGAGCACTTTGAACCCCCAGGTGATTCACAGAAGTTTATAATGCAGAGCAGTGAAAATAAAAAATCTTTTTTTTTCCTAAAATAATTTTTTTTAGTTGGCAATTTTTTATTTTCACAAGGGTACTAGGATAAATTGGACCCCAAAAGTTGTTGTCCAGTTTGTCCTGAGTACGCTGGTACCCCATATGTGGGGGGGAACCACTGTTTGGGCACACGTTGGGGCTCAGCAGGGAAGTAGTGACATTTTGAAATGCTGACTTTGATGGAATGGTTTGCGGGCGTCATGTTACATTTGCTGAGCCCCTGTGTACCTAAACAGTAGAAACCCCCCACAAGTGACCCCATTTTGGAAACTAGACCCCCCAAGGAACTTGTCTAGATGTGTGGTGAGCACCTTGAACCCCCAAGTGCTTCACAGAAGTTTATAATGCAGAGCCGTGAAAATAAAAAATCATTTTTTTCCCTAAAAAAAAAATGAATTTTAGCACGCAATTTTTTTTCCACAAGGGTATCAGGAGAAATTGGACCCCAAAAGTTGTTGTCCAGTTTGTCCTGAGTACGCTGATACCCCATATGTGGGGGATGACCACTGTATGGGCACACGTCAGGGCTCGGAA